>NC_139543.1:0-2500 GCF_965153285.1 Podarcis tiliguerta | reverse complement strand
AGGGTTAGGGTTAGGGTTAGGGTTAGGGTTAGGGTTAGGGTTAGGGTTAGGGTTAGGGTTAGGGTTAGGGTTAGGGTTAGGGTTAGGGTTAGGGTTAGGGTTAGGGTTAGGGTTAGGGTTAGGGTTAGGGTTAGGGTTAGGGTTAGGGTTAGGGTTAGGGTTAGGGTTAGGGTTAGGGTTAGGGTTAGGGTTAGGGTTAGGGTTAGGGTTAGGGTTAGGGTTAGGGTTAGGGTTAGGGTTAGGGTTAGGGTTAGGGTTAGGGTTAGGGTTAGGTTAGGGTTAGGGTTAGGGTTAGGGTTAGGGTTAGGGTTAGGGTTAGGGTTAGGGTTAGGGTTAGGGTTAGGGTTAGGGTTAGGGTTAGGGTTAGGGTTAGGGTTAGGGTTAGGGTTAGGGTTAGGGTTAGGGTTAGGGTTAGGGTTAGGGTTAGGGTTAGGGTTAGGGTTAGGGTTAGGGTTAGGGTTAGGGTTAGGGTTAGGGTTAGGGTTAGGGTTAGGGTTAGGGTTAGGGTTAGGGTTAGGGTTAGGGTTAGGGTTAGGGTTAGGGTTAGGGTTAGGGTTAGGGTTAGGGTTAGGGTTAGGGTTAGGGTTAGGGTTAGGGTTAGGGTTAGGGTTAGGGTTAGGGTTAGGGTTAGGGTTAGGGTTAGGGTTAGGGTTAGGGTTAGGGTTAGGGTTAGGGTTAGGGTTAGGGTTAGGGTTAGGGTTAGGGTTAGGGTTAGGGTTAGGGTTAGGGTTAGGGTTAGGGTTAGGGTTAGGGTTAGGGTTGGGTTAGGGTTAGGGTTAGGGTTAGGGTTAGGGTTAGGGTTAGGGTTAGGGTTAGGGTTAGGGTTAGGGTTAGGGTTAGGGTTAGGGTTAGGGTTAGGGTTAGGGTTAGGGTTAGGGTTAGGGTTAGGGTTAGGGTTAGGGTTAGGGTTAGGGTTAGGGTTAGGGTTAGGGTTAGGGTTAGGGTTAGGGTTAGGGTTAGGGTTAGGGTTAGGGTTAGGGTTAGGGTTAGGGTTAGGGTTAGGGTTAGGGTTAGGGTTAGGGTTAGGGTTAGGGTTAGGGTTAGGGTTAGGGTTAGGGTTAGGGTTAGGGTTAGGGTTAGGGTTAGGGTTAGGGTTAGGGTTAGGGTTAGGGTTAGGGTTAGGGTTAGGGTTAGGGTTAGGGTTAGGGTTAGGGTTAGGGTTAGGGTTAGGGTTAGGGTTAGGGTTAGGGTTAGGGTTAGGGTTAGGGTTAGGGTTAGGGTTAGGGTTAGGGTTAGGGTTAGGGTTAGGGTTAGGGTTAGGGTTAGGGTTAGGGTTAGGGTTAGGGTTAGGGTTAGGGTTAGGGTTAGGGTTAGGGTTAGGGTTAGGGTTAGGGTTAGGGTTAGGGTTAGGGTTAGGGTTAGGGTTAGGGTTAGGGTTAGGGTTAGGGTTAGGGTTAGGGTTAGGGTTAGGGTTAGGGTTAGGGTTAGGGTTAGGGTTAGGGTTAGGGTTAGGGTTAGGGTTAGGGTTAGGGTTAGGGTTAGGGTTAGGGTTAGGGTTAGGGTTAGGGTTAGGGTTAGGGTTAGGGTTAGGGTTAGGGTTAGGGTTAGGGTTAGGGTTAGGGTTAGGGTTAGGGTTAGGGTTAGGGTTAGGGTTAGGGTTAGGGTTAGGGTTAGGGTTAGGGTTAGGGTTAGGGTTAGGGTTAGGGTTAGGGTTAGGGTTAGGGTTAGGGTTAGGGTTAGGGTTAGGGTTAGGGGTTAGGGTTAGGGTTAGGGTTAGGGTTAGGGTTAGGGTTAGGGTTAGGGTTAGGGTTAGGGTTAGGGTTAGGGTTAGGGTTAGGGTTAGGGTTAGGGTTAGGGTTAGGGTTAGGGTTAGGGTTAGGGTTAGGGTTAGGGTTAGGGTTAGGGTTAGGGTTAGGGTTAGGGTTAGGGTTAGGGTTAGGGTTAGGGTTAGGGTTAGGTTAGGGTTAGGGTTAGGGTTAGGGTTAGGGTTAGGGTTAGGGTTAGGGTTAGGGTTAGGGTTAGGGTTAGGGTTAGGGTTAGGGTTAGGGTTAGGGTTAGGGTTAGGGTTAGGGTTAGGTTAGGGTTAGGGTTAGGGTTAGGGTTAGGGTTAGGGTTAGGGTTAGGGTTAGGGTTAGGGTTAGGGTTAGGGTTAGGGTTAGGGTTAGGGTTAGGGTTAGGGTTAGGGTTAGGGTTAGGGTTAGTAGGGTATTAGGGTTAGGGTTAGGGTTAGGGTTAGGGTTAGGGTTAGGGTTAGGGTTAGGGTTAGGGTTAGGGTTAGGGTTAGGGTTAGGGTTAGGGTTAGGGTTAGGGTTAGGGTTAGGGTTAGGGTTAGGGTTAGGGTTAGGGTTAGGGTTAGGGTTAGGGTTAGGGTTAGGGTTAGGGTTAGGGTTAGGGTTAGGGTTAGGGTTAGGGTTAGGGTTAGGGTTAGGGTTAGGGTTATTGTTAGGGTTAGGGTTAGGTTAGGGTTAGGGTTAGGGTTAGGGTTAGGGTTAGGGTTAGGGTTAGGGTTAGGGTTAGGGTTAGGGTTAGGGTTAGGGTTAGGGTTAGGGTTAGGGTTAGG
>NC_139542.1:76618598-76798598 GCF_965153285.1 Podarcis tiliguerta | reverse complement strand
CAACGACCTGCACTGCTGCCACTGCCTTTTCTGGCTGTCAAAGCATCGATGACCTTTACTGCTGCCGCTGCCTCTTCTGGCTGTCAAAGCCTTGACGACCTGCTCTGCTGCTACTGACCCTTCTGGCTGTCAAACCCTCGATGACCTGCACTGCTGCCGCTGCCCCTTCTGGCTGTCAAAGTCTCAACGACCTGCTCTCCTGCCGCAGCCCCTTCTAACTGTCAAAGCCTCGATGACCTGCGCTACTGCCGCTGCCTCTTCTGGCTGTCAAAGCCTCGATAACCTGCGCTGCTGCTACAGCCCCTTCTGGCTGTCAAAGCATCGATGACCTTTACTGCTGCCACTGCCTCCTCTGGCTGTCAAAGCCTCAATGACCTGCGCTGCTGCCACTGCCTCTTCTGGCTGTCAAAGCCTCAACAACCTCCGCTGCTGCCAGTTCCTCTTCTGTCAGTCAAAGCCTCAATGACCTGTTCTGCTGCTGCTGCCTCTTCTGGCTGTCAAAGCCTTGATGACCTCTTCTGCTGCCGCTGCCTCTTCTGGCTGTCAAAGCCTCGACGAACTGCGCTGCTGCCGCTGCCTCTTCTGGCTGTCAAAGCCTCGATGACCTGCGCTGCTGACGCAGCCCCTTCTGGCTGTCAAAGCCTCGACGACCTGTGCTGCTGCCGCTGCCTCTTCTGACTGTCAAAGCCTCGATTACCTGCGCTGCTACCGCAGCCTCTTCAGGCTGTCAAAGCCTCAACAACCTGCGCTGCTGCCACTGCCTCTTCTGGCTGTCAAAGCCTCTATCACTTGCGCTGCTGCCACTGCCTCTTCTGGCTGTCAAAGCGTCAATGACCTGCCCTGCTGCCTCTCCCCCTTCTGAGTGTCAAAGACTCGAAGGCATGTGCTGCTGCCGCTTTCTCTTCTGGCTGTCAAAGCCTCGATGACTTGTTCTGCTGCCGCAGCCCCTTCTGGCTTTCAAAGCCTCTACGACCTGTGCTGATAACACTGCCTCTTCTGGCTGTCAAATCCTCAATGACCTGTGCTGATAACACTGCCTCTTCTGGCCGTCAATGCCTCAACGACCTGTGCAGCTGCATCTGCCTCTTCTGTCTGTCAAAACCTCGGTGACCTGTGCTACTGCCGCTGCCTCTTCTCGCTGTCAAAGCCTCGATGACCTGTGCTGCTGCCACTGCCTCTTCTGGCTGTCAAAGCCTCAATGACCTGTTCTGCTGCCGCAGCCTCTTCTGGCTGTCAAAGCCTCTACGACCTGTACTGATGCCACTGCCTCTTCTGGATGTCAAAGCCTCGATGACCTGTTCTGCTGCCGCAGCCCCTTCTGGCTGTCAAAGCCTCTAAGTCCTGTGCTGATGCCACTGCCTCTTCTGGCTGTCAAAGCCTCAATGACCTGTGCTGCTGCCGCAGCCCCTTCTGGCTGTCAAAGCCTCGATTACCTGCGCTGCTGCCACTGCCTCTTCTGGCTGTCAAAGGCTCAACGATCTGCTCTGCTGCCGCAGCCCCTTCTGGCCATCAAAGCCGCAATGACCTGCACTGCTGCCACTGCCTCTTCTGGCTGTCAAAGCCTCAATGACCTGCGCTGCTGCCACTGCCTTTTCTGGCTGTCAAAGCCTCGATGACCTGTGCTACTGCCGCTGCCTCTTCTGGCTGTCAAAGCCTTGACGACCTGCTCTGCTACCACTGACCCTTCTGGCTGTCAAACCCTCGATGACCTGCACTGCTGCCGCTGCCCCTTCTGGCTGTCAAAGTCTCAACGACCTGCTCTGCTGCTGCAGCCCCTTCTGGCCGTCAAAGCCTCAATGACCTGCAGTTCCGCCACTGCCTTTTCTGGCCGTCAATGCCTTAACGACCTGTGCAGCTGCCTCTGCCTCTTCTGTCTGTCAAAGCCTCGGTGACCTGGGCTGCTGCCGCTGCCTCTTCTCGCTGTCAAAGCCTCGATGACCTGTGCTGATGCCACTGCCTCTTCTGGCTGTCAAAGCCTCGATGACCTGTTCTTCTGCCGCAGCCCCTTCTGGCTGTCAAAGCCTCTACGACCTGTGCTGATGCCACTGCCTCTTCTGGCTGTCAAAGCCTCAATGACCTGTGCTGCTGCCACTGCCTCTTCTGGCTGTCAAAGCCTCAACGACCTTTGCTGCTGCCACAGCCCCTTCTGGCTGTCAAAGCCTCAACGACCTGCTTTGCTGCCGCAGCCCCTTCTGGCTGTCAAAGCCTCGATTACCTGCGCTACTGCCACTGCCTCTTCTGGCTGTCAAAGGCTCAACGATCTGCTCTGCTGCCGCAGCCCCTTCTGGCCATCAAAGCCGCAATGACCTGCACTGCTGCCACTGCCTCTTCTGGCTGTCAAAGCCTCAACGACCTGCACGGCTGCCACTGCCTTTTCTGGCTGTCAAAGCCTCGATGACCTGTGCTACTGCCGCTGCCTCTTCTGGCTGTCAAAGCCTTGACGACCTGCTCTGCTGCCACTGACCCTTCTGGCTGTCAAACCCTCGATGACCTGCACTGCTGCCGATGCCCCTTCTGGCTGTCAGAGTCTCAACGACCAGCTCTGCTGCCGCAGCCCCTTCTGGCCGTCAAAGCCTCAATGACCTGCAGTTCCGCCACTGCCTCTTCTGGCTGTCAAAGCCTCGATGACCTGCGCTACTGCCGCTGCCTCTTCTGGCTGTGAAAGCCTCGATAACCTGTGCTGCTGCTGCAGCCCCTTCTGGCTGTCAAAGCATCGATGACCTTTACTGCTGCCAGTGCCTCTTCTGGCTGTCAAAGCCTCTACGACCTGTGCTGATGCCACTGCCTCTTCTGGCTGTCAAAGCCTCAATGACCTGTGCTGCTGCCGCAGCCCCTTCTAACCATCAAAGCCTCAATGACCTGCGCTGCTGCTGCAGCCCCTTCTGGCTCTCAAAGCCTTGACGACCTGATCTGCTGCCACTGCCCCTTCTGGCTGTCAAAGCCTCGATGACCTGCACTGCTGCAGCTGCCCCTTCTGGCTGTCAAAGCCTCAACGACCTCCTCTGCCACTGCCCCTTCTGGCTGTCAAAGCCTCAATAACATGCGCTGCTGCCGCAGCCCCTTCTGGCTGTCAAAGCCTCAATGACCTGCTCTGCTGCCACTGCCCCTTCTGGCTGTCAAAGCCACAATGACATGCGCTGCTGCCACTGCCTCTTCTGGCTGTCAAAGCCTCAACAACCTCCGCTGCTGCCAGTTCCTCTTCTGTCAGTCAAAGCCTCAACGACCTTTTCTGCTGCTGCTGCCTCTTCTGGCTGTCAAAGCCTTGATGACCTCTTCTGCTGCCACTGCCACTTCTAGCTGTCAAAGCCTCGACGACCTGCGCTGCTGCCGCTGCCTCTTCTGGCTGTCAAAGCCTTGATGACCTGCGCTGCTGCCGCAGCCCCTTCTGGCTGTAAAGCCTCGACGACCTGTGCTGCTGCCGCTGCCTCTTCTGACTGTCAAAGCCTCGATTACCTGCGCTGCTACCTCTGCCTCTTTAGGCTGTCAAAGCCTCAACAACCTTCTGTCAAAGCCTCTACGACCTGTGCTGATGCCACTGCCTCTTCTGGCTGTCAAAGCCTCAATGACCTGTGCTGCTGCCACTGCCTCTTCTGGCTGTCAAAGCCTCAACGACCTTTGCTGCTGCCACAGCCCCTTCTGGCTGTCAGAGTCTCAATGACCTGCTTTGCTGCCGCAGCCCCTTCTGACTCTCAAAGCCTCGACGACCTGCGCTGCTGCCTCTCCCCCTTCTGACTGTCAAAGACTCGAAGACCTGTGCTGCTGCCGCTTTCTCTTCTGGCTGTCAAAGCCTCTATGACTTGTTCTGCTTCCGCAGCCACTTCTTGCTGTCAAAGCCTCGACGACCTGTGGTGCTGCCGCTGCCTCTTCTGGCTGTCAAAGCCTCGGTGACCTGCGCTGCTGCCGCAGCCCCTTCTGGCTGTCAAAGCCTCGGTGACCTGTGCTGCTGCCTCTGCCTCTTCTCGCTGTCAAAGCCTCGATGACCTGTCCTGCTGCCACTGCCTCTTCTAGCTGTCAAAGCCTCAATGACCTGTTCTGCTGCCGCAGCCTCTTCTGGCTGTCAAAGCCTCTACGACCTGCTTTGCTGCCGCAGCACCTTCTGTCAAAGCCTCAACAACCTGCGCTGCTGCCACTGCCCCTTCTGGCTGTCAAAGCCTCGATTACCTGCGCTATTGCCACTGCCTCTTCTGGCTGTCAAAGGCTCAACGATCTGCGCTGCTGCCGCAGCCCCTTCTGGCCATCAAAGCCGCAATGACTTGCACTGCTGCCACTGCCTCTTCTGGCTGTCAAAGCCTCAACGACCTGCACGGCTGCCACTGCCTTTTCTGGCTGTCAAAGCCTCGATGACCTGTGCTACTGCCGCTGCCTCTTCTGGCTGTCAAAGCCTTGACGACCTGCTCTGCTGCCACTGACCCTTCTGGCTGTCAAACCCTCGATGACCTGCACTGCTGCCGCTGCCCCTTCTGGCTGTCAAAGTCTCAACGACCTGCTCTGCTGCCGCAGCCCCTTCTGGCCGTCAAAGCCTCAATGACCTGCAGTTCCGCCACTGCCTCTTCTGGCTGTCAAAGCCTCGATGACCTGCGCTACTGCCGCTGCCTCTTCTGGCTGTGAAAGCCTCGATAACCTGTGCAGCTGCTGCAGCCCCTTCTGGCTGTCAAAGCATCGATGACCTTTACTGCTGCCAGTGCCTCTTCTGGCTTTCAAAGCCTCTACGACCTGTGCTGATGCCACTGCCTCTTCTGGCTGTCAAAGCCTCAATGACCTGTGCTGCTGCCGCAGCCCCTTCTAACCATCAAAGCCTCAATGACCTGCGCTGCTGCTGCAGCCCCTTCTGGCTGTCAAAGCATCGATGACCTTTACTGCTGCCACTGCCTCTTCTGGCTCTCAAAGCCTTGACGACCTGATCTGCTGCCACTGCCCCTTCTGGCTGTCAAAGCCTCGATGACCTGCACTGCTGCAGCTGCCCCTTCTGGCTGTCAAAGCCTCAACGACCTGCTCTGCTGCCACTGCCCCTTCTGGCTGTCAAAGCCTCAATGACATGCGCTGCTGCCGCAGCCCCTTCTGGCTGTCAAAGCCTCAATGACCTGCTCTGCTGCCACTGCCCCTTCTGGCTGTCAAAGCCACAATGACATGCGCTGCTGCCGCAGCCCCTTCTGGCTATCAAAGCCTCGATGACCTGCGCTGCTGCCACTGCCTCTTCTGGCTGTCAAAGCCTCAACGACCTGCACGGCTGCCACTGCCTTTTCTGGCTGTCAAAGCCTCGATGACCTGTGCTACTGCCGCTGCCTCTTCTGGCTGTCAAAGCCTTGACGACCTGCTCTGCTGCCACTGACCCTTCTGGCTGTCAAACCCTCGATGACCTGCACTGCTGCCGCTGCCCCTTCTGGCTGTCAGAGTCTCAACGACCTGCTCTGCTGCCGCAGCCCCTTCTGGCCGTCAAAGCCTCAATGACCTGCAGTTCCGCCACTGCCTCTTCTGGCTGTCAAAGCCTCGATGACCTGCGCTACTGCCGCTGCCTCTTCTGGCTGTGAAAGCCTCGATAACCTGTGCTGCTGCTGCAGCCCCTTCTGGCTGTCAAAGCATCGATGACCTTTACTGCTGCCAGTGCCTCTTCTGGCTGTCAAAGCCTCTACGACCTGTGCTGATGCCACTGCCTCTTCTGGCTGTCAAAGCCTCAATGACCTGTGCTGCTGCCGCAGCCCCTTCTAACCATCAAAGCCTCAATGACCTGCGCTGCTGCTGCAGCCCCTTCTGGCTCTCAAAGCCTTGACGACCTGATCTGCTGCCACTGCCCCTTCTGGCTGTCAAAGCCTCGATGACCTGCACTGCTGCAGCTGCCCCTTCTGGCTGTCAAAGCCTCAACGACCTCCTCTGCCACTGCCCCTTCTGGCTGTCAAAGCCTCAATAACATGCGCTGCTGCCGCAGCCCCTTCTGGCTGTCAAAGCCTCAATGACCTGCTCTGCTGCCACTGCCCCTTCTGGCTGTCAAAGCCACAATGACATGCGCTGCTGCCACTGCCTCTTCTGGCTGTCAAAGCCTCAACAACCTCCGCTGCTGCCAGTTCCTCTTCTGTCAGTCAAAGCCTCAACGACCTTTTCTGCTGCTGCTGCCTCTTCTGGCTGTCAAAGCCTTGATGACCTCTTCTGCTGCCACTGCCACTTCTAGCTGTCAAAGCCTCGACGACCTGCGCTGCTGCCGCTGCCTCTTCTGGCTGTCAAAGCCTCGATGACCTGCGCTGCTGCCGCAGCCCCTTCTGGCTGTAAAGCCTCGACGACCTGTGCTGCTGCCGCTGCCTCTTCTGACTGTCAAAGCCTCGATTACCTGCGCTGCTACCTCTGCCTCTTTAGGCTGTCAAAGCCTCAACAACCTTCTGTCAAAGCCTCTACGACCTGTGCTGATGCCACTGCCTCTTCTGGCTGTCAAAGCCTCAATGACCTGTGCTGCTGCCACTGCCTCTTCTGGCTGTCAAAGCCTCAACGACCTTTGCTGCTGCCACAGCCCCTTCTGGCTGTCAGAGTCTCAATGACCTGCTTTGCTGCCGCAGCCCCTTCTGACTCTCAAAGCCTCGACGACCTGCGCTGCTGCCTCTCCCCCTTCTGACTGTCAAAGACTCGAAGACCTGTGCTGCTGCCGCTTTCTATTCTGGCTGTCAAAGCCTCTATGACTTGTTCTGCTTCCGCAGCCACTTCTAGCTGTCAAAGCCTCGACGACCTGTGGTGCTGCCGCTGCCTCTTCTGGCTGTCAAAGCCTCGGTGACCTGCGCTGCTGCCGCAGCCCCTTCTGGCTGTCAAAGCCTCGGTGACCTGTGCTGCTGCCTCTGCCTCTTCTCGCTGTCAAAGCCTCGATGACCTGTCCTGCTGCCACTGCCTCTTCTAGCTGTCAAAGCCTCAATGACCTGTTCTGCTGCCGCAGCCTCTTCTGGCTGTCAAAGCCTCTACGACCTGCTTTGCTGCCGCAGCACCTTCTGTCAAAGCCTCAACAACCTGCGCTGCTGCCACTGCCCCTTCTGGCTGTCAAAGCCTCGATTACCTGCGCTATTGCCACTGCCTCTTCTGGCTGTCAAAGGCTCAACGATCTGCTCTGCTGCCGCAGCCCCTTCTGGCCATCAAAGCCGCAATGACTTGCACTGCTGCCACTGCCTCTTCTGGCTGTCAAAGCCTCAACGACCTGCACGGCTGCCACTGCCTTTTCTGGCTGTCAAAGCCTCGATGACCTGTGCTACTGCCGCTGCCTCTTCTGGCTGTCAAAGCCTTGACGACCTGCTCTGCTGCCACTGACCCTTCTGGCTGTCAAACCCTCGATGACCTGCACTGCTGCCGCTGCCCCTTCTGGCTGTCAAAGTCTCAACGACCTGCTCTGCTGCCGCAGCCCCTTCTGGCCGTCAAAGCCTCAATGACCTGCAGTTCCGCCACTGCCTCTTCTGGCTGTCAAAGCCTCGATGACCTGCGCTACTGCCGCTGCCTCTTCTGGCTGTGAAAGCCTCGATAACCTGTGCAGCTGCTGCAGCCCCTTCTGGCTGTCAAAGCATCGATGACCTTTACTGCTGCCAGTGCCTCTTCTGGCTTTCAAAGCCTCTACGACCTGTGCTGATGCCACTGCCTCTTCTGGCTGTCAAAGCCTCAATGACCTGTGCTGCTGCCGCAGCCCCTTCTAACCATCAAAGCCTCAATGACCTGCGCTGCTGCTGCAGCCCCTTCTGGCTGTCAAAGCATCGATGACCTTTACTGCTGCCACTGCCTCTTCTGGCTCTCAAAGCCTTGACGACCTGATCTGCTGCCACTGCCCCTTCTGGCTGTCAAAGCCTCGATGACCTGCACTGCTGCAGCTGCCCCTTCTGGCTGTCAAAGCCTCAACGACCTGCTCTGCTGCCACTGCCCCTTCTGGCTGTCAAAGCCTCAATGACATGCGCTGCTGCCGCAGCCCCTTCTGGCTGTCAAAGCCTCAATGACCTGCTCTGCTGCCACTGCCCCTTCTGGCTGTCAAAGCCACAATGACATGCGCTGCTGCCGCAGCCCCTTCTGGCTATCAAAGCCTCGATGACCTGCGCTGCTGCCACTGCCTCTTCTGGTTGTCAAAGCCTCAACAACCTCCGCTGCTGCCAGTTCCTTTTCTGTCAGTCAAAGCCTCAACGACCTTTTCTGCTGCTGCTGCCTCTTCTGGCTGTCAAAGCCTTGATGACCTCTTCTGCTGCCACTGCCACTTCTAGCTGTCAAAGCCTCGACGACCTGCGCTGCTGCCGCTGCCTCTTCTGGCTGTCAAAGCCTCGATGACCTGCGCTGCTGCCGCAGCCCCTTCTGGCTGTAAAGCCTCGACGACCTGTGCTGCTGCCGCTGCCTCTTCTGACTGTCAAAGCCTCGATTACCTGCGCTGCTACCTCTGCCTCTTTAGGCTGTCAAAGCCTCAACAACCTTCTGTCAAAGCCTCTACGACCTGTGCTGATGCCACTGCCTCTTCTGGCTGTCAAAGCCTCAATGACCTGTGCTGCTGCCACTGCCTCTTCTGGCTGTCAAAGCCTCAACGACCTTTGCTGCTGCCACAGCCCCTTCTGGCTGTCAGAGCCTCAATGACCTGCTTTGCTGCCGCAGCCCCTTCTGACTGTCAAAGCCTCGACGACCTGCGCTGCTGCCTCTCCCCCTTCTGACTGTCAAAGACTCGAAGACCTGTGCTGCTGCCGCTTTCTCTTCTGGCTGTCAAAGCCTCGATGACTTGTTCTGCTTCCGCAGCCACTTCTAGCTGTCAAAGCCTCGACGACCTGTGGTGCTGCCGCTGCCTCTTCTGGCTGTCAAAGCCTCGGTGACCTGCGCTGCTGCCGCAGCCCCTTCTGGCTGTCAAAGCCTCGACGACCTGTGCTGCTGCCGCTGCCTCTTCTGACTGTCAAAGCCTCGATTACCTGCTCTGCTACCTATGCCTCCTTAGGCTGTCAAAGCCTCAACAACCTTCTGTCAAAGCCTCTAGGACCTTTGCTGCTGCCACAGCCCCTTCTGGCTGTCAGAGCCTCAATGACCTGCTTTGCTGCCGCAGCCCCTTCTGGCTGTCAAAGCCCCGGTGACCTGTGCTGCTGCCTCTGCCTCTTCTCGCTGTCAAAGCCTCGATGACCTGTGCTGCTGCCACTGCCTCTTCTAGCTGTCAAAGCCTCAATGACCTGTTCTGCTGCCGCAGCCTCTTCTGGCTGTCAAAGCCTCTACGACCTGCTTTGTTGCCGCAGCACCTTCTGTCAAAGCCTCAACAACCTGCGCTGCTGCCACTGCCCCGTCTGGCTGTCAAAGCCTCAATGACCTGCACTGCTGCCTCTCCCCCTTCTGACTGTCAAAGAATCGAAGACCTGTGCTGCTGCCGCTTTCACTTCTGGCTATCAAAGCCTCGATGACTTGTTCTGCTGCCGCAGCCCCTTCTAGCTTTCAAAGCCTCTACGACCTGTGCTGGTAACACTGCCTCTTCTGGCTGTCAAAGCCTCAATGACCTGTGCTGCTGCCACTGCCTCTTCTGGCCGTCAAAGCCTCAACGACCTGGGCAGCTGCCGCTGCCTCTTCTGTCTGTCAAAGCCTCGGTGACCTGTGCAGCTGCCGCTGCCTCTTCTCGCTGTCAAAGCCTCGATGACCTGTGCTGCTGCCACTGCCTCTTCTGGCTGTCAAAGCCTCAATGACCTGTTCTGCTGCCGCAGCCTCTTCTGGCTGTCAAAGCCTCTACGACCTGTGCTGATGACACTGCCTCTTCTGGCTGTCAAAGCCTCGATGACCTGTTCTGCTGCCGCAGCCCCTACTGGCTGTCAAAACCTCTACGACCTGTGCTGATGCCACTGCCTCTTCTGGCTGTCAAAGCCTCAATGACCTGTGCTGCTGCCACTGCCTCTTCTGGCTGTCAAAGCCTCAACGACCTTTGCTGCTGCCACAGCCCCTTCTGGCTGTCAGAGCCTCAATGACCTGCTTTGCTGCCGCAGCCCCTTCTGGCTGTCAAAGCCTCGATGACCTGCGCTGCTGCCACTGCCTCTTCTCGCTGTCAAAGCCTCAACGACCTGCACTGCTGCCACTGCCTTTTCTGGCTGTCAAAGCCTCGATGACTTGCGCTACTGCTGCTGCCTCTTCTGGCTGTCAAAGTCTCAACGACCTGCTCTGCTGCCGCAGCCCCTTCTGGCCGTCAAAACCTCAGTGATCTGCAGTGCTGCCATTGCCTCTTCTGGCTGGCAAAGTCTCGATGACCTGAGCTGCTGCCACTGCCTCTTCTGGCCGTCAAAGCCTCAACGACCTGGGCAGCTGCCACTGCCTCTTCTGTCTGTCAAAGCCTCGGTGACCTGTGCTGCTGCCGCTGCCTTTTCTCGCTGTCAAAGCCTCGATGACCTGTGCTGCTGCCACTGCCTCTTCTGGCTGTCAAAGCCTCAATGACCTGTTCTGCTGCCGCAGCCTCTTCTGGCTGTCAAAGCCTCTACAACCTGTGCTGATGCCACTGCCTCTTCGGGCTGTCAAAGCCTCGATGACCTGTTCTGCTGCCACTGCCTCTTCTGGCTGTCAAAGCCTCGATGACCTGTTCTGCTGCCGCAGCCCCTTCTGGCTGTCAACGCCTCTACGACCTGTGCTGATTGCACTGCCTCTTCTGGCTTTCAAAGCAGCACAGGTCATCGAGGCTTTGACAGCGAGAAGAGGCAGCGGCAGTAGCACAGGTCATCGAGGCTTTGACAGACAGAAGAGGCAGCGGCAGCAGCACAGGTCATCGAGGCTTTGTCAGCCAGAAGAGGCTGCGGCAGCAGAACAAGTCATCGAGGCTTTGACAGCCAGAAGGGGCAGTGGCAGCAGAACAGGTCGTTGAGGCTTTGAAAGCCAGAAGGGGCTGAGGCAGCAGAACAAGTCATCGAGGCTTTGACAGCCAGAAGAGAAAGCGGCAGCAGCACAGGTCTTCAAGTCGTGACAGTCAGAAGGGGGAGAGGCAGCAGTGCAGGTCATCGAGGCTTTGACAGCCAGACGGGGCAGTGGCAGCAGCGCAGGTCATCAAGGCTTTGACAGCCAGAAGGGGCTGCGGCAGCAAAGCAGGTCATTGAGGCTTTGACAGCCAGAAGGGGCAGTGGCAGCAGAGCAGGTCGTTGAGGCTTTGACAGCCAGAAGAGGCAGTGGCAGCAGCGCAGGTCATCGAGGCTTTGACAGCCAGAAGGGGCTGCGGCAGCAAAGCAGGTCATTGAGGCTCTGACAGCCAGAAGGGGCTGCGGCAGCAGCAAAGGTCGTTGAGGCTTTGACAGCCAGAAGAGGCAGCGGCAGCAGCACAGGTCGTCGAGGCTTTGACAGCCAGAAGGGGCTGCGTCAGCAGCGCAGGTCATCGAGGCTTTGAGAGCCAGAAGAGGCAGCGGCAGCAGCGCAGTTCGTCGAGGCTTTGACAGCCAGAAGAGGCAGCGGCAGCAGAAGAGGTCATCAAGGCTTTGACAGCCAGAAGAGGCAGTGGCAGCAGCGCAGGTCATTGAGGCTTTGACAGGCAGAAGGGGCTGCGGCAGCAGCGCATGTCATTGAGGCTTTGACAGCCAGAAGAGGCAGTGGCAGCAGTAAAGGTCATCGATGCTTTGACAGCCAGAAGGGGCTGTAGCAGCAGAGCAGGTTATCGAGGATTTGACAGCAAGAAGAGGCAGCGGCAGTAGCGCAGGTCATCGTGGCTTTGACAGTTAGAAGGGGCTGAGGCAGGAGAGCAGGTCGTTGAGACTTTGACAGCCAGAAGGGGCAGCGGCAGCAGTGCAGGTCATCGAGGGTTTGACAGCCAGAAGGGTCAGTAGCAGCAGAGCAGGTCGTCAAGGCTTTGACAGCCAGAAGAGGCAGCGGCAGTAGCACAGGTCATCGAGGCTTTGACAGCCAGAAAAGGCAGTGGCAGCAGTGCAGGTCGTTGAGGCTTTGACAGCCAGAAGAGGCAGTGGCAGCAGTGCAGGTCATTGAGGCTTTGATGGCCAGAAGCGGCTGCAGCAGCAGAGCAGATCGTTGAGAATTGACAGCCAGAAGAGGAAGTGGCAGCAGCAAAGGTCGTTGAGGCTTTGACAGCCAGAAGAGGCAGTGGCAGCAGCACAGGTCATTGAGGCTTTGAGAGCCAGAAGAGGCAGTGGCATCAGCACAGGTCGTAGAGGCTTTGACAGCCAGAAGGGGCTGCGGCAGCAGAATAGGTCATCGAGGCTTTGACAGCCAGAAGAGGCAGTGGCATCAGCACAGGTCGTAGAGGCTTTGACAGCCAGAAGAGGCTGCGGCAGCAGAACAGGTCATTGAGGCTTTGACAGCCAGAAGAGGCAGTGGCAGCAGCACAGGTCATCGAGGCTTTGACAGCGAGAAGAGGCAGCGGCAGCAGCACAGGTCACCGAGGCTTTGACAGACAGAAGAGGCAGAGGCAGCTGCGCAGGTCGTTGAGGCATTGACGGCCAGAAGAGGCAGTGTTATCAGCACAGGTCGTGGAGGCTTTGAAAGCCAGAAGGGGCTGCGGCAGCAGAACAAGTCATCGAGGCTTTGACAGCCAGAAGAGAAAGCGGCAGCAGCACAGGTCTTCGAGTCTTTGACAGTCAGAAGGGGGAGAGGCAGCAGGGCAGGTCATTGAGGCTTTGACAGCCAAAAGAGGCAGTGGCAGCAGCGCAAGTGATAGAGGCTTTGACAGCCAGAAGAGGCAGTGGCAGCAGCGCAGGTTGTTGAGGCTTTGACAGCCTGAAGAGGCTGCGGTAGCAGCGCAGGTAATCGAGGCTTTGACAGTCAGAAGAGGCAGCGGCAGCAGCACAGGTCATCGAGGCTTTGACAGCCAGAAGGGGCTGCGTCAGCAGCGCAGGTCATCGAGGCTTTGACAGCCAGAAGAGGCAGCGGAAGTAGCGCAGGTCGTCGAGGCTTTGACAGCCAGAAGAGGCAGCGGCAGCAGAAGAGGTCATCAAGGCTTTGACACCCAGAAGAGGCAGCAGCAGCAGAACAGGTCGTTGAGGCTATGACTGACAGAAGAGGAACTGGCAGCAGCGGAGGTTGTTGAGGCTTTGACAGCCAGAAGAGGCAGCGGCAGCAGCACAGGTCACCGAGGCTTTGACAGACAGAAGAGGCAGCGGCAGCTGCACAGGTCGTTGAGGCTTTGACGGCCAGAAGAGGCAGTGGCAGCAGCACAGGTCATTGAGGCTTTGACAGCCAGAAGAGGCAGTGGCAGCAGCGCATGTCATTGAGGCTTTGACAGCCAGAAGAGGCAGTGGCAGCAGTAAAGGTCATTGATGCTTTGACAGCCAGAAGGGGCTGTAGCAGCAGCGCAGGTTATCGAGGCTTTGACAGCCAGAAGAGGCAGCGGCAGTAGCGCACGTCATCGAGGCTTTGACAGTTAGAAGGGGCTGGGGCAGGAGAGCAGGTCATTGAGACTTTGACAGCCAGAAGGGGCAGCGGCAGCAGCACAGGTCATCGAGGCTTTGTCGGCCAGAAGGGGCAGTGGCAGCAGAACAGGTCGTTGAGGCTTTGAAAGCCAGAAGGGGCTGAGGCAGCAGAACAAGTCATCGAGGCTTTGACAGCCAGAAGAGAAAGCGGCAGCAGCACAGGTCTTCAAGTCGTGACAGTCAGAAGGGGGAGAGGCAGCAGTGCAGGTCATCGAGGCTTTGACAGCCAGACGGGGCAGTGGCAGCAGCGCAGGTCATCAAGGCTTTGACAGCCAGAAGGGGCTGCGGCAGCAAAGCAGGTCATTGAGGCTTTGACAGCCAGAAGGGGCAGTGGCAGCAGAGCAGGTCGTTGAGGCTTTGACAGCCAGAAGAGGCAGTGGCAGCAGCGCAGGTCATCGAGGCTTTGACAGCCAGAAGGGGCTGCGGCAGCAAAGCAGGTCATTGAGGCTCTGACAGCCAGAAGGGGCTGCGGCAGCAGCAAAGGTCGTTGAGGCTTTGACAGCCAGAAGAGGCAGCGGCAGCAGCACAGGTCGTCGAGGCTTTGACAGCCAGAAGGGGCTGCGTCAGCAGCGCAGGTCATCGAGGCTTTGAGAGCCAGAAGAGGCAGCGGCAGCAGCGCAGTTCGTCGAGGCTTTGACAGCCAGAAGAGGCAGCGGCAGCAGAAGAGGTCATCAAGGCTTTGACAGCCAGAAGAGGCAGTGGCAGCAGCGCAGGTCATTGAGGCTTTGACAGGCAGAAGGGGCTGCGGCAGCAGCGCATGTCATTGAGGCTTTGACAGCCAGAAGAGGCAGTGGCAGCAGTAAAGGTCATCGATGCTTTGACAGCCAGAAGGGGCTGTAGCAGCAGAGCAGGTTATCGAGGATTTGACAGCAAGAAGAGGCAGCGGCAGTAGCGCAGGTCATCGTGGCTTTGACAGTTAGAATGGGCTGAGGCAGGAGAGCAGGTCGTTGAGACTTTGACAGCCAGAAGGGGCAGCGGCAGCAGTGCAGGTCATCGAGGGTTTGACAGCCAGAAGAGGCAGCGGCAGTAGCACAGGTCATCGAGGCTTTGACAGCCAGAAAAGGCAGTGGCAGCAGTGCAGGTCGTTGAGGCTTTGACAGCCAGAAGAGGCAGTGGCAGCAGTGCAGGTCATTGAGGCTTTGATGGCCAGAAGCGGCTGCAGCAGCAGAGCAGATCGTTGAGAATTGACAGCCAGAAGAGGAAGTGGCAGCAGCAAAGGTCGTTGAGGCTTTGACAGCCAGAAGAGGCAGTGGCAGCAGCACAGGTCATTGAGGCTTTGACAGCCAGAAGAGGCAGTGGCATCAGCACAGGTCGTAGAGGCTTTGACAGCCAGAAGGGGCTGCGGCAGCAGAATAGGTCATCGAGGCTTTGACAGCCAGAAGAGGCAGTGGCATCAGCACAGGTCGTAGAGGCTTTGACAGCCAGAAGAGGCTGCGGCAGCAGAACAGGTCATTGAGGCTTTGACAGCCAGAAGAGGCAGTGGCAGCAGCTCAGGTCATCGAGGCTTTGACAGCGAGAAGAGGCAGCGGCAGCAGCACAGGTCACCGAGGCTTTGACAGACAGAAGAGGCAGAGGCAGCTGCGCAGGTCGTTGAGGCATTGACGGCCAGAAGAGGCAGTGTTATCAGCACAGGTCGTGGAGGCTTTGAAAGCCAGAAGGGGCTGCGGCAGTAGAACAAGTCATCGAGGCTTTGACAGCCAGAAGAGAAAGCGGCAGCAGCACAGGTCTTCGAGTCTTTGACAGTCAGAAGGGGGAGAGGCAGCAGGGCAGGTCATTGAGGCTTTGACAGCCAGAAGAGGCAGTGGCAGCAGCGCAAGTGATAGAGGCTTTGACAGCCAGAAGAGGCAGTGGCAGCAGCGCAGGTTGTTGAGGCTTTGACAGCCTGAAGAGGCTGCGGTAGCAGCGCAGGTAATCGAGGCTTTGACAGTCAGAAGAGGCAGCGGCAGCAGCACAGGTCATCGAGGCTTTGACAGCCAGAAGGGGCTGCGTCAGCAGCGCAGGTCATCGAGGCTTTGACAGCCAGAAGAGGCAGCGGCAGCAGAAGAGGTCATCAAGGCTTTGACACCCAGAAGAGGCAGCAGCAGCAGAACAGGTCGTTGAGGCTATGACTGACAGAAGAGGAACTGGCAGCAGCGGAGGTTGTTGAGGCTTTGACAGCCAGAAGAGGCAGCGGCAGCAGCACAGGTCACCGAGGCTTTGACAGACAGAAGAGGCAGCGGCAGCTGCACAGGTCGTTGAGGCTTTGACGGCCAGAAGAGGCAGTGGCAGCAGCACAGGTCATTGAGGCTTTGACAGCCAGAAGAGGCAGTGGCAGCAGCGCATGTCATTGAGGCTTTGACAGCCAGAAGAGGCAGTGGCAGCAGTAAAGGTCATCGATGCTTTGACAGCCAGAAGGGGCTGTAGCAGCAGCGCAGGTTATCGAGGCTTTGACAGCCAGAAGAGGCAGCGGCAGTAGCGCACGTCATCGAGGCTTTGACAGTTAGAAGGGGCTGGGGCAGGAGAGCAGGTCATTGAGACTTTGACAGCCAGAAGGGGCAGCGGCAGCAGTGCAGGTCATCGGGGGTTTGACAGCCAGAAGGGTCAGTAGCAGCAGAGCAGGTCGTCAAGGCTTTGACAGCCAGAAGAGGCAGCGGCAGTAGCACAGGTCATCGAGGCTTTGACAGCCAGAAAAGGCAGTGGCAGCAGTGCAGGTCGTTGAGGCTTTGACAGCCAGAAGAGGCAGTGGCAGCAGTGCAGGTCATTGAGGCTTTGATGGCCAGAAGAGGCTACAGCAGCAGAGCAGATCGTTGAGCCTTTGACAGCCAGAAGAGGCAGTGGCAGCAGCGCAGGTAATCGAGGCTTTGACAGCCAGAAGGGGCTGCGGCAGCAAAGCAGGTCGTTGAGGCTTTGACAGTCAGAAGAGGCAGTGGCATCAGCACAGGTCGTAGAGGCTTTGACAGCCAGAAGGGGCTGCGGCAGCAGAATAGGTCATCGAGGCTTTGACAGCCAGAAGAGGCAGTAGCATCAGCACAGGTCGTAGAGGCTTTGACAGCCAGAAGAGGCTGCGGCAGCAGAACAGGTCATTGAGGCTTTGACAGCCAGAAGAGGCAGTGGCAGCAGCACAGGTCGTTGAGGCATTGACGGCCAGAAGAGGCAGTGTTATCAGCACAGGTCGTAGAGGCTTTGAAAGCCAGAAGGGGCTGCTGCAGCAGAACAAGTCATCGAGGCTTTGACAGCCAGAAGAGAAAGCGGCAGCAGCACAGGTCTTCGAGTCTTTGACAGTCAGAAGGGGGAGAGGCAGCAGGGCAGGTCATTGAGGCTTTGACAGCCAGAAGAGGCTGCGGTAGCAGCGCAGGTAATCGAGGCTTTGACAGTCAGAAGAGGCAGCGGCAGCAGCACAGGTCGTCGAGGCTTTGACAGCCAGAAGGGGCTGCGTCAGCAGCGCAGGTCATCGAGGCTTTGACAGCCAGAAGAGGCAGCGGCAGTAGCGCAGGTCGTCGAGGCTTTGACAGCCAGAAGAGGCAGCGGCAGCAGAAGAGGTCATCAAGGCTTTGACAGCCAGAAGAGGCAGCAGCAGCAGAACAGGTCGTTGAGGCTTTGACTGACAGAAGAGGAACTGGCAGCAGCGGAGGTTGTTGAGGCTTTGACAGCCAGAAGAGGCAGTGGCAGCAGCGCAGGTCATTGAGGCTTTGACAGGCAGAAGGGGCTGCGGCAGCAGCGCATGTCATTGAGGCTTTGACAGCCAGAAGAGGCAGTGGCAGCAGTAAAGGTCATCGATGCTTTGACAGCCAGAAAGGGCTGTAGCAGCAGCGCAGGTTATCGAGGCTTTGACAGCCAGAAGAGGCAGCGGCAGTAGCGCAGGTCATCGAGGCTTTGACAGTTAGAAGGGGCTGCGGCAGGAGAGCAGGTCATTGAGGTTTTGACAACCAGAAGAGATGGAGGCAGCAGCGCAGGTCGTTGAGGCTTTGACAGCTAGAAGAGGCAGTGGCAGCGGTAAAGGTCATCGATGCTTTGACAGCCAGAAGAGGGAGCGGCAGCAGCGCAGGTCATTGAGGCTTTGACAGCCAGAAGAGGCAGTGGCAGCGGTGCAGGTCGTTGAGGCTTTGAGAGCCAGAAGAGGCAGTGGCATCAGCACAGGACATCGAGGCTTTGACAGCCAGAAGGAGCTGCGGCAGCAAAGCAGGTCGTTGAGGCTTTGACACCTTGAAGAGGCAGTGGCAGCACTGCAGGTCGTTGAGGCTTTGACGGACAGAAGGAGCTGCGGCAGCAACGCAGGTCATCGAGGCTTTGACAGCCAGAAGGGGCTGCGGCAGCAGAGCAGGTCGTTGAGGCTCTGACAGCTAGAAGGGGCTGCGGCAGCAGCAAAGGCCGTTGAGGCTTTGACAGCCAGAAGGGGCAGTGGCAGCAGTGCATGTCGTAGAGGCTTTGACAGCCAGAAGGGGCTGCGGAAGCAAAGCCGGTCATTGAGGCTTTGACAGCCAGAAGGGGCAGTGGCAGCAGCGCAGGTCATCGAGGCTTTGACAGTCAGAAGGGGCTGCGGCAGCAGCGCATGTCATTGAGGCTTTGACAGCCAGAAGGGGCAGTGGCAGCAGAGCAGGTCGTTGAGGCTTTGACAGCCAGAAGGGGCAGCGGCAGCAGTGCAGGTCATCGAGGCTTTGACAGCCAGAAGGGGCAGTGGCAGCAGAGCAGGTCGTCAAGGCTTTGACAGCCAGAAGAGGCAGTGGCACCAGTAAAGGTCATCGATGCTTTGACAGCCAGAAGGGGCTGTTGCAGCAGCGCAGGTTATCGAGGCTTTGACAGCCAGAAGGGGCTGCGGCAGGAGAGCAGGTCATTGAGGTTTTGACAACCAGAAGAGATGGAGGCAGCAGCGCAGGTCATTGAGGCTTTGACAGCCAGAAGAGACAGTGGCAGCAGTAAAGGTCAACGATGCTTTGACAGCCATAAGAGGGAGCGGCAGCAGCGCAGGTCATTGAGGCTTTGACAGCCAGAAGAGGCAGTGGCAGCGGCGCAGGTCATCGAGGCTTTGACAGCCAGAAGGAGCTGCGGCAGCAAAGCAGGTCGTTGAGGCTTTGACAGCTTGAAGAGTCAGTGGCAGCACTGCAGGTCGTTGAGGCTTTGACGGCCAGAAGGGGCTGCGGCAGCAACGCAGGTCATCGAGGCTTTGACAGCCAGAAGGGGCTGCGGCAGCAGAGCAGGTCGTTGAGGCTCTGACAGCTAGAAGGGGCTGCGGCAGCAGCAAAGGTCGTTGAGGCTTTGACAGCCAGAAGAGGCAGTGGCAGCAGCACAGGTCATCAACGCTTTGACAGCCAGAACGGGCTGCGGCAGCAGAGCAGGTCGTTGAGGCTCTGACAGGTAGAAGGGGCTGTGGCAGCAGCAAAGGTCGTTGAGGCTTTGACAGCCAGAAGAGGCATCGGCAGCAGCACAGGTCATCGAGGCTTTGACAACCAGAAGAGGCAGTGGCATCAGCACAGGTCGTAGAGGCTTTGACAGCCAGAAGGGGCTGCGGCAGCAGAACAGGTCATCGAGGCTTTGACAGACAGAAGAGAAAGCGGCAGCAGCACAGGTCTTCGAGTCTTTGACAGTCAGAAGGGGGAGCGGCAGCAGTGCAGGTCATCGAGGCTTTGACAGCCAGAAGGGGCAGTGGCAGGAGCGCAGGTGATTGAGGCTTTGACAGCCAGAAAGGCAGTGACAGCAGCGCAAGTGATAGAGGCTTTGACAGCCAGAAGAGGCAGTGGCAGCAGCTCAGGTTGTTGAGGCTTTGACAGCCTGAAGGGGCAGCGGCAGCAGCGCAGGGCAATGAGGCTTTGACAGCCAGAAGGGGCTGCGGCAGGAGAGCAGCTCGTTGAGGCTTTGACAGCCATAGAATCATAGAATCATAGAATCATAGAGTTGGAAGAGACCACAGGGGCCATCAAGTCCAACACCCTGCCAAGCAGGAAACACCATCAGAGCACTCCTGACATATGGTTGTCAAGCCTCTGCTTAAAGACCTCCAAAGAAGGAGACTCCACCACACTCCTTGGCAGCAAATTCCACTGTCGAACAGCTATTACTGTCAGGAAGTTCTTCCTAATGTTTAGGTGGAATCTTCTTTCTTGTAGTTTGGATCCATTGCTCCGTGTCCGCTTCTCTGGAGCAGCAGAAAACAACCTTTCTCCCTCCTCTATGTGACATCCTTTTATATATTTGAACATGGCTATCATATCACCCCTTAACCTCCTCTTCTCCAGGCTAAACATGCCCAGCTCCCTTAGCCGTTCCTCATAAGGCATCGTTTCCAGGCCTTTGACCATTTTGGTTGCCCTCCTCTGGACACGTTCCAGTTTGTCAGTGTCCTTCTTGAACTGTGGTGCCCAGAATAGGTTCCCGTTTTTTGCTGTCATAGTTATTCCCAAATATTTTACTTTCTTCACCACTGTTAAACCTGTTTCTTTCTGAAACCTTTCGTTTTCAATTTCTGTCAAATTTTTTGTCAAAACCTTAGTTTTTGTCTTATTTAATTTAAAACCTGCCAATTGGCCAAATTCTTGAATCAGTTCTAAAGCTTTTTTCCCACTAGATTCTGGTTCCTGCAACGTCAAAACCAGGTCATCTGCAAATGCTCTTAATTTATATTGTTTAGCTCCGACCTGTATCCCTTTAACCAATTGGTCCTTTCTAATCATATTCAGCAACACCTCCAGGACCGATATAAAAAGTAAAGGGGAAATTGGGCACCCTTGTCGTGTTCCTTTTTCTATTCTGAACTCTTCTGTCAAAACATTGTTTACAATTAATTTAGCTTTTTGTTCAGAGTAGATTGCCCCTATACCATTTTCAAATTCTTGGCCTACCCCCATGCCTTGGAGATTCTTCTTCATAAAACTCCAAGAGATATTGTCAAAGGCTTTCTCGGCGTCCACAAATATCAACGCCGCTTTTGTATTTATATTTTCCTGTAACAGTTCCAAAATGTCAATTATATTTCTTACATTCTCTGATAAGTGTCTGCCTGGGAGAAAGCCTGCTTGATCTTTATGAATCTCCTCTGTTAATACCTTCTTCAGTCTTCTCGCCAAGATATCTGCAAATATTTTGTAATCCACATTTAACAATGATATAGGCCGATAGTTCCTAAGTTGATGTTTTTCAGTGTCTGTCTTTGGAATAAGAGTCACGAAAGCTTCTTTCCACGATTCTGGGGCCTTTTTTCCCTGAAGTATTTCATTACATATTTCCTTTAAGGGTTGAGTTAGCCAGTCTTTCAATGATTTGTAATATCTTGCAGTCAGCCCATCAGGTCCCGGAGCTTTGCCCAATTGCATGTTTTGGATGGCGCTCTCTACCTCTTGTTCTGTTATCCTACAGCTCAGTTTCAGTTTACTTTCCTGCGATATTTTTGGCAGCCCATTCACTTTCAGGAATTCTTCTATCTCTGTTTCTTTCTGTGGTTGTTGAGAGTAAAGCTTTTTAAAGTATTTTTGAAAAGCACTCCTAATCTCATTAGGGTGTTGCAGCATTCTTCCTTCAATTTCCAGATTTGTAATAGTGTTCATTTTTTGCCTCTTCTTTATTTGCCATGCCAATAACTTTCCAGACTTATTTGCCGATTCGAATGTTCTTTGTCTCATCTGTCTGATTTTCTATTCAATCTCTTGGTTTATCAATTGCATGTACTGTACTTGATGCAGCTTTATCTCTCTTAAAATTTCCTGTGATTTTGGATTTGTTCTCAGTCTCTTTTCACCTTCCTTAATTTTGTCCAAGATCTTTTCTCTTTTTTCCTGTTGTGATCTTCTCTTGAGTGCATTTTGTTGGATCAAAAAACCTCTCATAACCACCTTACTTGCGTCCCATATAATTCTTTTCTCCACCGTAGTGTTCAAATTTATTTCAAAATAATCTTTCAGAGTTTTCTGGGCTTTCTTTACAAATTCCTCATCTCTAAAAAGAGAGTCATTCATCCTCCATCTAAAGGATCCAGTTGGTTGTAAGTTCATTACCATCTTAACAGCGTTGTGGTCGGAGCAAGTCTTTGGGCAGATTTCAACCTTTTTTATCTTTGGAGCCAGTTCTCTAGTGGTCCAAATTTGGTCAATTCTGGTCCAGGTCTTTTGGGCTTCAGAAAAGAAGGTTCCCTCTCTTTCCAGGGGATGCTTTGTTCTCCAAATGTCAATCAAGTCCAGATTATCAGTCATTTCAAAAAAGGTTTTCGGTAGTCTCCCATCTTTAGTAACTACCTGTCTTTGTGCCTTATCCATATTTGTCGAGACTACTCCGTTCATATCTCCCATTAAAATCACATTGTACTCCATATAATCCAGCAATGTCTCATGCAGTCTTTTAAAGAATTCTGATTTCCCTTCATTAGGCACATATATGCCCACCATCAAATATTTCTGTCCATGGTACTGTATTTCAATAGCCAAATATCTTCCCTGCTCGTCTTTAAAGATAAACTTTGGTGCCAGGCTTTCTTTAGCATAGATTACAACTCCTCTTTTTTTAACTTTGTCCGATGAAATAAATTCTTGTCCCAACTTTTTATTAATTAAAATTTTTCTATGAAGCCTGGTCACATGTGTTTCTTGCAGGCAAATCAAATCCACTTGTTCTTTTTTTAATATGTGAAAAATGGATTTCCTCCTCTGACAAATGTTCAAACCATTACAATTCTAGCTCAAAAGTTGCAGAGACATGTTGTATTATTGTTATTCTGTTCCTCCCGTTGCTTCTGATAACTTGTCTTCTTCTGCTCCCGGTGGAGCCTTTCCATCCAAATTTAAATTCGATATTGCCTCTGCTGTCTTCTTTCTTCTTTCCTCTAGTAGGTCTACTGTCCCTTTCTGTAGGTCCTCCCCGCAGGCCTCCAAAAAGCTGTCTCTGTCTTCCACTGACTTTATTTTAATCTTTCATCCTTTGAAATTAAAGGAGAGTGCTTCTGGGAATTCCCACCTGAAGATGATACTATTTCTCCTCAACAAAGTCACCAGGTCTTTGTATCTGGCTCTGAGATCGAGCAAATGTTTGGGGATGTCTTTAAAAATTTCAGCTCTCGATTGGGAAACTTCCAAAGGTTTGTGAAAATGCAGTCCTAGGATCTTATCCCTTTCCTCCTTGGATCTTAATGCGATCAGACAATCTCTGGTTTTGATCTTTTTACTTGCTCTTCCCAGTCGAAAGGCACTCAAAATTTTTATTTCTTCCTTTTCCGGATCTAATTCCCAAAATTTCACAAATTCTTGTGTCAGGTAGTCCCGCAGGCTCTCCTTCTCAATTTCAGGCAAGCCTCTGATCCTAAGATTTGCCTCTCGTTCTTTCAAGTCAATTAGGGAAAACTTAGCCTTATAGTCCTCCAACTGTCTGGTCATAGATGGTAGTTTCTCCTCCGTAGCTGCTGCAGCCTGTCGAGCTTCTTCCGCAATCTTTCGCGTTTTGTCAGAGTCGTCCAATAATTTCTGAATTGCGGCTGTATTTTGCCGGATGCTCAGTGTATTCTGATCTATTTTAGAAGATGCTTCTGCAATCCCTTTGTTCGTTTCTACCACCTGATTTTTAATTTCTAAAATCTCCTTTTTCGTCCCTGACACCTCCGCTGTAAGTTTATCGATGGCCCCTTGTAGCCTTGCAAAGCCAGAACTTATCAGTTCATCTGTACTCGACATTCCTTTCCCCTTCTGTTGTGAGGCGGTACCTCCTGTAGGGTCTAAAGATCCTCTTCTTCCTGGGAGAAAGGATTTGCCTGATCTTGTCGTCTTTTCCTGATAACTCTCTTTCTCAGCCATAAGATAAACTTTCCCACGGTCAGGCTGCAGCTGCAGCTGGGCTTGTGGCACTAACAGACAGTCCGATAAGAAGTTGCAATAAAATGTTACAGTGGAAAGTTACCAGTAGACTTTGTAACAATGTCTGTGCCCACTAGGTTCCACAATCAGAAGAAACAAAATGTCCTTTGGTTTACAATCAAGACCGTATTGTATCATCAATCCTTTTGGCGACAGTTTTATAGTTCTAACACCTTTATAACAGTTTTATAGCAGTTTTAACTCTCATTTAGCAAGCGCCGTCCACTGTCCCCTTTCTGAGGCTAGTATTTTCAAGTTTGACAGCGCAGGACCTGGGAGTCAGAGCGGTGCTTCTATTACGGCAGCCTCTTACTCCGGGGGATTTAGACTTTCCCAGAATACTCCCCCTCCTTTCCAGTTCTTGGGAGGGGGGTTACAATCCTTTCTGTGGCTTCAGAGTAGATTTTTCAATCTCTTATTTTAGAATGTTAAAAGCATAGTCTTTACTTTCTACTATATACAAAGCGGAAGGCTGACTTCCTGTTTAGACCTTCCCGCCTCTGTTCCGATCATTCTTAAAGAAATTTAAAGTCCCGATTCTTTTCCAATTCAAATTTTCCAGATTAAAGTCCTTCAAATTTACTGTAGTTTACTCACGATTATTCTGTTTTGTAATCCAAATTGTAACAAGAAGAGGTCGAGCGCTCTCCGGTTTGGCAATGCGACGTCGCTCTGAGAAGGTAGCGATAGCCTCACAGCACCACGCCGGCCCCCCCTCCATTCCCCGGGGCTATTTACGACCCGGAGACGATCTGGAGCTGCGCTTTCGGTGCCCGCTGAGTCCCACGGCCGTAGGCTTTCCCCGCCTGCGGTTTTATGGGGTTTCCGCGTCGTCGAAGCAGTAAAACCCCGTCCCTCTCGGAGCTCTCCCTCTGAGACATCAGAGGAAAGCAGCCATTTTCCGATCGCGCTCAGACCCGGAAGTTATTTGGGTCCTCTCTTTTCCCCTTTTTGAAAATAGGGACAACATTTGCCCTCCTCCAGTCTGCTGGGACTTCGCCTGTTCTCCAGGAATTCTCAAAGATGATTGCCAGTGGTTCTGAGATCACATCTGCCAGTTCTTTTAATACTCTTGGATGCAGTTCATCTGGCCCTGGAGACTTGAATACATCTAAACTAGCCAAGTATTCTTGTACTATCTCCTTAGTTATTCTGGGCTGTGTTTTCTCTGCTGAATCATTTGTTCCAAATTCTTCAGGTCGGGCATTGTTTTCTTTATCGGAGAAGACTGAGGCAAAGAAGGCATTGAGGAGTTCAGCCCTTTCTGTGTCCCCTGTTTGCATTTCACCATCTTCTCCTCTGAGTGACCCCACTGTTTCTTTGTTCTTCCTTTTGCTACGAACATACCCATAGAAGCCTTTTTTGTTGCTTTTAACCTCTCTAGCAAGCCTGAGTTCATTCTGTGCTTTAGCTTTTCTGACTTTGTGTCTACACGTGCTGGCTATTTGTTTGAATTCCTCTTTGGTGGTTTCCCCCCTTTTCCATTTTTTGTACACATCCTTTTTTAATCTTAACTCAGTTAAAAGTTCTTTAGATAGCCACCCTGGCTTCTTTAGGCACCTTCCATGTTTCCGTCTCATTGGTATTGCCTGAAGTTGTGCTTTTACTATCTCCCTCTTAACAAACTCCCAGCCATCATGAACTCCCTTTCCTTTTAGTATTACTGTCCATGGGATCTCACCCAGCACTTCCCTAAGTTTTATGAAGTCGGCTTTCTTAAAGTCAAGAAATTGAGTCCTAGTATGCTTGGCTGCTCCTTTCCGTTGTATAGTAAACTTCAGAAGAGCATGATCACTTGCGCCTAATGATCCTTCCACTTCTACCCCATTAACCAGGTCATCGACATTGGTTAGGACCAGATCTAAAATGGCTGTTCCTCTTGTTGCTTCTCCCACTTTCTGGACAATGAAGTTGTCTGCAAGGCCAGTGAGGAATCTGTTTGACCTTGTGCTCTTGGCTGAGTTTGACATCCAACAAATATCCGGGTAATTGAAGTCCCCCATTACCACTATCTCCCTTCCTTTTGCATGCTTGGCCATCTGTTCCAGGAAGGCATCATCTATGTCCTCCGTTTGGCTTGGGGATCTATAGTAAACTCCCACAATGAGGTCACTGTTATTCTTCTCTCCCTTAATTTTGACCCAAATGTTCTCACTTTGGCTTTGAGGTTCTAAATCTTGGATCTCTTCACAGGTATACACATCCCTGACATATAACGCCACTCCTCCTCCTTTCTTGTCTGGTCTGTTTCTCTGAAATAGATTGTATCCCTCCATTTTTACATTCCAATCGTGGGACTTATCCCACCAGGTTTCAGTGATGCCTATTATGTCATATTTAGTTTGCTGTACCAAGAGCTCAAGCTCATCTTGTTTATTTCCCATGCTTTGTGCATTAGTGTACAGACATTGAAGTCCATTAGTCATTCCCCCGTGTCTCTTATTTAAGGATTTTTTCCTCCCACCACTAGGTCTGCTTGCTGTTTGCTCCATTTGGTCTATGACATTTGGATGATCATCTTCATCAATTGATAGACTCCTACCTTCAGGAGCACTGTCTCCCTCCCCCACATTTGTCAGTTTAAAGCCCTCCTGATGAGGTTTCTGAGTTTTTTGGCAAAAACATTCCTCCCAACCGTTGTGAGGTGCAGCCCATCGCTTGCCAGAAGTCCATCTTCAAGAAACTGCAGTCCGTGATCTAAGAATCCAAACCGTTCCTGTTTACACCATTTGCGAAGCCACCTGTTTACTTCCACTATTTTCCCCTCTCTCCCTGGGCCACGTCGTTCAACTGGGAGGACAGATGAGATGACGATTTGTGCATTTAATTGCTTCAATTTCCTGCCCAGAGCCTCGTAGTCTCTTTTGATCTTCTGTAGGCTATTGCTTGCAGTGTCATTGGTTCCCACATGAACCAAGAGGAAGGGGTATTTGTCAGTGGGTTTTATGATTCCTGGCAGTCGTTCAGTTACATCTTGGATCTTAGCCCCGGGGAGACAGCACACTTCCCGAGACATCTTGTCAGGCCCACAGATAACTGCTTCTGTTCCCCTCAGTAGTGAATCCCCTATCACCACTACACGCCTCCTCTTAGGTTTGGTCGGGGTTCTTCCGTGAGCGGTCCGTTCCAAGGTCGCCTGAACATTCCCTGAGGACTGACTTTGCTGCTATACTTCATATACCTGATCGAAGAGATATACCTTCATATACCTGCCAGAAGAGACGGAGGCAGCAGTACAGGTCATCGAGGCTTTGACAGCCAGAAGGCGCAGTGGCAGCAGAGCAGGTTGTTGAGGCTTTGACAGCCAGAAGAGGCAGCGGCAGCAGCGCAGGTCGTTGAGGCTTTGACAGCCAGAAAAGGCAGTGGCAGCAGCGAAGGTCGTTGAGGCTTTGACAGCCAGAAGAGACAGTGGCAGCAGCGAAGGTCGTTGAGGCTTTGACAGCCAGAAGAGGCAGTGGCAGAACTGCAGGTCATTGAGGCTTTGACGGCCAGAAGGGGCTGCGGCAGCAGAGCAGGTCGTTGAGGCTTTGACAGCCAGAAGAGGCAGTGGCAGCAGCGCAGGTCATCGAGGCTTTGACAGCCAGAAGAGGCAGCGGCAGCAGCGCAGGTCATCGAGGCTTTGACAGCCAGAAGAGGCAGCGGCAGCAGCACAGGTCATCGAGGCTTTGACAGCCAGGAGAGGCAGCGGCAGCAGCACAC
Organism: Podarcis tiliguerta; assembly: GCF_965153285.1. Classification (NCBI taxonomy): domain Eukaryota; kingdom Metazoa; phylum Chordata; class Lepidosauria; order Squamata; family Lacertidae; genus Podarcis; species Podarcis tiliguerta. Next base: position 76,771,756 of record NC_139542.1, on the reverse strand, counting down.
GTCATCGAGGCTTTGACAGCCAGAAGGGGCTGCGGCAGCAGCGCAGGTTATCGAAGCTTGGACAACCAGAAGAGTCAGAGGCAGAGGCTCAGGTCATCGAGGCTTTGACAGCCAGAAGAGGCAGCGGCAGCAGCACAGGTCCTAGAGGCTTTGACAGCCAGAAGGGGCTGCGGCAGCAGCACAGGGATGCGAGTCTTTGACAGCCAGGAGAGGCAGCGGCAGCTTCGCAGGTCGTTGAGGCTTTGACAGCCAGAAAAGGCAGTGGCAGCAGTGCAGGTCATTGAGGCTTTGACGGCCAGAAGGGGCTGCGGCAGCAGAGCAGGTCGTTGAGGCTTTGACAGCCAGAAGAGGCAGTGGCAGCAGCGCAGGTCATCGAGGCTTTGACAGCCAGAAGAGGCAGCGGCAGAAGCACAGGTCATCGAGGCTTTGACAGCCAGAAGGGGCTGCGGCAGCAGAGCAGGTTGTTGAGACTTCGACAGCCAGAAGGGGCAGCGGCAGCAGTGCAGGTCATCGAGGCTTTGACAGCCAGAAGAGGCAGTGGCAGCAGCACAGGTCATCGAGGCTTTGACAGCTAGAAGGTGCTGCGGCAGCAGCGCATGTTGTCGAGGCTTGGACAGCTAGAAGAGGCTGCGGCAGCAGAGCAGGTCGTCGAGGCTTTGACAGCCAGAAGGGGCTGCGGCAGCAGAATAGGTCATCGAGGCTTTGACAGCCAGGAGGGGCTGCGGCAGCAGCGCAGGTCATCGAGGCTTTGACAGCCAGAAGAGGCAGCGGCAGCAGAACAGGTCATCGAGGCTTTGACAGCCAGAAGAGGCAGCGGCAGCTTCGCAGGTCGTTGAGGCTTCGACAGCCAGAAGAGGCAGTGGCAGCAGCACAGGTCATCGAGGCTTTGACAGCCAGGAGAGGCAGCAGCAGCTTCACAGGTCGTTGAGGCTTTGACAGCCAGAAGAGGCAGTGGCAGCACTGCAGGTCATTGAGGCTTTGACATCCAGTAGGCGCAGTGGCAGCAGAGCAGGTTGTTGAGGCTTTGACAGCCAGAAGAGGCAGCGGCAGCAGCGCAGGTCGTTGAGGCTTTGACAGCCAGAAGAGGCAGTGGCAGCAGCGAAGGTCGTTGAGGCTTTGACAGCCAGAAGAGACAGTGGCAGCAGCGAAGGTCGTTGAGGCTTTGACAGCCAGAAGAGGCAGTGGCAGCACTGCAGGTCGTTGAGGCTTTGACGGCCAGAAGGGGCTGCGGCAGCAGAGCAGGTCGTTGAGGCTTTGACAGCCAGAAGAGCAGTGGCAGCAGCGCAGGTCATCGAGGCTTTGACAGCCAGAACGGGCTCTGGCAGCAGAGCAGGTCGTTGAGGCTCTGACAGCCAGAAGGGGCTGCGGCAGCAGCAAAGGTCGTTGAGGCTTTGACAGCCAGAAGAGGCAGTGGCAGCAGAGCAGGTCGTCGAGGCTTTGACAGCCAGAAGAGGAAGTCGCAGCAGCACAGGTCGTGGAGGCTTTGACAGCCAGAATGGGCTGCGGCAGCAGAATAGGTCATCGAGGCTTGGACAGCCAGAAGTGGCTGCAGCAGCAGAGCAGGTCGTTGAGACTTTGGCAGCCAGAAGGGGCAGCGGCAGCAGTGCAGGTCATCGAGGCTTTGACAGCCAGAAGAGGCAGTGGCAGCAGCACAGGTCATCGAGGGTTTGACAGATAGAAGGTGCTGCGGCAGCAGCGCATGTTATCGAGGCTTGGACAGCTAGAAGGGGCTGCGGCAGCAGAGCAGGTCGTCAAGGCTTTGACAGCCAGAAGAGGCAGCGGCAGCAGCACAGGTCATCGAGGCTTTGACAGCCAGAAGAGGCAGCGGCAGCAGCACAGGTCATCGAGGCTTTGACTGCCAGGAGAGGCAGCGGCAGCAACAAAGGTCGTTGAGGCTTTGACAGCCAGAAGAGGCAGTGGCAGCAGCACAGGTCATTGAGGCTTTGACAGCCAGAAGTGGCAGTGGCATCAGCACAGGTCGTGGAGGCTTTGACAGCCAGAAGGGGCTGCGGCAGCAGAGCAGGTCGTTGAGGCTTTGACAGCCAGAAAAGGCAGTGGCAGCAGCGCAGGTCATCGAGGCTTTGACAGCCAGAAGGGGCTGCGGCAGCAGAGCAGGTCGTTGAGGCTCTGACAGCCAGAAGGGGCTGCGGCAGCAACAAAGGTCGTTGAGGCTTTGACAGCCAGAAGAGGCAGTGGCAGCAGCACAGGTCATTGAGGCTTTGACAGCCAGAAGTGGCAGTGGCATCAGCACAGGTCGTGGAGGCTTTGACAGCCAGAAGGGGCTGCGGCAGCAGAACAGGTCATCGAGGCTTTGACAGCCAGAAGAGTCAGCGGCAGCAGCACACGTCATCGAGGCTCTGAGAGCCAGAAGGGGCTGCGGCAGCAGAGCAGGTCGTTGAGACTTTGACAGCCAGAAGGGGCAGCGGCAGCAGTGCAGGTCATCGAGGCTTTGACAGCCAGAAGGGTCAGTGGCAGCAGAGCAGGTCGTCAAGGCTTTGGCAGCCAGAAGAGGCACTGGCAGCTGCACAGGTCATCGAGGCTTTGACAGCTAGAAGGGGCTGCGGCAGCACAGCAGGTTATTGAGGCTTGGACAGCCAGAAGAGTCAGAGGCAGCAGTGCAGGTCGTTGAGGTTTTGACAGCCAGAAGGGGCTGCGGCAGCACAGCAGGTCGTTGAGGCTCTGACAGCCAGAAGAGTTAGCCGCAGCAGCACACGTCATCGAGGCTTTGACACCCAGAAGGGGCTACGGCAGCAGAGCAGGTCGTTAAGACGTTGACAGCCAGAAGAGGCAGTGGCAGCAGCACAGGTCATCAAGGCTTTGACAGCTAGAAGGGGCTGCGGCAGCAGCGCAGGTTATCGAGGCTTGGACAGCCAGAAGAGTCAGAGGCAGAGGCACAGGCACAGGTCATCGATGCTTTGACAGCCAGAAGAGGCAGCGGCAGCAGTGCAAGTCGTTGAGGTTTTGACAGCCAGAACAGGCAGTGGGAGCAGCGCAGGTCATCGAGGCTTTGAGAGCCAGAAGGGGCTGTGGCAGCAGAGCAGGTCGTTGAGGCTCTGACAGCCAGAAGGGGCTGCGGCAGCAGCAAAGGTCGTTGAGGCTTTGACAGCCAGAAGGGGCAGTGGCATCAGCACATGTCGTGGAGGCTTTGACAGCCAGAAGAGGCAGTGGCAGCACTGCAGGTCGTTGAGGCTTTCACGGCCAGAAGGGGCTGCGGCAGCAGCACAGGTCATCGAGGCTTTGACAGCCAGAAGAGGCAGTGGCATCAGCACAGGTCGCAGAGGCTTTGACAGCCAGAAGGGGCTGCGGCAGCAGAACAGGTTATCGAGGCTTTGACAGCCAGAAGAGGCAGTGGCATCAGCACAGGTCATAGAGGCTTTGACAGCCAGAAGAGGCTGCGGCAGCAGAACAGGTCATCGAGGCTTTGACAGCCAGAAGAGGCAGCGGCAGAAGCAGAGGTCATCGAGGCTTTGACAGCCAGGAGAGGCAGCGGCAGCTTCACAGGTCGTTGAGGCTTTGACAGCCAGAAGAGGCAGTGGCAGCAGCACAGGTCATCGAGGCTTTGACAGCCAGGAGAGGCAGCGGCAGCTTTGCAGGTCGTTGAGGCTTTGACAGCCAGAAGAGGCAGTGGCAGCACTGCAGGCCATTGAGGCTTTGACGGCCAGAAGGGGCTGCGGCAGCAGAGCAAGTTGTTGAGGCTTTGACAGCCAGAAGAGGCAGCGGCAGCAGCGTAGGTCGTTGAGGCTTTGACAGCCAGAAGAGGCAGTGGCAGCAGCGAAGGTCGTTGAGGCTTTGACAGCCAGAAGAGACAGTGGCAGCAGCGAAGGTCGTTGAGGCTTTGACAGCCAGAAGAGGCAGTGGCAGCACTGCAGGTCGTTGAGGCTTTGACAGCCAGAAGAGGCAGTGGCAGCAGCGCAGGTCATCGAGGCTTTGACAGCCAGAAGGGGCTCTGGCAGCAGAGCAGGTCGTTGAGGCTCTGACAGCCAGAAGGGGCTGCGGCAGCAGCAAAGGTCGTTGAGGCTTTGACAGCCAGAAGAGGCAGTGGCAGCAGCACAGGTCATTGAGGCTTTGACAGCCAGAAGTGGCAGTGGCATCAGCACAGGTCGTGGAGGCTTTGACAGCCAGAAGGGGCTGCGGCAGCAGAACAGGTCATCGAGGCTTTGACAGCCAGAAGAGTCAGCGGCAGCAGCACACGTCATCGAGGCTCTGAGAGCCAGAAGGGGCTGCGGCAGCAGAGCAGGTCGTTGAGACTTTGACAGCCAGAAGGGGCAGCGGCAGCAGTGCAGGTCATCGAGGCTTTGACAGCCAGAAGGGTCAGTGGCAGCAGAGCAGGTCGTCAAGGCTTTGGCAGCCAGAAGAGGCACTGGCAGCTGCACAGGTCATCGAGGCTTTGACAGCTAGAAGGGGCTGCGGCAGCACAGCAGGTTATTGAGGCTTGGACAGCCAGAAGAGTCAGAGGCAGCAGTGCAGGTCGTTGAGGTTTTGACAGCCAGAAGGGGCTGCGGCAGCACAGCAGGTCGTTGAGGCTCTGACAGCCAGAAGAGTTAGCCGCAGCAGCACACGTCATCGAGGCTTTGACACCCAGAAGGGGCTACGGCAGCAGAGCAGGTCGTTAAGACGTTGACAGCCAGAAGAGGCAGTGGCAGCAGCACAGGTCATCAAGGCTTTGACAGCTAGAAGGGGCTGCGGCAGCAGCGCAGGTTATCGAGGCTTGGACAGCCAGAAGAGTCAGAGGCAGAGGCACAGGCACAGGTCATCGATGCTTTGACAGCCAGAAGAGGCAGCGGCAGCAGTGCAAGTCGTTGAGGTTTTGACAGCCAGAACAGGCAGTGGGAGCAGCGCAGGTCATCGAGGCTTTGAGAGCCAGAAGGGGCTGTGGCAGCAGAGCAGGTCGTTGAGGCTCTGACAGCCAGAAGGGGCTGCGGCAGCAGCAAAGGTCGTTGAGGCTTTGACAGCCAGAAGGGGCAGTGGCATCAGCACATGTCGTGGAGGCTTTGACAGCCAGAAGAGGCAGTGGCAGCACTGCAGGTCGTTGAGGCTTTCACGGCCAGAAGGGGCTGCGGCAGCAGCACAGGTCATCGAGGCTTTGACAGCCAGAAGAGGCAGTGGCATCAGCACAGGTCGCAGAGGCTTTGACAGCCAGAAGGGGCTGCGGCAGCAGAACAGGTTATCGAGGCTTTGACAGCCAGAAGAGGCAGTGGCATCAGCACAGGTCATAGAGGCTTTGACAGCCAGAAGAGGCTGCGGCAGCAGAACAGGTCATCGAGGCTTTGACAGCCAGAAGAGGCAGCGGCAGAAGCAGAGGTCATCGAGGCTTTGACAGCCAGGAGAGGCAGCGGCAGCTTCACAGGTCGTTGAGGCTTTGACAGCCAGAAGAGGCAGTGGCAGCAGCACAGGTCATCGAGGCTTTGACAGCCAGGAGAGGCAGCGGCAGCTTTGCAGGTCGTTGAGGCTTTGACAGCCAGAAGAGGCAGTGGCAGCACTGCAGGCCATTGAGGCTTTGACGGCCAGAAGGGGCTGCGGCAGCAGAGCAAGTTGTTGAGGCTTTGACAGCCAGAAGAGGCAGCGGCAGCAGCGTAGGTCGTTGAGGCTTTGACAGCCAGAAGAGGCAGTGGCAGCAGCGAAGGTCGTTGAGGCTTTGACAGCCAGAAGAGACAGTGGCAGCAGCGAAGGTCGTTGAGGCTTTGACAGCCAGAAGAGGCAGTGGCAGCACTGCAGGTCGTTGAGGCTTTGACAGCCAGAAGAGGCAGTGGCAGCAGCGCAGGTCATCGAGGCTTTGACAGCCAGAAGGGGCTCTGGCAGCAGAGCAGGTCGTTGAGGCTCTGACAGCCAGAAGGGGCTGCGGCAGCAGCAAAGGTCGTTGAGGCTTTGACAGCCAGAACAGGCAGTGGCAGCAGCACAGGTCATTGAGGCTTTGACAGCCAGAAGAGGAAGTCGCATCAGCACAGGTAGTGGAGGCTTTGACAGCCAGAAGGGGCTGCGGCAGCAGAATAGGTCATCGAGGCTTTCACAGCCAGAAGGGGCTGCGGCAGCAGAGCAGGTCGTTGAGACTTTGACAGCCAGAAGGGGCAGCGGCAGCAGTGCAGGTCATCGAGGCTTTGACAGCCAGAAGGGGCTGCGGCAGCAAAGCTGGTCGTCAACGCTTTGACAGCCAGAAGAGGCAGTGGTAGCAGCGAAGGTCGTTGAGGCTTTGACAGCCAGAAGAGGCAGTGGCAGCACTGCACGTCGTTGAGGCTTTGACGGCCAGAAGGGGCTGCGGCAGCAGCGCAGGTCATCGAGGCTCTGACAGCCAGAAGGGGCTGCGGCAGCAGAGCAGGTTGTTGAGACTTTGACAGCCAGAAGGGGCAGTGGCAGCACAGCAGGTCGTTGAGGCTCTGACAGCCAGAAGAGTTAGCCGCAGCAGCACACGTCATCGAGGCTTTGACACCCAGAAGGGGCTACGGCAGCAGAGCAGGTCGTTAAGACGTTGACAGCCAGAAGAGGCAGTGGCAGCAGCACAGGTCATCGAGGCTTTGACAGCTAGAAGGGGCTGCGGCAGCAGCGCAGGTTATCGAGGCTTGGACAGCCAGAAGAGTCAGAGGCAGAGGCACAGGTCATCGATGCTTTGACACCCAGAAGAGGCAGCGGCAGCAGTGCAAGTCGTTGAGGTTTTGACAGCCAGAACAGGCAGTGGCATCAGCCCAGGTCGCAGAGGCTTTGACAGCCAGAAGGGGCTGCGGCAGCAGAACAGGTTATCGAGGCTTTGACAGCCAGAAGAGGCAGTGGCATCAGCACAGGTCGTAGAGGCTTTGACAGCCAGAAGAGGCTGCGGCAGCAGAACAGGTCATCAAGGCTTTGACAGCCAGAAGAGGCAGCGGCAGCAGCAGAGGTCATCGAGGCTTTGACAGACAGGAGAGGCAGCGGCAGCTTCACAGGTCGTTGAGGCTTTGACAGCCAGAAGAGGCAGTGGCAGCAGCACAGGTCATCGAGGCTTTGACAGCCAGGAGAGGCAGCGGCAGCTTCGCAGGTCGTTGAGGCTTTGACAGCCAGAAGAGGCAGTGGCAGCACTGCAGGCCATTGAGGCTTTGACGGCCAGAAGGGGCTGCGGCAGCAGAGCAAGTTGTTGAGGCTTTGACAGCCAGAAGAGGCAGCGGCAGCAGCGTAGGTCGTTGAGGCTTTGACAGCCAGAAGAGGCAGTGGCAGCAGCGAAGGTCGTTGAGGCTTTGACAGCCAGAAGAGACAGTGGCAGCAGCGAAGGTCGTTGAGGCTTTGACAGCCAGAAGAGGCAGTGGCAGCAGCACAGATCATCGAGGCTTTTACAGCCAAAAGAGGAAGTCGCATCAGCACAGGTCGTGGAGGCTTTGACAGCCAGAAGGGGCTGCGGCAGCAGAATAGGTCATCGAGGCTTTGACAGCCAGAAGGGGCTGCGGCAGCAGAGCAGGTCGTTGAGACTTTGACAGCCAGAAGGGGCAGCGGCAGCAGTGCAGATCATCGAGGCTTTGACAGCCAGAAGGGTCAGTGGCAGCAGAGCAGGTCGTCAAGGCTTTGACAGCCAGAAGAGGCAGTGGCAGCAGCACAGGTCATCGAGGCTTTGACAGCTAGAAGGTGCTGAGGCAGCAGCGCAGGTTATCGAGGCTTGGACAGCTAGAAGGGGCTGCGGCAGCAGAGCAGGTTATCGAGGCTTGGACAGCCAGAAGAGTCAGAGGCAGAGGCACAGGTCATCGATGCTTTGACAGCCAGAAGAGGCAGCGGCAGCAGTGCAAGTCGTTGAGGTTTTGACAGCCAGAACAGGCAGTGGCATCAGCCCAGGTCGCAGAGGCTTTGACAGCCAGAAGGGGCTGCGGCAGCAGAACAGGTTATCGAGGCTTTGACAGCCAGAAGAGGCAGTGGCATCAGCACAGGTCGTAGAGGCTTTGACAGCCAGAAGAGGCTGCGGCAGCAGAACAGGTCATCAAGGCTTTGACAGCCAGAAGAGGCAGCGGCAGCAGCAGAGGTCATCGAGGCTTTGACAGACAGGAGAGGCAGCGGCAGCTTCACAGGTCGTTGAGGCTTTGACAGCCAGAAGAGGCAGTGGCAGCAGCACAGGTCATCGAGGCTTTGACAGCCAGGAGAGGCAGCGGCAGCTTCGCAGGTCGTTGAGGCTTTGACAGCCAGAAGAGGCAGTGGCAGCACTGCAGGCCATTGAGGCTTTGACGGCCAGAAGGGGCTGCGGCAGCAGAGCAAGTTGTTGAGGCTTTGACAGCCAGAAGAGGCAGCGGCAGCAGCGTAGGTCGTTGAGGCTTTGACAGCCAGAAGAGGCAGTGGCAGCAGCGAAGGTCGTTGAGGCTTTGACAGCCAGAAGAGACAGTGGCAGCAGCGAAGGTCGTTGAGGCTTTGACAGCCAGAAGAGGCAGTGGCAGCAGCACAGATCATCGAGGCTTTGACAGCCAAAAGAGGAAGTCGCATCAGCACAGGTCGTGGAGGCTTTGACAGCCAGAAGGGGCTGCGGCAGCAGAATAGGTCATCGAGGCTTTGACAGCCAGAAGGGGCTGCGGCAGCAGAGCAGGTCGTTGAGACTTTGACAGCCAGAAGGGGCAGCGGCAGCAGTGCAGATCATCGAGGCTTTGACAGCCAGAAGGGTCAGTGGCAGCAGAGCAGGTCGTCAAGGCTTTGACAGCCAGAAGAGGCAGTGGCAGCAGCACAGGTCATCGAGGCTTTGACAGCTAGAAGGTGCTGAGGCAGCAGCGCAGGTTATCGAGGCTTGGACAGCTAGAAGGGGCTGCGGCAGCAGAGCAGGTCGTCAAGGCTTTGACATCTAGAAGAGGCAGCGGCAGCAGCACAGGTCGTCGAGGCTTTGACAGCCAGAAGAGGCAGCGGCAGCAGCACAGGTCACCGTGGCTTTGACAGCCAGGAGATGCAGCGGCAGCTTCGCAGGTCGTTGAGGCTTTGACAGCCAGAAAAGGCAGTGGCAGCAGTGCAGGTCATTGAGGCTTTGACGGCCAGAAGGGGCTGCGGCAGCAGAGCAGGTCGTTGAGGCTTTGACAGCCAGAAGTGGCAGTGGCAGCAGCGCAGGTCATCGAGGCTTTGACAGCCAGAAGAGGCAGCGGCAGCAGCGAAGGTCGTTGAGGCTTTGACAGCCAGAAGAGGCAGTGGCAGCACTGCAGGTCGTTGAGGCTTTGACGGCCAGAAGGGGCTGCGGCAGCAGAGCAGGTCGTTGAGGCTTTGACAGCCAGAAGAGGCAGCGGCAGCAGCGGAGGTCGTTGAGGCTTTGACAGCCAGAAGAGGCAGTGGCAGCAGCGAAGGTCGTTGAGGCTTTTACAGCATGAAGAGACAGTGGCAGCAGCGAAGGTCGTTGAGGCTTTGACAGCCAGAAGAGGCAGTGGCAGCACTGCAGGTCGTTGAGGCTTTGACGGCCAGAAGGGGCTGCGGCAGCAGAGCAGGTCGTTGAGGCTTTGACAGCCAGAAGAGGCAGTGGCAGCAGCGCAGGTCATCGAGGCTTTGACAGCCAGAAGGGGCTCTGGCAGCAGAGCAGGTCGTTGAGGCTCTGACAGCCAGAAGGGGCTGCGGCAGCAAAGCAGGTCGTCGAGGCTTTGACAGCCAGAAGAGTCAGAGTCAGAGGCACAGGTCATCGAGACTTTGACAGCCAGAAGAGGAAGCGGCAGCAGCACAGGTCATCGAGGCTTTGACAGCCAGAAGAGGCAGCAGCAGCAGCACAGGTCATCGAGGCTTTGACAGCCAGAAGAGGCAGAGGCAGCAGCGCAGGTCATCGATTCTTTGACAGCCAGAAGAGGCAGTGGCAGCAGTGCAGGTCGTTGAGGCTTTGACAGCCAGAAGAGGCAGTGGCAGCAGCGCAGGTCATCGAGGCTTTGACAGCCAGAAGGGGCAGTGGCAGCAGCGCAGGTCATCGAGGCTTTGACAGCCAGAAGGGGCTGCGGCAGCAAAGCAGGTCGTTGAGACTTTGACAGCCAGAAGAGGCAGTGGCAGCAGCGAAGGTCGTTGAGGCTTTGACAGCCAGAAGAGGAAGTGACAGCACTGCAGGTCGTTGAGGCTTTGACGGCTAGAAGGGGCTGCGGCAGCAGAGCAGGTCGTTGAGGCTTTGACAGCCAGAAGAGGCAGTCGCAGCAGCGCAGGTCGTTGAGGCTTTGACGGCCAGAAGGGGGTGCGGCAGCAGCGCAGGTCATCGAGGCTTTGGCAGCTAGAAGGGGCTGCGGCAGCAGAGCAGGTAGTTGAGGCTCTGACAGCCAGAAGGGGCTGCGGCAGCAACAAAGGTCGTTGAGGCTTTGACAGCCAGAAGAGGCAGTGGCAGCAGCACAGGTCATTGAGGCTTTGACAGGCAGAAGTGGCAGTGGCATCAGCACAGGTCATCGAGGCTTTGACAGCCAGAAGGGGCTGCGGCAGCAGAACAGGTCATCGAGGCTTTGACAGCCAGAAGAGGCAGTGGCAGCAGCACAGGTCATCGAGGCTTTGACAGCCAGAAGGGGCTGCGGCAGCAGAGCAGGTCGTTGAGACTTTGACAGCCAGAAGGGGCAGCGGCAGCAGTGTAGGTCATCGAGGCTTTGACAGCCAGAAGGGTCAGTGGCAGCAGAGCAGGTCGTCAAGGCTTTGACAGCCAGAAGAGGCAGCGGCAGCAGCACAGGTCATTGAGGCTTTGACAGCGAGAAAAGGCAGTGGCAGCAGTGCAGGTCATTGAGGCTTTGACAGCGAGAAAAGGCAGTGGCAGCAGTGCAGGTCATTGAGGCTTTGACGGCCAGAAGGGGCAGCGGCAGCAGAGCAGGTCGTTGAGGCTTTGACAGCCAGAAGAGGCAGTGGCAGCAGCGAAGGTCGTTGAGGCTTTGACAGCCAGAAGAGGAAGTGACAGCACTGCAGGTCGTTGAGGCTTTGACGGCTAGAAGGGGCTGCGGCAGCAGAGCAGGTCGTTGAGGCTTTGACAGCCAGAAGAGGCAGTCGCAGCAGCGCAGGTCGTTGAGGCTTTGACGGCCAGAAGGGGGTGCGGCAGCAGCGCAGGTCATCAAGGCTTTGGCAGCTAGAAGGGGCTGCGGCAGCAGAGCAGGTAGTTGAGGCTCTGACAGCCAGAAGGGGCTGCGGCAGCAACAATTGTCGTTGAGGCTTTGACAGCCAGAAGAGGCAGTGGCAGCAGCACAGGTCATTGAGGCTTTGACAGCCAGAAGTGGCAGTGGCATCAGCACAGGTCATCGAGGCTTTGATAGCCAGAAGGGGCTGCGGCAGCAGAGCAGGTCGTTGAGACTTTGACAGCCAGAAGGATCAGTGGCAGCAGAGCAGGTCGTCAAGGCTTTGACAGCCAGAAGAGGCAGCGGCAGCAGTGTAGGTCATCGAGGCTTTGACAGCCAGAAGGATCAGTGGCAGCAGAGCAGGTCGTCAAGGCTTTGATAGCCAGAAGGGGCTGCGGCAGCAGTGTAGGTCATCGAGGCTTTGACAGCCAGAAGGATCAGTGGCAGCAGAGCAGGTCGTCAAGGCTTTGACAGCCAGAAGAGGCAGCGGCAGCAGCACAGGTCATTGAGGCTTTGACAGCGAGAAAAGGCAGTGGCAGCAGTGCAGGTCATTGAGGCTTTGACAGCGAGAAAAGGCAGTGGCAGCAGTGCAGGTCATTGAGGCTTTGACGGCAAGAAGGGGCAGCGGCAGCAGAGCAGGTCGTTGAGGCTTTGACAGCCAGAAGAGGCAGTGGCAGCAGCGCAGGTCATCGAGGCTTTGACAGCCAGAAGGGGCTGCGGCAGCAGAGCAGGTCGTTGAGGGTCTGACAGCCAGAAGGGGCTGTGGCAGCAGCAAAGGTCGTTGAGGCTTTGACAGCCAGAAGAGGCAGTGGCAGTAGCAGAGGTCATCGAGGCTTTGACAGCCAGAAGAGGCAGTGGCATCAGCACAGGTCGTAGAGGCTTTGACAGCCAGAAGGGGCTGCAGCAGCAGAACAGGTCATCGAGGCTTTGACATCCAGAAGAGGCAGCGGCAGTAGCGCAGGTCATTGAGGCTTTGACAGCCAGAAGGGGCTGCGGCAGGAGAGCAGGTCGTTGAGGCTTTGACAGCCAGAAGAGACGGAGGCAGCAGCGCAGGTCGTTGAGGCTTTGACAGCCTGAAGAGGCAGAGGTAGCAGCGCAGGTCATTGAGGCTTTGACAGCCATAAGAGGCAGTGGCAGCAGCACAGGTCATCGAGGCTTTGACAGACAGAAGGGGCAGTGGCAGCAGAGCAGGTTGTTGAGGCTTTGACAACCAGAAGAGGTAGTGGCAGCAGCGAAGGTCGTTGAGGCTTTGACAGCCAGAAGAGGCAGTGGCAGCAGCGAAGGTCGTTGAGGCTTTGACAGCGAGAAGAGGCAGTGGCAGCAGCGCAGGTCATCGAGGCTTTGACAGCCAGAAGGGTTAGGGCAGCAGAGCAGGTCGTCGAGGTTCTGACAGCCAGAAGGGGCTGCGGCAGCAGCAAAGGTCGTTGAGGCTTTGACAGCCAGAAGAGGCAGTGGCAGCAGCACAGGTCATCGAGACTTTGACAGCTATAAGGTGCTGCGGCAGCAGCGCAGGTTATCGAGGCTTGGACAGTCAGAAGGGGCTGCGGCAGCAGAGCAGGTCGTCGAGGCTTTGACAGCCAGAAGAGTCAGAGGCAGAGGCACAGGTCATCGAGGCTTTGACAGCCAGAAGAGGCAGCGGCAGCAGCACAGGTCATCGAGGCTTTGACAGCCAGAAGGGGCTGCGGCAGCAGAGCAGGTCGTTGAGACTTTGACAGCCAGAAGGGGCAGCGGCAGCAGTGTAGGTCATCGAGGCTTTGACAGCCAGAAGGGTCAGTGGCAGCAGAGCAGGTCGTCAAGGCTTTGACAGCCAGAAGAGGCAGCGGCAGCAGCACAGGTCATTGAGGCTTTGACAGCGAGAAAAGGCAGTGGCAGCAGTGCAGGTCATTGAGGCTTTGACAGCGAGAAAAGGCAGTGGCAGCAGTGCAGGTCATTGAGGCTTTGACGGCCAGAAGGGGCAGCGGCAGCAGAGCAAGTCGTTGAGGCTTTGACAGCCAGAAGAGGCAGTGGCAGCAGCGCAGGTCATCGAGGCTTTGACAGCCAGAAGGGGCTGCGGCAGCAGAGCAGGTCGTTGAGGGTCTGACAGCCAGAAGGGGCTGTGGCAGCAGCAAAGGTCATCGAGGTTTGACAGCCAGAAGAGGCAGTGGCATCAGCACAGGTCGTAGAGGCTTTGACAGCCAGAAGGGGCTGCAGCAGCAGAACAGGTCATCGAGGCTTTGACATCCAGAAGAGGCAGCGGCAGTAGCGCAGGTCATTGAGGCTTTGACAGCCAGAAGGGGCTGCGGCAGGAGAGCAGGTCGTTGAGGCTTTGACAGCCAGAAGAGACGGAGGCAGCAGCGCAGGTCGTTGAGGCTTTGACAGCCTGAAGAGGCAGAGGTAGCAGCGCAGGTCATTGAGGCTTTGACAGCCATAAGAGGCAGTGGCAGCAGCACAGGTCATCGAGGCTTTGACAGACAGAAGGGGCAGTGGCAGCAGAGCAGGTTGTTGAGGCTTTGACAACCAGAAGAGGTAGTGGCAGCAGCGAAGGTCGTTGAGGCTTTGACAGCCAGAAGAGGCAGTGGCAGCAGCGAAGGCCGTTGAGGCTTTGACAGCGAGAAGAGGCAGTGGCAGCAGCGCAGGTCATCGAGGCTTTGACAGCCAGAAGGGTTAGGGCAGCAGAGCAGGTCGTCGAGGTTCTGACAGCCAGAAGGGGCTGCGGTAGCAGCAAAGGTCGTTGAGGCTTTGACAGCCAGAAGAGGCAGTGGCAGCAGCACAGGTCATCGAGACTTTGACAGCTATAAGGTGCTGCGGCAGCAGCGCAGGTTATCGAGGCTTGGACAGTCAGAAGGGGCTGCGGCAGCAGAGCAGGTCGTCGAGGCTTTGACAGCCAGAAGAGTCAGAGGCAGAGGCACAGGTCATCGAGGCTTTGACAGACAGAAGAGGCAGCGGCAGCAGCACAGGTCATTGAGGCTTTGAGAGCCAGAAAAGGCAGTGGCAGCAGTGCAGGTTGTTGAGGCTTTGACAGCCAGAAGGGGCAGTGGGAGCACTGCAGGTCGTTGAGGCTTTGATGGCCAGAAGGGGCTGCGGCAGCAGAGCAGGTCGTTGAGGCTTTGACAGCCAGAAGAGGCAGTGGCAGCAGCGGAGGTCATCGAGGCTTTGACAGCCAGAAGGGGCTACGGCGGCAGAGCAGGTCGTTGAGGCTCTGACACCCAAAAAGGGCTGCGGCATCAGCACAGGTCATCGAGGCTTTGACAGCCAGAAGAGGCAGCGGCAGCAGAACAGGTCATCGAGGCTTTGACAGCCAGAAAAGGCAGTGGCAGCCGTGCAGGTCTTTGAGGCTTTGACGGCCAGAAGGGGCTGCGGCATCAGAGCAGGTCGTCGTGGCTTTGACAGCCAGAAGGGGTTGCGGTAGCAACGCAGTCCATCGAGGCTTTGACAGCCAGAAGATGCAGTGGCAGCAGCGCAGGTCGTTGAGGCTTTGACAGCCTGAAGAGGCAGAGGTAGCAGCGCAGGTCATTGAGGCTTTGACAGCCATAAGAGGCAGTGGCAGCAGCACAGGTCATCGAGGCTTTGACAGACAGAAGGGGCAGTGGCAGCAGAGCAGGTTGTTGAGGCTTTGACAACCAGAAGAGGTAGTGGCAGCAGCGAAGGTCGTTGAGGCTTTGACAGCCAGAAGAGGCAGTGGCAGCAGCGAAGGTCGTTGAGGCTTTGACAGCGAGAAGAGGCAGTGGCAGCAGCGCAGGTCATCGAGGCTTTGACAGCCAGAAGGGTTAGGGCAGCAGAGCAGGTCGTCGAGGTTCTGACAGCCAGAAGGGGCTGCGGCAGCAGCAAAGGTCGTTGAGGCTTTGACAGCCAGAAGAGGCAGTGGCAGCAGCACAGGTCATCGAGACTTTGACAGCTATAAGGTGCTGCGGCAGCAGCGCAGGTTATCGAGGCTTGGACAGTCAGAAGGGGCTGCGGCAGCAGAGCAGGTCGTCGAGGCTTTGACAGCCAGAAGAGTCAGAGGCAGAGGCACAGGTCATCGAGGCTTTGACAGCCAGAAGAGGCAGCGGCAGCAGCACAGGTCATCGAGGCTTTGACAGCCAGAAGGGGCTGCGGCAGCAGAGCAGGTCGTTGAGACTTTGACAGCCAGAAGGGGCAGCGGCAGCAGTGTAGGTCATCGAGGCTTTGACAGCCAGAAGGGTCAGTGGCAGCAGAGCAGGTCGTCAAGGCTTTGACAGCCAGAAGAGGCAGCGGCAGCAGCACAGGTCATTGAGGCTTTGACAGCGAGAAAAGGCAGTGGCAGCAGTGCAGGTCATTGAGGCTTTGACAGCGAGAAAAGGCAGTGGCAGCAGTGCAGGTCATTGAGGCTTTGACGGCCAGAAGGGGCAGCGGCAGCAGAGCAAGTCGTTGAGGCTTTGACAGCCAGAAGAGGCAGTGGCAGCAGCGCAGGTCATCGAGGCTTTGACAGCCAGAAGGGGCTGCGGCAGCAGAGCAGGTCGTTGAGGGTCTGACAGCCAGAAGGGGCTGTGGCAGCAGCAAAGGTCATCGAGGTTTGACAGCCAGAAGAGGCAGTGGCATCAGCACAGGTCGTAGAGGCTTTGACAGCCAGAAGGGGCTGCAGCAGCAGAACAGGTCATCGAGGCTTTGACATCCAGAAGAGGCAGCGGCAGTAGCGCAGGTCATTGAGGCTTTGACAGCCAGAAGGGGCTGCGGCAGGAGAGCAGGTCGTTGAGGCTTTGACAGCCAGAAGAGACGGAGGCAGCAGCGCAGGTCGTTGAGGCTTTGACAGCCTGAAGAGGCAGAGGTAGCAGCGCAGGTCATTGAGGCTTTGACAGCCATAAGAGGCAGTGGCAGCAGCACAGGTCATCGAGGCTTTGACAGACAGAAGGGGCAGTGGCAGCAGAGCAGGTTGTTGAGGCTTTGACAACCAGAAGAGGTAGTGGCAGCAGCGAAGGTCGTTGAGGCTTTGACAGCCAGAAGAGGCAGTGGCAGCAGCGAAGGCCGTTGAGGCTTTGACAGCGAGAAGAGGCAGTGGCAGCAGCGCAGGTCATCGAGGCTTTGACAGCCAGAAGGGTTAGGGCAGCAGAGCAGGTCGTCGAGGTTCTGACAGCCAGAAGGGGCTGCGGTAGCAGCAAAGGTCGTTGAGGCTTTGACAGCCAGAAGAGGCAGTGGCAGCAGCACAGGTCATCGAGACTTTGACAGCTATAAGGTGCTGCGGCAGCAGCGCAGGTTATCGAGGCTTGGACAGTCAGAAGGGGCTGCGGCAGCAGAGCAGGTCGTCGAGGCTTTGACAGCCAGAAGAGTCAGAGGCAGAGGCACAGGTCATCGAGGCTTTGACAGACAGAAGAGGCAGCGGCAGCAGCACAGGTCATTGAGGCTTTGAGAGCCAGAAAAGGCAGTGGCAGCAGTGCAGGTTGTTGAGGCTTTGACAGCCAGAAGGGGCAGTGGGAGCACTGCAGGTCATTGAGGCTTTGATGGCCAGAAGGGGCTGCGGCAGCAGAGCAGGTCGTTGAGGCTTTGACAGCCAGAAGAGGCAGTGGCAGCAGCGGAGGTCATCGAGGCTTTGACAGCCAGAAGGGGCTACGGCGGCAGAGCAGGTCGTTGAGGCTCTGACACCCAAAAAGGGCTGCGGCATCAGCACAGGTCATCGAGGCTTTGACAGCCAGAAGAGGCAGCGGCAGCAGAACAGGTCATCGAGGCTTTGACAGCCAGAAAAGGCAGTGGCAGCCGTGCAGGTCTTTGAGGCTTTGACGGCCAGAAGGGGCTGCGGCATCAGAGCAGGTCGTCGTGGCTTTGACAGCCAGAAGGGGTTGCGGTAGCAACGCAGTCCATCGAGGCTTTGACAGCCAGAAGATGCAGTGGCAGCAGCACAGGTCATCGAGGCTTTGACAGCCAGAAGAGGCAGCGGCAACAGAACAGGTCATCGAGGCTTTGACAACCAGAAGAGGCAGCGGCAGCAGAACAGGTCATCAAGGCTTTGACAGTCAGAAGGGGCTGCGGCAGCAACGCAGGTCATTGAGGCTTTGACAGCCAGAAGAGGCAGCGACAGCAGAACAGGTCACCAAGGCTTTGACAGCTAGAAGAGGCAGCAGCAGCAGCATAGGTCATTGATGTTTTCACAGCCAGAAGGGACTGCGGCAGGAGAGCAGGTCGTCGAGGCTTTGACAGCCAGAAGAGTCAGCGGTAGCAGCTCAGGTGGTCGAGGCTTTGACAGCCAGAAGAGGCAGTGGCATCAGCGCAGGTCGTTGAGGCTTTGATAGCCAGAAGGGGCAGTGGCAGCAGAACAGGTCATCGAGGTTTTGACAGCCAGAAGAGGCAGCGGCAGCAGCACAGGTCATCGAGGCTTTGACAGCCAGAAGAGGCAGTGGCAGCACTGCAGGTCGTTGAGGCTTTGACGGCCAGAAGGGGTTGCGGCATCAGAGCAGGTTGTTGAGGCTTTGACAGCCAGAAGAGGCAGCGGCAGCAGAGCAGGTCATCGAGGCTTTGACAGCCAGAAAAGGCAGTGGCAGCAGTGCAGGTCGTTGAGGCTTTGACAGCCAGAAGAGGCAGAGGCAGAGGCACAGGTCATCGAAGCTTTGACAGCCAGAAGAGGCAGCGGCAGCAGAGCAGGTCGTTGAGGCTTTGACAGCCAGCAGAGGCAGTGGCAGCACTGCAGGTCGTTGAGGCTTTGACGGCCAGAAGGGGCTGCGGCATCAGAGCAGGTCATCGAGGCTTTCACAGCCAGAAGAGGCACTGACAGCACTGCAGGTCGTTGAGGCTTTGACGGCCAGAAGGGGCTGCGGCATCAGAGCAGGTTGTTGAGGCTTTGACAGCAAGAAGTGGCAGAGGCAGAGGCACAGGTCATCGAGGCTTTGACAGCCAGAAAAGGCAGTGGCAGCAGTGCAGGTTGTTGAGGCTTTGACAGCCAGCAGAGGCAGAGGCAGAGGCACAGGTCATCCAGGCTTTGACAGCCAGAAGATGCAGCGGCAGCAGAACAGGTCATCAAGGCTTTGACAGCCAGAAGAGGCAGCGGCAGCAGCACAGGTCATCGAGGCTTTGACAGCCAGAAAAGGCAGCGGCAGCAGAACAGGTCATCAAGGCTTTGACAGCCAGAAAAGGCAGTGACAGCAGTGCATGTCGTTGAGGCTTTGACAGCCAGAAGAAGCAGAGGCAGAGGCACAGGTCATTGATGTTTGGACAGTCAGAAGGGCCTGCGGTAGCGGCAGCAGGTCATCGAGGCTTTGACAGACAGAAGACTCAGAGGCAACAGCACAGGTCATTGATGTTTGGACAGCCAGAAGGGCGTACGGTAGCGGCAGCAGGTCATCGAGGCTTTGACAGACAGAAGAGGCAGCGGCAGCAGAACAGGTCATCAAGGCTTTGACAGCCAGAAGAGGCAGTAGCAGCAGAACAGGTCATCATGGCTTTGACAGCCAGAAGGGGCTGCGGCAGCAACGCAGGTCATCGAGGATTTGACAGCCAGAAGAGGCAGCGGCAGCAGAACAGGTCATCAAGGCTTTGATAGCCAGAAGAGGCAGCGGCAACAGAACAGGTCATCAAGGCTTTGACAGCCAGAAGATGCAGCGGCAGCAGCACAGGTCGTCGAGGCTTTGACAGCCATAAAAGGCAGTGGCAGCAGTGCAGGTCATTGAGGCTTTGACAGCCAGAAGAGGCAGTGGCAGCACTGCAGGTCGTTGAGGCTTTGACGGCCAGAAGGGGCTGCGGCATCAGAACAGGTTGTTGAGGCTTTGACAGCAAGAAGTGGCAGTGGCAGCAGCACAGGTCATTGATGCTGTGACAGCTAGAAGGTGCTGCAGCAACAGCGCAGGTTATCGAGGCTTGGGCAGCCAGAAGGGGCTGCGGCAGCAGAGCAGGTCGTCGAGGCTTTGACAGCCAGAAGAGGCAGCGGCAGCAGCACAGGTCATCGAGGCTTTGACAGCCAGAAGAGGCAGCGGCAGCAGAGCAGGTCATCGAGGCTTTGACAGCCAGAAAAGGCAGTGGCAGCAGTGCAGGTCGTTGAGGCTTTGACAGCCAGAAGAGGCAGAGGCAGAGGCACAGGTCATCGAAGCTTTGAAAGCCAGAAGAGGCAGCGGCAGCAGAGCAGGTCGTTGAGGCTTTGACAGCAAGAAGAGGCAGCGACAGCAGAATAGGTCGTCGTGGCTTTGACAGCGAGAAGATGCAGTGGCAGCAGCACAGGTCATCGAGGGTTTGACAGCGAGAAGAGGCAGCGGCAGCAGAAGAGGTCATCAAGGCTTTGACAGCCAGAAGAGGCAGCGGCAGCAGTACAGGTCATCATGGCTTTGACAGCCAGAAGGGGCTGCAGCAGCAACGCAGGTCATCGAGGATTTGACAGCCAGAAGATGCAGCGGCAGCAGCACAGGTCATCGAGGCTTTGACAGACAGAAGAGGCAGCGGCAGCAGAACAGGTCATCAAGGCTTTGACAGCCAGAAGAGGCAGCGGCAGCAGCACAGGTCATTGAGGCTGACAGCCAGAGAAGGCTGCGGCAGCAGCACAGGTCATTGAGCCTGACAGCCAGAAGGGCCTGCGGTAGCGGCAGCAGGTCATAGGCTTTGACAGCCAGAAGAGGCAGTGGCATCAGCGCAGGTCGTTGAGGCTTTGACAGCCAGAAGGGGCTGCGGCAGCAGAACAGGTCGTCGAGGCTTTTACAGCCAGAAAAGGCAGTGGCAGCAGTGCAGGTCATTGAGGCTATGACAGCAGAAGAGGCAGTGGCAGCACTGCAGGTCGCTGAGGCTTTGACGGCCAGAAGGGGCTGCGGCATCAGAGCACGTTGTTGAGGCTTTGACAGCAAGAAGTGGCAGTGGCAGCAGCACAGGTCATTGATGCTTTGACAGCTAGAAGGTGCTGCAGCAGCAGTGCAGGTTATCGAGGCTTGGGCAGCCAGAAGGGGCTGCGGCAGGAGAGCAGGTCGTCGAGGCTTTGTCAGCCAGAAGAGGCAGCGGCAGCAACGCAGGTCATCGAGGATTTGACAGCCAGAAGATGCAGCGGCAGCAGCACAGGTCATCGAGGCTTTGACAGACAGAAGAGGCAGCGGCAGCAGAACAGGTCATCAAGGCTTTGACAGCCAGAAGAGGCAGCGGCAGCAGCACAGGTCATTGAGGCTGACAGCCAGAGGAGGCTGCGGCAGCAGCACAGGTCATTGAGCCTGACAGCCAGAAGGGCCTGCGGTAGCGGCAGCAGGTCATAGGCTTTGACAGCCAGAAGAGGCAGTGGCATCAGCGCAGGTCGTTGAGGCTTTGACAGCCAGAAGGGGCTGCGGCAGCAGAACAGGTCGTCGAGGCTTTGACAGCCAGAAGGGGCAGTGGCAGTATAGCAGGTCGTCAAGGCTTTTACAGCCAGAAAAGGCAGTGGCAGCAGTGCAGGTCATTGAGGCTATGACAGCAGAAGAGGCAGTGGCAGCACTGCAGGTCGCTGAGGCTTTGACGGCCAGAAGGGGCTGCGGCATCAGAGCACGTTGTTGAGGCTTTGACAGCAAGAAGTGGCAGTGGCAGCAGCACAGGTCATTGATGCTTTGACAGCTAGAAGGTGCTGCAGCAGCAGTGCAGGTTATCGAGGCTTGGGCAGCCAGAAGGGGCTGCGGCAGGAGAGCAGGTCGTCGAGGCTTTGTCAGCCAGAAGAGGCAGCGGCAGCAGCACAGGTCATCAAGGCTTTGACAGCCAGAAGAGGCAGCGGCAGCAGAGCAGGTCATCGAGGCTTTGACAGCCAGAAAAGGCAGTGGCAGCAGTGCAGGCCGTTGAGGCTTTGACAGCCAGAAGAGGCAGAGGCAGAGGCACAGGTCATCGAGGCTTTGACAGCCAGAAGATGCAGTGGGAGCAGCACAGGTCATCGAGGCTTTGACAGCCAGAAGAGGCAGCAGCAGCAGAACAGGTCATCAAGGCTTTGACAGCCAAAAGAGGCAGCGGCAACAGAACAGGTCATCAAGGCTTTGACAGCCAGAAGAGGCAGCGGCAGTAGAGCAGGTCATCGAGGCTTTGACAGCCAGAAAAGGCAGTGGCAGCAGTGCAGGCCGTTGAGGCTTTGACAGCCAGAAGAGCCAGAGGCAGAGGCAGAGGCACAGGTCATCGAGGCTTTGACAGCCAGAAGATGCAGTGGCAGCAGCACAGGTCATCGAGGCTTTGACAGCCAGAAGAGGCAGCAGCAGCAGAACAGGTCATCAAGGCTTTGACAGCCAAAAGAGGCAGCGGCAACAGAACAGGTCATCAAGGCTTTGACAGCTAGAAGAGGCAGCGGCAGCAGAACAGGTCATCATGGCTTTGACAGCCAGAAGGGGCTGCGGCAGCAACGCAGGTCATCGAGGATTTGACAGCCAGAAGATGCAGCGGCAGCAGCACAGGTCATCAAGGCTTTGACAGCCAGAAGTGGCAGTGGCATCAGCGCAGGTCGTTGAGGCTTTGACAGCCAGAAGGGGCTGCGGCAGCAGAGCAGGTCGTCAAGGCTTTGACAGCCAGAAGAGGCAGCGGCAGCAGCGCAGGTCATTGAGGCTTTGACAGCCAGAATGGGCTCCGGCAGCAGAGCAGGTCATCGAGGCTTTGACAGGCAGAATAGGCAGTGGCATCGGCGCAGGTTGTTGAGGCTTTGACAGCCAGAAGAGGCAGTGGCAGCAGCGCAGGTCGTTGAGGCTTTGACAGCCAGAAGGGGCTGCGGCAGCAGAACAGGTCGTCGAGGCTTTGACAGCCAGAAGGGGCAGTGGCAGTATAGCAGGTCGTCAAGGCTTTTACAGCCAGAAAAGGCAGTGGCAGCAGTGCAGGTCATTGAAGCTATGACAGCAGAAGAGGCAGTGGCAGCACTGCAGGTCGTTGAGGCTTTGACGGCCAGAAGGAGCTGCGGCATCAGAGCACGTTGTTGAGGCTTTGACAGCAAGAAGTGGCAGTGGCAGCAGCACAGGTCATTGATGCTTTGACAGCTAGAAGGTGCTGCAGCAGCAGTGCAGGTTATCGAGGCTTGGGCAGCCAGAAGGGGCTGCGGCAGGAGAGCAGGTCGTCGAGGCTTTGTCAGCCAGAAGAGGCAGCGGCAGTAGCACAGGTCATCGAGGCTTTGACAGCCAGAAGAGGCAGCGGCAGCAGAGCAGGTCATCGAGGCTTTGACAGCCAGAAAAGGCAGTGGCAGCAGTGCAGGCCGTTGAGGCTTTGACAGCCAGAAGAGGCAGAGGCAGAGGCACAGGTCATCGAGGCTTTGAGAGCCAGAAGATGCAGTGGGAGCAGCACAGGTCATCGAGGCTTTGACAGCCAGAAGAGGCAGCAGCAGCAGAACAGGTCATCAAGGCTTTGACAGCCAAAAGAGGCAGCGGCAACAGAACAGGTCATCAAGGCTTTGACAGCCAGAAGAGGCAGCGGCAGTAGAGCAGGTCATCGAGGCTTTGACAGCCAGAAAAGGCAGTGGCAGCAGTGCAGGCCGTTGAGGCTTTGACAGCCAGAAGAGCCAGAGGCAGAGGCAGAGGCACAGGTCATCGAGGCTTTGACAGCCAGAAGATGCAGTGGCAGCAGCACAGGTCATCGAGGCTTTGACAGCCAGAAGAGGCAGCAGCAGCAGAACAGGTCATCAAGGCTTTGACAGCCAAAAGAGGCAGCGGCAACAGAACAGGTCATCAAGGCTTTGACAGCTAGAAGAGGCAGCGGCAGCAGAACAGGTCATCATGGCTTTGACAGCCAGAAGTGGCAGTGGCATCAGCGCAGGTCGTTGAGGCTTTGACAGCCAGAAGGGGCTGCGGCAGCAGAGCAGGTCGTCAAGGCTTTGACAGCCAGAAGAGGCAGCGGCAGCAGCGCAGGTCATTGAGGCTTTGACAGCCAGAATGGGCTCCGGCAGCAGAGCAGGTCATCGAGGCTTTGACAGGCAGAATAGGCAGTGGCATCGGCGCAGGTTGTTGAGGCTTTGACAGCCAGAAGAGGCAGTGGCAGCAGCGCAGGTCGTTGAGGCTTTGACAGCCAGAAGGGGCAGTGGCAGCAGAACAGGTCATCGAGGTTTTGACAGCCAGAAGAGGCAGCGGCAGCAGCACAGGTCATCGAGGCTTTGACAGCCAGAAGAGGCAGCGGCAACAGAACAGGTCATCAAGGCTTTGACAGCCAGAAGGGGCAGTGGCAGTATAGCAGGTCGTCAAGGCTTTGACAGCCAGAAAAGTCAGTGGCAGCAGTGCAGGTTATTGAGTCTTTGACAGCCAGAAGAGGCAGCGGTAGCAGCACAGGTCGCTGAGGCTTTGTCAGCCAGAAGAGGCAGTTGCAGCACCGCATGTCGTTGAAGCTTTGACAGACAGAAGGGGCAGCGGCAGCAGCAAAGGTCTCACCGGCAGAGCCTAAGTGACAGCAGGTAAAGTCGAGCAACATTTATGGACTCAAGCCTGATATTCACCTGAGAAGGTGGTGCCTTCTTTTGACCCCCAGGCTTGTTCTGAGCTATGGAAGGTATAGAGCTGCCCCCCCCCCCCTTATCAGACAACAAATATCACGTATTTCATAAGCATATAATGTCATGGTTTTACAGTTGGACTGTGAGCTCAGTTTCTAAAAAGCACCTCTTGAATGGGTTATTTTGGGATTGATTCAGGTTGGCCCCCAAAGGAGCTCACTTCAGTTAATTGGTCTCCAGCAAGAAGCACCCAGCCACGCATGACCCCTCATGCCGCTTCTCATCCCAATCTGGCCGCAGCAGAAGCTAGGCTGGTGCTTCCATTTGGAACTATGGAGTTCTCCGCTGGTTTCTGGTGGGCCTGGACCCCACATTCCAACCTCTAGGGCTGGGCATGGCCCTCCCAATCTAAATCGCCTCTGCTCTCACAGTCAGGTTGGTGGGAAAGGGACGGAAGGAGTATAGAATCATAGAATCATAGAATCATAGAGTTGGAAGAGACCACAAGGGTCATCGAGTCCAACCCCCTGCCAAGCAGGAAACACCATCAGAGCACTCCTGACATATGGTTGTCAAGCCTCTGCTTAAAGACCTCCAAAGAAGGAGACTCCACCACACTCCTTGGCAGCAAATTCCACTGTCGAACAGCTCTTACTGTCAGGAAGTTCTTCCTAATGTTTAGGTGGAATCTTCTTTCTTGTAGTTTGGATCCATTGCTCTGTGTCCGCTTCTCTGGAGCAGCAGAAAACAACCTTTCTCCCTCCTCTATGTGACATCCTTTTATATATTTGAACATGGCTATCATATCACCCCTTAACCTCCTCTTCTCCAGGCTAAACATGCCCAGCTCCCTTAGCCGTTCCTCATAAGGCATCATTTCCAGGCCTTTGACCATTTTGGTTGCCCTCCTCTGGACACGTTCCAGTTTGTCAGTGTCCTTCTTGAACTGTGGTGCCCAGAACTGGACACAGTACTCCAGGTGAGGTCTGACCAGAGCAGAATACAGTGGCACTATTACTTCCCTTGATCTAGATGCTATACTCCTATTGATGCAGCCCAGAATTGCATTGGCTTTTTTAGCTGCCGCATAAGCTGGTTGGAATCATGCTGAACCAAACACATCCTAAGCTGGGTCTGAACTGCAGGAGGGTTTGGACTTGGCTCATAAAGAGCATGAGATGAGGCTTGAAACTGGAGAAATCTCTTCCGTTCAAAGACTTAGTGGCCTCAATAAATAAATGAAAAAAGCTTATTTGGATGAGCAAAGGATGATGATGATGATGATGATGATGATTTAGTCTCCCCACCCTGATACATAGCGGAACAAAGAGAAAAAAAGATATGTAATAAACCAGCAGACACACAAAAATCAATCTTTAAAGCAGGCAAAAATAAATACATATGAACTTATACCAGCTTTAAGGTGTTTCCAATAGGACATATAAAAATGTAATTTTAAGAAAAATCTTAGCGTTCCAAAGGTGAAGACTTGTCCATCCATTAACGGAATACCTGTATGATTGCTGCCTGCAATAACTTGCGCGCTAGGTCATGGAAGTGTCTGTATCCGAGTCGGACATCCCCTAAGTTGGAGCAAAGCCACTGTAAGTGCATCTTTTATTATGTATACATTCATCTTCTATCAAAAAAACATTGTCAATATATATTAGACATGATAGCAGTGAATGCAGCTGAAGTTGTACAGTTAAATAAAAAATGTGTAAATGCTAAAGAACATTTGACAGTTAAATTGCGAGGAATAAAGAAACCACTAGAAACATTAGAACAGGCATTCCCTGTTTCCAGTTCCTACCTCCAAGTAAAACGCCATGCCAATGGCTCTCTTCTTATTGTTCGGACAGCACATATATTCTCGTGCCAATCGGGCAATCCTCTTGTACTGTTCTGGCGAGGAGGCGAATAAGGTCCTGAAACATAAGAGTAAGAAACAAAGGATTCACAAGCCTGAAGCTGGCAGGAAGAACTGCTCAGCGTTCCTGCACAACAACAACCACCACCAGGTTACTTGAACGCTGAGCAGAGCCTCCCACCTGCATTCGCTCCATAAGACGCACACACATTTCCCCTTACTTTTTAGGAGGGGGAAATTGCGTCTTATAGAGTGAACAATATGGTACATTTTCTGAAATAAATAAGAAGTTTATCCCCATTTCCCCAGAAAGCAGGCCTTGCTCTTCATGCCTCACCTGCCAGTCCTTTTCACCTTCTTACCTTGCCAGAAGACGAATGCCTTCGAAAAAGCTTTCTGGACTTGACAGCATATCCCAGCAGCTTTGCAACCCCAAAACCTCAAAATCGTCAAGGTATCCAACACGCCCAATCAGTTGTTTCAGGGCCTGCACAGCAGTCCTGAGGCAAGTGAAGGAATTAAGAATATTATATTTTTAAAATTTGTATACTGCCCTTCACCCGTAGATCTCCGGGCAGTTCACAACATGCAAGTTAAAAAGCACAAAATACAGAATAAAAACAAGAACCAAAGCAAACCAATAACTCCTCTCCCTCCAACAAAAACAGTTGAAAGGGCATAAGAGGTTAATCAGCCAATGGCCTGATTGAAGAGGACCATTTTTGCCTGGCATCTAAAGGCACCAGGCAAGCCTCCCTGGGGAGAGCAACCCACTAATGGGGAGCCACCACAGAAAAG
The DNA here is from genome assembly GCF_965153285.1 of Podarcis tiliguerta. Classification (NCBI taxonomy): domain Eukaryota; kingdom Metazoa; phylum Chordata; class Lepidosauria; order Squamata; family Lacertidae; genus Podarcis; species Podarcis tiliguerta. Next base: position 76,745,829 of record NC_139542.1, on the reverse strand, counting down.
GCCCCTTCTTGTGTGGAGGAGGCACGTGAAGAGGGGCTTCCGATGATGAGCACAAGGTCTGGGTAGGTTCATCTGGGGAGTTTTAGGTCCTTGACATCTTGCAGTCCAACCCCAACCATCACCCCCTGCAGCCTCCCCCATGTTTCCAGCACAAGCGGCAACCTTTTGGCTGTGATGGAGACTTAAGGTTTCATGACACGTGAGTCCCACCACACCCAAATCAGCCCATCGTGCGGGAGAGTCTCCAACATCCTCTCCCATCCTAGTGTCCTTCAGATGTTTTGGGCTACAACTCCCATCTTCAGCCCAGTTGTGCTGGCTGGGGCTGGTGGAAGTTGTGGTCCAAAGCGACTGAAGAGCACAGGGGTTGGGGAAGCCTGGGTCTCCTAGCTAACCTAAGCAGAACCTCCATGTCCAAATGAAGTCTATCTCTCGGGGGAGGGCTGAGCCATCACTGCTATGGGTCAGAGAGAGAAGGGAGCCCCCCCCCAAATGCATTAGCAGGTCCCTTACGTCAGCGGATCGAGATGTGAAGAGGGCTCCGGGATTAGACTTGTCGCCCTCGAACCTCTTCTTCTTGCCTCATGGACAAAACAGATCTGAGTGCTAAGTGCAAACAGCAGGTGGTGGAACTTGCTCTTCAGGATACCTGCAGCCTCAGGGAACGACAGGATATGACACAGAGCATTGGTAGCCTGGAGGGACAAGGAGAGGAGAACGGCATTCAGCAGAGGTCATCGTCAGATCAAGATCTCAGACTCAGACGCGACTCAGAGCCCCGGTCCATCTTACTCAGTGTTGTCTACACTGACTAGCAGTGGCTGTCCAGGGTTTCAGGCGAGGGACTCCCCGACATGGAGATGCTGGCGCCCTTCTGCATACAAAGCAGGTGCTCACAGGATGGACCACTTATTAAGATGCACCCCCCCTCCCAGCAAGAAGCCCCCAGCCCCATCCAGCTCCCATTCAAAACAATCCAGGAGAGAGAAACTGAGTGGTTTCGTACCGCCATTGGCATTTGAGAAGTGCTGCGTCGCCTGGAAGTGACTTCCGCTTTGGGGTCTTCATCCTGCAGCCTTTTCAGGAGGGGTCTCAGCAGCTTGACACTGGAATATGAATCGGCGACCAACGCCTTCCAGATTGCTGCAGCACTTCTGCAATTTTTCAAAACAGAATTTTTCATTTTTCCTTTTCTTAAAATAAGTCAGGCCTTTCATATTTTCTTTATATTGCACATACATTAGCAAAGAAAGAAACCACAACTTGGAGCACAATTTTTTGCAAGTACAAAATTCAATATTGTCAGGGGTTCAGGAGCAGAGTCACAGGAGAGGGAGGAAATGGAGAGCGAGGGGGAGGAATCCGAAGGAAATGTCAGCGGTGACAGCAGTCCGAGGTCTCTGAGTCTCTCCAGTGACTCGGAGGATTCACAGAAAGGGGCCCCCAGGAAAGGACGCGTTTTTACAAAGTTGGATCTGCGAGGGGCGTACAACCTGATTCGCATACAGGAGGGAGACGAGTGGAAGACTGCCATGTTCACACCCCTGGGCACATATGAATACAGAGTTATGCCCTTCGGTTTACAAAATGGCGCCCACTGTTTTCAAGCCTTCATGCATCACGTCCTGGCGGGTCTCCTCTACAAGAAATGCGTCTGCTTCAAGGAGGTTCTGCAGAGACTGCAGGAGCATCGGCTATACGCCAAGCTGGAGAAGTGCCAGTTCGACAGGAAGGAGGTGGATTTCCTGGGCTACAAGCTGTCGGACAAGGGGCTCGCCATGGACAGCGCCAAGGTTCGCGCAGTGTTGGACTGGAAGAGCCCGCGCAATCGGAAGGAGGTCCAGCGGTTTGTGGGGTTTGCCAACTTTTACCGCAAGTTCATCAAGGGGTTCGCGATGCAGACAGCGGCCATTACCGACACGCTCAGCTCCAAGACGAAGAAGTTCATCTGGACGGAGCAAGCGGAGCAGTCCTTTCAGAACCTTAAGCGTCTCTTCTCGTCCGAAGGGCAGCTACTGCATGTGAATCCCAGCAGACCGATGAGAGTTGAAACGGACGCCTCAGACAGAGCCGTGGGCGCCGTACTGTTGCAGAAGGACCCGCATGGGGACTGGAGACCGTGTGCCTTCTACTCTAGGAAGCTCAGCAAGTCGGAGCAGAACTACACCATCTGGGACAGGGAGTTGCTGGCCATTCATGCAGCATTCAAGGCGTGGCGGCACTTCCTCATCGGGGCCAAACACACAGTGCAGGTTCGCACGGATCATAAGAACCTGGAGTACTGGCGCACGGCAAGGTTCCTGAACCAGCGGCACATCAGATGGGCGGAGTTCTTTGCGGATTTCGACTTCAGGATAGAATACATCCCAGGCGACAACAACATCATGGCAGATGCACTGTCCAGAAAGCCGCAATACCTCGAAGAAGCGGCGCCAGCAGCGGCCAAGCACATTTTCGCACCGAAAGCGTGGGCGTGCGCTTCAGCAACCGTGGACCTGGAGGCGGTCCATCGAGCACTGCAGGAGGACCCCTTCGCACAAGCCAAGATGGAGGAGGTGCGCAAGGGCACGGTGAAGGACGACGAGTTCCAAATACGGGACGGATTGCTCATCCGCAGAGGAGCACTCTATGTACCGGGAGACGACCTCCGTGCGAAAGTACTGCAGCAGTTGCACGACGCACCCACCGCCGGGCGCTTTGGCAAGGAGAAGACGGCAGAACTAGTTGCCAGAGATTTTTGGTGGCCCAAGATGAGGGGGGAAGTCGCGGAGTACGTCTCGAGGTGTGACACCTGCCAAAGGGCCAAGTCAGTGCACAAACCTCCGGCGGGACTGCTCGAACCGCTGCAGACCCCGAGCGAACCGTGGGAGAGGGTGGCCCTGGACTTTGTCACGGATTTACCCAGCTCAAGGGGTAAAACGGCAGTGCTAGTGGTGGTGGACATGTTCACTAAAATGGCCCACTTCATTCCATGCGCGAAGGTGGCCACGGCAGAACAGACCGCCAAACTGTTCATAGACCACGTCTTCAGGGTGCACGGTCTGCCACGGTCTATCTTGTCCGACAGGGGGCGCCAGTTCATTTCGAACTTCTGGCAGAAGCTGATGGGTTTCCTGAACGTCAAGATCAACCTAGCGTCGGCGAGACACCCGCAGACCAACGGACAAGCGGAGCGCGTCAACGCCATCATGCAGCAGTACCTGAGATGCTATGCAAATCAGCAGCCGACAACATGGGTGGACTACCTGCCGCTCGCTGAGTTCGCCTACAACAACACGAAGCACGTGTCCACGGGGGTGACACCGTTCTTCGCCAACAACGGGAGGCATCCCAGAACCTTCCCGGGATTAGAGAGACTGGGGGAGGGGGAGCCACAGGCAGCGGAAGTCTTGGCGGCAGAATTGCAGGAGGTTCACGAACAGCTTAGGAGGCAGTTAGAGCTTGCAAAGCACGCATACAAACTGCAGGCTGACAAGCACAGAAGGGTTGGGGAGGACATACAGGTGGGAGACTGGGTGTGGTTAGCGGCCCACGCAGTGCCGACCAGATCATTAGCTAAGAAGAAACTCGGACATAAGCAGCTAGGACCTTACCAAGTTGAGGCACAGATCAATCCGGTGGCCTTCCGGTTGACACTTCCGGAGGGATCCAGAATGCACCCAGTATTCCATAGGTCGGTGCTCACGCCCTAGAAAGCACCTCACCGATTTCAGGCGCAGGGCACGGCACCAGACCAGTATAGGGAGACCCCCCCAAGGAGGGAGTCGCCAAGAAGGGAGCCCATCAACCAGGTCACAGAGATTTTAGACTCGAGATGGGGGGAAGAGGGAGTAGAATATTTTCTCGCAAGTGAAGGTACCCCGGCCAGCGCCAACCGTTGGGTGCCGGACTATGCTCTGGACGAGCCTCTCCTCAAGGAGGAGTTTCATGCCTTGTTCCCACACAGGCCCATGCCAGCCGAGTATTTCGACGACTGGCTTTTCACACCCACGCTTTCAACCAGCACATTCCAGGGGTTCACCTCGGACGAGGAACCGGCAATAGGAACACGTTCCCCGGAGGGCTCGCCCTCGGGGTTTGCCTCAGACCGCTCGTTTTGGTGGGACGATCGAGGAGAGGAGCGGTGGAGCAGGAGGTGGCTGGGGGGTCCTTGGCAGGCAACGGACCCAGAGGGGACCGAGGGTGAGATGGACATGGACGTGCTGGGGGAGAACGTTGGGTTCGAGCATGGCGGCATGGAGATGGAAGCAGAGGAGATCGAGGTCGGCGAAGACAAGGAGGACGAGCCGGACTTATCCGGCTGGATGCACGCCACGGGGGACGACCTGTATCCACCATTCACCCCCACAACGACGGAGCACCCAGCACCCCCGCCGGAGGAGGGGGAGGGGGGAAGGGGGGGCTTCGAGGGGGGGATGGATGTCAGGGGTTCAGGAGCAGAGTCACAGGAGAGGGAGGAAATGGAGAGCGAGGGGGAGGAGTCCGAAGGAAATGTCAGCGGTGACAGCAGTCCGAGGTCTCTGAGTCTCTCCAGTGACTCGGAGGATTCACAGAAAGGGGCCCCCATAGTCAGGGCAAGGGGAGTGCCCAGGGGGACACCTCGGGAAGAAGGGGCCAGAGGGGACTCAGAGAGTAGCAGCTGGAAATCCGGACCAGCGTCCCCCCCAGAGTGCAGTAGGGGGGAGGAGTCCCAGGCATCGGGATCAGGTGGCGCGCGGGCAGAGGGAGAACGTGAGGCAGGAGTGACCACACCCTCGTCAGGGAGCGAGGAAACGGTCATCAGGAAAGTTAAACACGTGCGCGCGCCAAGTTCAAATGTACAGGAGGGCGGCAAGGTGGGCAGCCCGGGTAGGGAGCCAGGTCCTAAAGCCCGCCGAAGAGAGGGGGAGGAGTCAGAGGGGTCAACGTCTGCGTCAGAAGAGTCCAGGAGGGAGGAGACCCCGGGGGGTAGTAGGACCCAGAGGAAGAGAGAGAGAAGGAAGAGGTGGAGTAAGATTAGAATCTTAAACTGGTGCACAGGGGGCGGAGACTCAGACGGAGCTTCGCCGGTCTAGAGTCCAGACGTAGAGCTGGGACGCTGAGGCTTGGAAATGGAGACTATTCTTCAATAAAGACTTTGATACTTTACTACCGGCTAGCGTTGGTCCTTGATGAGCTGGGACCAGGAGCCAGCTCTGACAAATATAAATAAATATAAATTAAGAAACCCCTTAAATCTAGCCCTCCCCATTTTCACATCACAAAAACTTACTCATCACACTCCTTTGAGCAGTCCAACAGGCTGTCTACGACCGGCTGCAGGCGCTTGGTGGCCAGGCTGACAATAGCCGAAAGCGTCTCTTCCTTAGTGCGGGTGTCGGGGATCCGGTGGAGATGGTGGTAAATCTCCTTCACAACCATAGGCAGCTGGAAGAAGATAAAAGAAGACCAGGATGAGAAAGTGTGGTGAACCTGTTTCTATTTTGCTTAATGTATGTAGGGTTTGGTGTCAGCGTTACTCGTGCCGGTTCTCTGCTGTTCACTTGTGTGTTTTTTTATAAAAAAAATTATTGATTTACAACACAGATATACCATCTATAAAACATTTTCATCACATTTTCCTTTAATGCCGTGCATGCAGTAAATTTTAAGTTTTCTTTCCATAGTTTTTCCCAATCATCAAATTGTATATTATAACTGAAATCTCTGGCCCATTGTATCATTACCGATTTCACTTCTTCATCTTTCGTATGCCATTCCAACAATATCTTATACATTTTTGACAGAATTTTACAATCATTGTTTATTATGTCGATTTGAAACTTAGAATCTTTTTCTGCATAACCGCTTTCTTTAAAATCTTTTTTAAACATTTCATTCACCTGAAAATAATGCAACCAATCATAAACATATTTATGACATATTTACACGTACGATTGTGTCGCTACTCACCCTAGTAATAGGGTTGTCAAATTTGCAGATGACACAACCGTGATTGGGCTCATCTCTGAAAGGGAGGGTGAAATGGATTATAGAGATGAGGTGGAGCGGCTGACAGAGTGGTGCAGAGCTAACAATCTGCTCATAAATACAAGGAAGACAAAGGAACTTGTGGTGGACTTCAGGAGACAGAAGAGCAATGTCCAGCCACTTTTGATTGATGGGGTCTGTGTGGAGAGGGTAACAACGTTCAGATTTTTGGGCATTGAATTACAAGAGGATCTGTCCTGGAGTGTCAACACAAGGGGGCTTGTGAAGAAGGCGCAGCAGAGACTGTATTTTTTGAGAATACTAAGGAAAAACCATCTTCCGCAGAAACTGCTGCTTGCCTTCTATCACTGTGCCATTGAGAGCGTGCTCAGTTATGGCTTATGTGTGTGGTACGGAAGCTGTACTACCCAGGACAGGATGGGGTTGCGCAGGGTTGTTAAGGCAGCAGAGAGCATTGTTGGCTGCCCACTCTCCACCTTAGAGCAGATTTATGCCACAAGGTGCCATAGGAAGGCACTGGACATAGTAAAAGATCCATCACATCCTGGTCACTGTCTCTTTGAGCTCTTGCCGTCGGGACGGAGATACAGGACGATGAAGACAAGAACGAGCCATCTTAAGAACAGCTTCTTCTCCAGAGCGATCTCAGCCCTGAATGGGAAGCCCGGACTTTGAAAGTCATCTAATCTCCCTTGCTGTATTTTACTATATTGTTTAATTAGTGTTTTTATGGAGCAGCCAAGTAATTTCGTTGTCCCCGAAGGGGGCAATGACAATAAAATTATTATTATTATTATTATTATTATTATTATTATTACTTGTTCATATGGTTTTAATTTCCATTTTCCTCCTTCTTTAATTATCAGTTCACCATATGTAATCCATTTACCTCTCATATTAATTTTCTTTAGACTCAGAACTTCTAATGGAGATAACCAGTGTGGAACTCTTGGTTCTAATAGGTTTTTATACCTATCCCATATTTCTATTAACGCACTCCGGAAGATGTGGTTCCCAAAGCCTTTGTTATTTTTCTTCTTCCCACACCATAAGTACGCGTGCCATCCAACTCTGTTATCAAAGCCTTCTAAGTCCAGTAACTCTTTGTTTTCTAATTTTATCCATTCTTTCAACCAGCAAAGACATGCTGCTTCATAATATAACTTCAGGTCTGGCAGGGCAAAGCCTCCTCTTTCTTTCGCATCTGTTAGTGGCTTAAATTTAATTCTCAGCTTTTTGCTCTGCCAGATATACCTTGAGATCACTCTTTGCCACTCTTTAAAAATCATTACCCCCTTTATTATGGGGATAGTCTGAAACAAAAATAACATCTTTGGAAGGACACTCATCTTTATCGTAGAAATTCTGCCCCCCAAAAATAGTTTCATTCTACCCCACACCTCCAGATCTTTCCTTATTCCGTTCCAAACCGGTATGTAATTGTTCTGATACAAATCAATGTTTTTAGGAGTTACCAAATTCCTAAATATTTTACCTTTTTCACCACCTCTATCTCTGTTTGTTGTTGCATTATTTCTATCATACTTTGCTCCATATTTTTTGCAATTATTTTAGTTTTCTTCTTATTTAATTTGAACCCTACCACTTTCCCAAATTGTTCAATCTCCTCTAATAGTTCTTTTACACTTTCTATAGGTTCTTCAATCGTTATTACCAGATCGTCTGCAAAGGCTTTAACTTTATATTCATTCTGGCCAACTGTTATCTCTTTTATTAATTTATTTTGTCTAATCGCATTAAAAAATACCTCCAGGACCATTATAAACAGAAATGGCGAAAGCAGACATCCCTGCCTAGTTCCTTTGGATATTTTAATATCTTCCGTAGTCACATTATTTACAATCAACTTAGCTCTCTGTTCTGTATATATTGCCTTTATCCCACTGAAAAACTCTTTTCCCACCTCCATATACTCCAGATTTTTCAACATAAAGTCCCATGCTATGTTGTCAAAGGCCTTTTCTGCATCCACAAACATAAGTATAGCTTGTTTCTCATTCCTGGCAGCCAGATATTCCAAAATATTAATTATGTTCCTTACATTATCCTTCATCTGTCTACCTGGAAGGAAACCTGCTTGATGTTTATAAATAGTTTCTAATAATATCTTTTTCATTCTTCTTGCTAAGATCCCTGCAAAAATTTTGTAGTCTGTATTCAACAATGAAATAGGCCTATAGTTTTTAACTTGGGTTAAATCCGAGTCCTGTTTTGGGATAAGTGTAATGAATGCTTCTTTCCACGTTTCCGGGATGTCTCTTTCCTTTAAAATATTATTCATAACTTCTTTTAAAGGTATCATCAGAACATCTTTTAACTCTTTATAATAACCTGATGTAAATCCATCTGGTCCTGGGGCCTTTCCCCTCTTCAATTCCTTTATAACCTCTTTTATCTCATCTGTTTCTATTAGGGCATTCAGTTGGTCTTTTTTTATCTGCCGGGATCTTTTGCACCTTTTTCCCTTTTAAAAATCTCTCAATTTTCCTCATATTATTCCTTTCTTTATTTTTATATAGTTGTCTGTAAAAGTCCAAGAATCCTTTTCTAATTTCTTTCGGATTATCTATCTCTTCGCCATTCACAATGATTCCGTTAATTGTGTTCTGCTCCTTTCTTTTTTTGATTTGCCACGCAAGCCATTTGCCTGATTTGTTAGCGAATTCAAAGTTTCTCTGTCTTAACTTTTTAATATTCCATTCCACTTCTTTGTTTATTATCATTGCAAATTGTGATTGCAATTTCTTGTTTTATTTTGGAGTTATTTGGTTTTTTAATTAATTTTTGTTCATTGTCCATGTCAGGGAACTGCCATCGGAGCGGGAGGCGGAGAGGAAGCTCCCGGACGATGGTGGAGAAGGTCCTAGTAGGAGGAGGGATAGCCCATCCGCTGGGGAAGGTAATCAGTGCAACACCAGTGGAGAAGGGGAGGAGATAGAGGAATCGGAGAGGTGGCTCCCGGACTCTTCGCAGGAGACCAGCGGAGAGGGCACTAGCGCTCCGTTGCTAACACCCACCTTGTGCAGAAAACTTTCGCGCAGGCAACGGGGGAGGAGACTGGGCGTCAAACAGCTTCTATGCTGGAAGCGGTTTAAGAAACGTCCACTGACGGATTCTGCCAGCGACTGAGGCAGCCACGGATCTTGAGGCTGTCCTGACAGAAAGGGTTCAACCATGCAACCTAGCCAGGAGTAAAGGCAACTTACGCACGAGCAACCCCTAGAACCATTACAGTCCATTATCTGCTTTAAAATTTCCTTTCCCCCCTTTTCTCTGTTTTTATTCTTCAATGAATTCTGCTGGATAAAAAAACCTTGCATCACAGCCTTGCTTGCGTCCCATACTACGCTCATCTTTGTACCCTTGTTGCAATTATCAACAAAGTATTCAGTTAGTTTCTTTTGTGCTTTTCCTACAATTTTCTGGTTGTCCAAAAGATAATCCTTAATTTTCCATCTAAATGTTCTTTCTTCAAAGCTTTTTAGTGCCAATTTTATTGGATTATGATCTAAGATTACTTTTGATTGTATTTCAATTTGTAGTATTCTTGGAGTCAGTTCATTCGAAACGCATATTTGATCTATTCTTGACATTTACTGGTTCGATTCAGAAAAATATGTAAATTGTTTCTCCACTTGTGTTCCTTTGGTGGTGAGAGAGGTTGGGGTTGGCCTAGGGTGTGGTTGTTTGTTTGTGATTGGCTGTGGTGATCTTTGTTTTCGTGTGAGAGTGGGGTGGGTGTTTTGGATCAGGTTAGCCATACTGATTTGTATGCTGTTGGTGGATTATTTTCATTGTCTTGTTGGGCTGTGTACGTGGTAAAGGGGAGCCATACCAGGGTGAAGGCGTCTTCTGTTTGTCCCTGTGTCAGTTTCAGTTTATTGGTTAATTTTTCTAGTAGGGCTGTTTCACATACTATTTGGTACCATTGGTCCATGCTTACTCCTGACAGGTCTCCCCAGTGTCTGGTTATGGTGTTTCTGGCTGCTGAAAGTAGGTGGTTTATGAGTTATTTGTGGTGTAAGTAGGCATTGTTGTCTTGTAAGATGTTTAGTAGGGCCAGTTCTGGGGTGATGTCTAATACTTGCTAAGTTATTTTACATATTTCTCGTATGGCTGTTGTCCAGAATAGTTGGACTTTGGGGCACTCCCACCACATGTGGAGGTATGTGCCTGTGGAGGTGCACCCTCTCCAGCATTTTGGTGAGGTTCCTGGGCGTATTAGCGCTAGTTTTCTTGGTCTTAGGTACCACCTGTAGGTGAGTTTCAGAGTGAGTTCTTTTCGTTGATATGGATTTAAAGGGGGGTTTAGACCACATTCTGATCCATTGAGTGGGGTTAATCTCATAGCCTATGTCATTCTCCCATTGTTTTTTGATTACGTCTAGGGGGTTTGTGGGATTTTGGAGTAGTATTTTGTATATTGCGGATACCATCCCTTTACCGTTTCCCTTTGTTGTTAGGAGAAGGTTTTCAAAGGTTATCAGGGGCCTAGTTGCTGATTTTACTGGATTGTTTAAGAGGGCATGTAATTGGTGTTGTGTTAACCAGGGCATTTGGGTGTCTTCTAGTTTGTGTTGACAAAGGTTTGTTATTTTTACAGAAGTCTATTAGACGATATAAGCCTTTGGTTTGCCACGTTTTTATCTGGAGGTTTTGTGCTGCATGGTGGAATAATGGGTGGTACGGCAGGGGGATTAGTAGGGATGGGGTTGGTATTTTCAATTATGTCCCTCTCTAGGTGTACCCATTGTTTTGTCTCATCTTCTAGTATATATGGGATTATATGGAGTATTTGGCTGGCAATGTAATATGCTTCTATGTTGGGGATTCCCCATCCTCCTTCTAAGGTGGGGAGGTGCAGGTATTTGGGGCTTATTTTTGGTTTCTTATGTGAGAAGATAAGAGAGTGTCGTTTTCTCTGCGGAGTTGTGTTGGGGGAATCCAGATTGGGAGGGTTTGGAATAGGTAGGTTAAGTTTGGGAGGGTGATCATTTTGATCATAGCAAAGTTTTATTAATTGACCTCAGTGTTGCCCATATTGTGTTTCCTTTGCACTGAAATGAACAGGGTGGAATAATGTAATTAAAATACTGCCAAAGCAGACAGCGAGATGAAAAACAGGGTGGTTGATTTTTGGAAGCCGAACTGCAGCAGGATGGAAACAGAGGCGCGAGCCACAGACACGGAAATTGAAGAAGAAGAAGAAGAAGAAGAAGAAGAAGAAGAAGAAGAAGAAGAAGAAGAAGAAATTTTATTTATATCTCGCCCTCCCCAGCCGAAGCCGGGCTCAGGGCGGCTAACAACAATAAAACAGTACAAACAACACTCTAAAATCATTCATTATAAAATTAATTAATTCAAGCCACTGGCAACCATTGGGCCAGAGCTCTGCGAAGATTGCCGATGGAGGGAGTCAGGCTGTGCCCTGGCCAAAGGCCTGGTGGAACAGTTCTGTCTTGCAGGCCCTGCGGAAAGATGTCAAGTCCCGCAGGGCCCTGGTCTCTTGTGACAGAGTGTTCCACCAGATCGGAGCCACGGCCGAAAAAGCCCTGGCTCTAGTTGAGGCCAGCCTAACTTCTCTGTGGCCTGGGACCTTCAAGATGTTTTTATTTGAAGACCGTAAGTTTCTCTGTGGGGCATACCAGGAGAGGCGGTCCCGTAGGTACGAGGGTCCTAGGCCGTATAGGGCTTTAAAGGTTAAAACCAGCACCTTAAACCTGATCCTGTACTCCACCGGGAGCCAGTGCAGCTGGTATAGCACCGGGTGAATGTGATCTCGCAGCGAAGACCCCGTAAGGAGTCTCGCTGCAGCATTCTGCACCCGCTGGAGTTTCTGGGTCAGTCTCAAGGGCAGCCCCACGTAGAGCGAGTTACAATAATCCAGTCTGGAGGTGACCGTCGCGTGGATCACAGTGGCTAGGTCAGGGCGAGAGAGGTAGGGAGCCAACTGCTTAGCTTGGCGGAGATGGAAAAATGCCGCCTTTGTTGTAGCTGCAATCTGCGCCTCCATGGAAAGGGAGGTGTCGAAGATTACACCCAAACTCTTAACGGACGGTGCTGGCACTAATTGCGCCCCCGCAAGAGATGGGAGTTGTCCCCCCAATCCCATATCGTCCCGTCCCAGCCACAGGACCTCTGTCTTCGAAGGATTTAACTTCAACCAGCTCCCACGTAACCATCCAGCCACAGCTTCCAAACATCTGGTCAGTGTGTCTGGGGCCGAGTCAGGATGGCCATCCATCAACAGATAGAGTTGGGTGTCATCAGCATTCTGATGGCAACCCAGCCCAAAACTCCGGACAAGCTGGGCGAGGGGGCGCATAAAGATGTTAAAAAGCATCGGGGAGAGTATCGCACCCTGAGGTACTCCACACACCAAGGAGTGGCGCGATGACAATTCCCCCCTAAGCGCCACCCTCTGTCCCCGACCAGAGAGAAACGAGCGCAGCCATTGAAGGGCTGTGCCCTGGATCCCCACGTCGGCAAGGCGGTGGTCCAGAAGTTCGTGATCGACCATGTCAAAAGCTGCTGACAGATCTAGAAGAATCAGAAGCCCCGACCCACCTCGATCCAGCTGTCTACGAAGATCATCTGTTAGGGCAACCAGAGCCGTCTCGGTCCCATGACCAGCGCGGAAGCCGGACTGGAATGGGTCGAGAGCCGATGTTTCATCCAGAAACCCACCAAGCTGTTCAGCAACCGCTCTCTCAATCACCTTACCCAGGAACGGAAGATTCGAAACCGGGCGGTAATTGGATAGATCTAAAGGATCTAATGATGTTTTCTTTAAGAGCGGGCGCACCACTGCCTCCTTCAATTCTCCTGGGAATGTCCCCGTGCCAAGGGACAAATTGATGATATCCCCCAGGAGGGCCCGCACCTCGTCTGGACACGCTCTAATCAGCCAAGACGGGCACGGGTCGAGAGGACAGGTGGTGGGCTTTCCAGCTCGGAGGAGTCTGTCCACATCGGCTGGGGATATCCGGTTGAAGTGGTCCAATACTGGACCCGAGGACAGTCGAGGGGCCTCCAGTTCCTTTATTGTATCCAAATTGGCAGGGAGGTCATGGCGGAGCAACAAGACCTTCTCCACAAAAAAGCTCGCAAATGCCTCACAGCTGTGTGTCAAATTGTTATTTAAATTTGGCTGTCCCTCAAGGGACGTTAAAGACCTGATTATACTAAATAATTGCGCCGGGCGAGAGCTAGCGGATGCAATGGAGGCCGAGAAGTAAGACTTCTTAGCAGCCTTCACTGCCATCTCGTAGGTTTTCATAAAAGCCCTATAAGATGTTCTTGAGGCTCCGTCACGGGCACCCCGCCATACTCGCTCTAGCCGTCTGAGGTCCCGCTTCATTTTCCGGAGCTCCTCGGTAAACCAGGGAGCCCGGTTTCTGCGGGGTCGCAGAGGGCGCTTAGGTGCGATCTCATCGATGGCTGCCAGGAGCTGGATATTCCAGCCCTCAACAAGCTCAGTCAATGAGTCGCCAGGGGGAGCAAGGTCCCGCAAGGCTTGGCGGAATCTATCAGGGTCCATCAGCCTCTGCGGGCGAGCCCAAATCGGCTCGCCACCTAAGCAGGGTGGGGGTGGAAAGTCAATCCTGGCTTTCAGAGCGTAGTGATCAGACCATGGTACCTACATCGAAGGAGGCATGATCACATCTATACCTACGCCAAAGATCAAATCCAGCGTGTGGCCTGCTTGATGTGTGGGGCCCGAAACAAACTGGGAGAGCCCTAGTGTCGCCATGGAAGACACCAGGTCCAGAGCCTGTGAGGAGGGAGTGGCATCAGCATGGATGTTGAAGTCCCCCAATACCAATAGGTTAGGGAACTCCAAGGCCCAGCCGGCCACCGCCTCCAATAGGCCTGACAGGGTGGCTGCTGGTGCGCTAGGTGGCCGGTACACCAGCCAGACAGCCAAGCTCTCCTTGGAGCCCCACACTAGGCCAACACATTCAATGCCGGGGATCGATGGCGATGGTAGAGCCCTGAAAGGACAATCTTCCCGGATTAATAATGCCACCCCTCCCCCCCGGCCCACAGTCCGCGACTGGTGGAGGACGGAGAAACCCGGGGGCGCCATCTCTCGCAAGGTAACTGTTGCCCCTTCGCGCACCCAGGTCTCCGTCACACAAGCCAGGTCGACCCCCTGCGAGATAAAGAAATCTCGCAGGGTGGCGGTTTTGTTGCCTATAGACCTGGCATTGCACAACACCAGTGACGGAGGTGAGTAATCCTTGCTCACCCTACCCTCGTCCCTCGGGATGAGGCGCAGATTGGAAGGGGTACGAGCATATCCATATCTCGATCCCCTTCGCCCCCTTCGAGTTTGGATTTGATATCCCGCTTTATCACTACCCGAAGGAGTCTCAAAGCGGCTAACATTCTCCTTTCCCTTCCTCCCCCACAACAAACACTCTATGAGGTGAGTGGGGCTGAGAGACTTCAAAGAAGTGTGACTGGCCCAGCAGCTGCATGTGGAGGAGCGGAGACACAAACCCAGTTCCCCAGATTACGAGACTACCGCTCTTAACCACTACACCACACTGGCTCTTCTTACTTCCCACACAATGCCTTCTTACTTCCCAGAAAGAAGCTAATTCTAAGTCCAAAGAGAATGTTTAATTTAGAGGAAACCTGCTCCCCCTGCCTCCATTTTGAGCCTTACGTTTTCCATTTCCATCCCGCATTCCTCAAGGAAGGACCTCAGGAGCTTTCCTGCAGCCTGAGAGACAGCTCTGTCTTCCACTGTCAGGTTGTCAATCGCCTTCAACACGACTTCGTTGATCTGGCTGGGCGTGAGGTGCTCCCCAAAAGCCTGGCACAAAGAAGAAAGAAGTGGGAGTTTTCTTCTGCTCCACACTCTGACCACGTTTCAGTAGTCCGAGGGTGCCTTCACAAACCAAGTGAAATGTATCTCCACTCTGCCTTGAGAGGGTTGAACTAAGTGACCCCCGCGTCCCTTCCAACTCTACAATTCGGTGATTCTATTTATGTGTTTATTTAAGTAGCTGAAAGATTTTACAACAAACAAAACAGTGTTTGCAGGGCAGCGGCTGAAGAAGGAGCCAAAAGGGGTTTCTTGTGTGTGTGATTCTTGTGGCTGATTAGCTGCTTTCCCTGGTCAAAGGTCAGAGGGGGCAGGGTTTCTGTTGAGGCAGGTGATTAGCTGTGGGAGGAGCTTATCAGTGTTTGCAGGGCAGCGGCTGAAGAAGGAGCCAAAAGGGGTTTCTTGTGTGTGTGATTCTTGTGGCTGATTAGCTGCTTTCCCTGGTCAAAGGTCAGAGGGGGCAGGGTTTCTGTTGAGGCAGGTGATTAGCTGTGGGAGGAGCTTATCAGTGTTTGCAGGGCAGCGGCTGAAGAAGGAGCCAAAAGGGGTTTCTTGTGTGTGTGATTCTTGTGGCTGATTAGCTGCTTTCCCTGGTCAAAGGTCAGAGGGGGCAGGGTTTCTGTTGAGGCAGGTGATTAGCTGTGGGAGGAGCTTATCAGTGTTTGCAGGGCAGCGGCTGCGCGCGCAGTTTGAACCATCTTTTAGATTTAGGGGAGCTAGTCTCAAGCCCAACGACACATTCTCAAGATGGAGGGGGAGGGAACAGCTGCAGTCGCCTGCGGTTCCTGCGGAATGTTTGCCATCTTGCCAAAGGTTGCAGGCAGCTTTACGTGCAGCAATTGCATGTTGATTGCCCTCCTAAAAGACAAAGTCCAGCAACTGGAGGAACGTGTAGCTACGCTCCAAAGAATTAGAGAGCTGGAGCTCTTCTTGGAAGCAACAGAGCACACCGTCTCCACCAAGGAGGAGACAAGGGACTCCCCTGAGAAGGAGGCTAGTTCACCAACACAGGAGCACGATATGTGGAGAAACATGACTCAAAGAAGTAGGAGGCCCAGGGTTCGCTCTGATTGTCTAGAAATACACAATCGCTTTGAGGTCCTCTCCCCTAGCATGGAAGACGAAGAGCAGACTCCATTTGAGGATCTCTCCCTCATTACAGTCAATCACGTATATGAAGATGAGCAGCAAAGTCAGTCCTCAGGGAATGTGCAGGCGACCTTGGAACGGACCGCTCACGGAAGAACCCTGACCAAACCTAAGAGAAGGCGTGTAGTGGTGATAGGGGATTCCCTACTGAGGGGAACAGAAGCAGTGATCTGTGGGCCTGACAAGATGTCTCGGGAAGTGTGCTGTCTCCCCGGGGCTAAGATCCAAGATGTAACTGAACGACTGCAAGGAATCATAAAACCCACTGACAAATACCCCTTCCTCTTGGTTCATGTGGGAACCAATGACACTGCAAGCAATAGCCTCCAGAAGATCAAAAGAGACTACGAGGCTCTGGGCAGGAAATTGAAGCAATTAAATGCACAAATCGTCATCTCATCTGTCCTCCCAGTTGAACGACGTGGCCCAGGGAGAGAGTGGAAAATAGTGGAAGTAAACAGCTGGCTTCGCAAATGGTGTAAACAGGAACGGTTTGGATTCTTAGATCACGGACTGCAGTTTCTTGAGGATGGACTTCTGGCAAGCGATGGGCTGCACCTCACAACGGTTGGGAGGAATGTTTTTGCCAAAAAACTAAGAAACCTCATCAGGAGGGCTTTAAACTGACTAATGTGGGGGAGGGAGACAGTGCTCCTGAAGGTAGGAGTCTATTAATTGATGAAGATGATCATCCAAATGTCATAGACCAAATGGAGCAAACAGCAAGCAGACCTAGTGGTGGGAGGAAAAAATCCTTAAATAAGAGACACGGGGGAATGACTAATGGACTTCAATGTCTGTACACTAATGCACAAAGCATGGGAAATAAACAAGATGAGCTTGAGCTCTTGGTACAGCAAACTAAATATGACATAATAGGCATCACTGAAACATGGTGGGATAAGTCCCACGATTGGAATGTAAAAATGGAGGGATACAATCTATTTCAGAGAAACAGACCAGACAAGAAAGGAGGAGGAGTGGCGTTATATGTCAGGGATGTGTATACCTGTGAAGAGATCCAAGATTTAGAACCTCAAAGCCAAAGTGAGAGCATTTGGGTCAAAATTAAGGGAGAGAAGAATAATAGTGACCTCATTGTGGGAGTTTACTATAGATCCCCAAGCCAAACGGAGGACATAGATGATGCCTTCCTGGAACAGATGGCCAAGCATGCAAAAGGAAGGGAGATAGTAGTAATGGGGGACTTCAATTACCCAGATATTTGTTGGATGTCAAACTCAGCCAAGAGCATAAGGTCAAACAGATTCCTCACTGGCCTTGCAGACAACTTCATTGTCCAGAAAGTGGGAGAAGCAACAAGAGGAACAGCCATTTTAGATCTGGTCCTAACCAATGTCGATGACCTGGTTAATGGGGTAGAAGTGGAAGGATCATTAGGCGCAAGTGATCATGCTCTTCTGAAGTTTACTATACAACGGAAAGGAGCAGCAAGCATACTAGGACTCAATTTCTTGACTTTAAGAAAGCCGACTTCATAAAACTTAGGGAAGTGCTGGGTGAGATCCCATGGACAGTAATACTAAAAGGAAAGGGAGTTCATGATGGCTGGGAGTTTGTTAAGAGGGAGATAGTAAAAGCACAACTTCAGGCAATACCAATGAGACGGAAACATGGAAGGTGCCTAAAGAAGCCAGGGTGGCTATCTAAAGAACTTTTAACTGAGTTAAGATTAAAAAAGGATGTGTACAAAAAATGGAAAAGGGGGGAAACCACCAAAGAGGAATTCAAACAAATAGCCAGCACGTGTAGACACAAAGTCAGAAAAGCTAAAGCACAGAATGAACTCAGGCTTGCTAGAGAGGTTAAAAGCAACAAAAAAGGCTTCTATGGGTATGTTCGTAGCAAAAGGAAGAACAAAGAAACAGTGGGGTCACTCAGAGGAGAAGATGGTGAAATGCAAACAGGGGACACAGAAAGGGCTGAACTCCTCAATGCCTTCTTTGCCTCAGTCTTCTCCGATAAAGAAAACAATGCCCGACCTGAAGAATTTGGAGGAAATGATTCAGCAGAGGAAACACAGCCCAGAATAACTAAGGAGATAGTACAAGAATACTTGGCTAGTTTAGATGTATTCAAGTCTCCAGGGCCAGATGAACTGCATCCAAGAGTATTAAAAGAACTGGCAGATGTGATCTCAGAACCACTGGCAGTCATCTTTGAGAATTCCTGGAGAACAGGCGAAGTCCCGGCAGACTGGAGGAGGGCAAATGTTGTCCCTATTTTCAAAAAGGGGAAAAGAGAGGACCCAAATAATTACCGCCCAGTCAGTCTAACATCAATACCAGGGAAGATTCTGGAGCAGATCATTAAGCAAACAATCTGTGAGCACCTAGAAAGGAATGCTGTGATCACCAATAGTCAGCATGGATTTCTGAAAAATAAGTCATGTCAGACTAACCTGATCTCATTTTTTGACAGAATTACAAACCTGGTAGATGAAGGGAACGCAGTGGATGTAGTCTACCTTGATTTCAGCAAGGCATTTGACAAGGTGCCCCATGATATTCTTGTAAAGAAGCTGGTAAAATGCGGTCTTGACTATGCTACCACTCAGTGGATTTGTAACTGGCTGACTGACCGGACCCAAAGGGTGCTCATCAATGGTTCCTCTTCATCCTGGAGAAGAGTGACTAGTGGGGTGCCACAGGGTTCTGTCTTGGGCCCGGTCTTATTCAACATCTTTATCAACGACTTGGATGATGGACTCAAGGGCATCCTGATCAAATTTGCAGATGACACCAAACTGGGAGGGGTGACTAACACCCCAGAAGACAGGATCACACTTCAAAACGACCTTGACAGATTAGAGAACTGGGCCAAAACAAACAAGATGAATTTTAACAGGGAGAAATGTAAAGTATTGCACTTGGGCAAAAAAAATGAGAGGCACAAATACAAGATGGGTGACACCTGGCTTGAGAGCAGTACATGTGAAAAGGATCTAGGAGTCTTGGTTGACCACAAACTTAACATGAGCCAACAGTGTGACGTGGCAGCTAAAAAAGCCAATGCAATTCTGGGCTGCATCAATAGGAGTATAGCATCTAGATCAAGGGAAGTTATAGTGCCACTGTATTCTGCTCTGGTCAGACCTCACCTGGAGTACTGTGTCCAGTTCTGGGCACCACAGTTCAAGAAGGACACTGACAAACTAGAACGTGTACAGAGGAGGGCAACCAAAATGGTCAAAGGCCTGGAAACAATGCCTTATGAGGATCGGCTAAGGGAGCTGGGCATGTTTAGCCTGGAGAAGAGGAGGTTAAGGGGTGATATGATAGCCATGTTCAAATATATAAAAGGATGTCACATAGAGGAGGGAGAAAGGTTGTTTTCTGCTGCTCCAGAGAAGCGGACACGGAGCAATGGATCCAAACTACAAGAAAGAAGATTCCACCTAAACATTAGGAAGAACTTCCTGACAGTAAGAGCTGTTCGACAGTGGAATTTGCTGCCAAGGAGTGTGGTGGAGTCTCCTTCTTTGGAGGTCTTTAAGCAGAGGCTTGACAACCATATGTCAGGAGTGCTCTGATGGTGTTTCCTGCTTGGCAGGGGGTTGGACTCGATGACCCTTGTGGTCTCTTCCAACTCTATGATTCTATGATTCTATGAAAAATAAAAGTCAGGTGACGCCTTGCTATTTTCGATCCACATCTTAAATTGGTTATGACATTGGAACATGAAAAGTTTCAATCTAAAAT
Source organism: Podarcis tiliguerta (assembly GCF_965153285.1). Taxonomy (NCBI): domain Eukaryota; kingdom Metazoa; phylum Chordata; class Lepidosauria; order Squamata; family Lacertidae; genus Podarcis; species Podarcis tiliguerta. The sequence goes on along the minus strand of NC_139542.1, from coordinate 76,726,131 downwards.
CAGACTAGAAAATTAAAAAAAAAAAATTCTCGCAGGAACAGAGAGGGTGAGTAATAGTGGCTATCCGTTATATAACCAATGCCAAACAGACTGGGTGGGAACCTGCCGGCTGTGTGTTTAGTTCTTAATATACAACAAAAACACCCACCACAATGTTGGCATAGTTCATTGGCTTGGCAGTGCCTCATGAAAGATGCACCGAATAAGTCAACTTTTCCTATCCCTTTTCCACTCTGAGGAGCCCAAGGTGGCAATGCATGGTTCTCTCTCCTCCCCGTTTTAGTCTCATGAGGTAGGTTAGACTGAGAGACTGTGACTGACTCGTGAGTTTCAGGGCTGAGTGGGGATCTGAACCCTAGGTCTCCCAGCACCTGGTAGAATTTCAATAAGTAGAATTCTGCATGCAGTTTAGGCTAGCAGGCACTTGTCTTTGAGCAATTTATTCTAATACAATGCATTTCTGAAAGTTATTTACACTAATAGCTCACGCATGTTTTTTTTTACACACTGTTTGGCATTGCGAAATTCAAGGACATGTGAATTTCAAAGGCGGGTTGTGTTTCAGTTCTCCTATTGATTCTGAAAGCCTCGTTTTGATAGCTTTTGGCTTCCAGTGTGAACTGTTCTGAGCGTGGGCTGCCTGAGGGCAGGCTGAAGTTGGTGGGGCAGGGCCCCATTGGCCCGAATGAGCAAATCTTTGCTAACTGGGAGTGGCTGCGGTCATAGCAATAAAGAGTACAAAAAGCCACCCCTACCTTGGCCACTTTTGCGATGTTGTAGTAGAAGAGGGAGGGCCCAGGGATGAAGAAGTCTTCTCGGACCCATCTGACCATGTTGCCTTTCTTATTTTTATTCCTCCTCTTCTCCAGTTCCTTACCTAAGCAGGGTCGGGTTTTGGAATATGCATGCAAAAGAACCCAGCATTAGTGCTCCCTGCTCAAAACCTCCAGTTTTCCCACTGGGACCAACAAAAACAATTATCGATTTCACCTCAAAAATTATAATTCAGAACTGGGAAAAAGGTTCAGAAGGGGGCAACCAAAAGGACTGGGGTGCTTATGGAGCTGGTTGCAGCATTTGGGGGGGGGGGGGTCCGTTTAGAAAAACGGCGAGGAAGAGGAGACACAATGTATGGCATGGAGAAAGTGGAGAGAGAACATGAGAACAACTGGACCTCCAATGAAACTGAAGTTTCAGGATGGTCCTTCTTCTTGCAGTGCACAGCTAAACTCTGGAACTCCCTGCCACAGGAGGCACTGATGGCCACGGACCAAGATGGCTTTCAAAGAAGATGAGGCAAATTCATGGAAGAGAAGGCTACCCATGGCTATTAGCCAGGATGGCTATGCTTTGCCTCCATGGTCAGAGGCAGCAAAGTACAGGAGTAGAAAGCGCTTGAATGGATTCCCACAGGCATCTGGTCAACCCCTGTAGGAACAGGATGCTGGACTGGGCTGGGACACTGGTCAGGTCCAGAAGGCTTTTCTGATGTTCTTCAGCAGTGAATCCCTCCCCCAAGACTGCCCTCTCGTCTCTGGCCAACAGGGTGTTGGCGTTAGGCCAGTGCTGGCACGAATTCTGGCCCTCCTGAACTCCCTGATCAACCCTAGCAGCAGCCAGCATGGGCAACACTCAGGGATGATGGGAGTTGGAGCAGCCTCTGGAGGGCTACAGATCTCCCACCCTGCGGCTTACAAGAAACAAGCCATTTCCCAGCATCACCCTCACCCATTTTGGCTATCATGATGTAATGGAGATGGTACAAGGCCTCCGCTGACTGCAGGCCAATCTCCTTCACATTGTCTGCGAGGTGAAGGGACAAGAGCGCCACCAGCTGTCCAAGAAGGGGGAAATCCTGGGATACCTAGGAGGTGGAGAGAGAGATGCACAGTCAGCCCTTGTCCCACAGAGCCCAGCAAGAGAAAACCGTCTGGCATGCTTTCAGTTGACAAAGGTGACAGAGGGGCGCAGGGCAAGAGAGCTGTGCTTAGGTGGCCCACCCTAGGCTTGCCCCAGGGCTTTCTCCCCAGCCAGAATTCACTGGAACTCAGTTCTGGCTGTTGAATGGTTGAATGTTGAATGGTTGAATGTTGAATGGCTGTGTCAGCATTTGCGTGTAGTATATGAGCAGCACCTAGCTCTCCCGTTACCCTGGGGGATGGGTTGGTGGTTGGGTCTGGTTTGTTGTTGGTGTATTTAGTGTATAAGGAGTTTTTGCTTTTGTTATTAAAACCTTGTTTAGTTATTTTTGAGTCCCTTTTTAATGCATGGTCTCCCCAGCAAGCTCTCTGCAGTGCTACTATACTGCAAATAGCTAACACTGGCACCTCTCAGGTGGGCGCTATTGCCATGATAAGAGAATGAGGGAGGTGAGTTCATGGTGAGTCCTGGCACCTCTTTTTCTAGAAAAATAGCACTGGCTGGCACCTTCCCCTGGGATGGCCATGCCATACAGCTTTCATCTAGTTCACACCTGAACTTTCCAACGCAATACGATTATGAAATTGCAGCGTTAAGCATTGGTCACTCACATCAAAGTCCAAATGCTCGGAGACATATTTCATGAGTACGTTGGTGGTCTTGACTGCTCTTTGCCTCTCACTGATTTTTGTGGCGTCAATCCAGCCATTTGTGTGCTGCGAGAGAGAAATAATTGTCATCACATGGAAGGACAACCCTTAATCCAGGTTTGCAAATTCGCAAAGCTTCATAGAGGGGACAAATTGCAAAAAGGGGTTGTTTTGTAAAGGAGGAAGTTTGCTGCAATTTGTTTATTATTATTATTATTATTATTATTAATAATACCCCACCTTTTTCCCAGACAGGGACTCGAGGCAGCTTACAAACAAAACAAGAACAACTAAAGACACAGAAAAAAGAAGCCATTAAAAAAAAAGCATTAGTAGAATTAGATATTAATTGGCTCTTGGGTTGCTTTTGTTTTATTATGCATTTTCTGTTCTAATTTTGTATTTTTATGTTGTGAACCGCCCTGCAATCTGTCATTTGTGTGTTTGTGTGTGTGATAATTACAACAATACAACATACACCTCACCACAGCCATAGCAATGGAATGCAGGAAGCATCCTTAGACCAAGCCCAGCCATTGATCCACAGGTGCTGAGGACTGGCAGTTGGCCCTTTGGGCTTTCAGACAGAGAGCCTTTTCCCAGCCCCACCTGGAGATGCTGAGGACTGAACCGGGGACCTTGGCCATGCAAGACAGATGCTCTGCCCCGAGCCACAGCCCTTCCCCATACGCCATCAGCAGAGGACATATCTTGTGTGCCTTGCACAAGCATTGCTAGCAGAACAGAGGCCCACTTGACCATCAGCACCCACAACCAGCGAGTTGGCCACAGATGCCCCCCGTGCAATCATTTCAAGAGGGTCTGTCCTCCGGTATGGGAGCTGCTGCTTCCCCCTGCTCTGACACCTTGGGGGCTCCCTTACCACTAATATCTCCTGCAGCGTCTCCAGAGAGGGGGCCTCCGACAGCAAGCTGGTGAGCATGTTGAGCCAGATGTAGATGGTCTCTTGATACCAGTCCTGGAAGGAGAGAAGCAAAAGCACTTAGAAGCTGAAGACCCCCTTGGAAATCCCATATGCTCTGGAGCCTTCTAGTCCAAATTCGTAACAAAGCTTATGCAGGGGTTCAAGAACGGCACACAAAGAGTCATAAACATCAAACGTTTCTTGATGTATGTAAGGTTACAGGTCATGCGATATAAAGACACAGGATTCCGACTACATGGAAATGGCGGAAATGACCGGCAGAATCCGAGACCAGGGAGAAGAGTCGATGGAAGAAGATTGGAAAAAAATTAAAGTATATTTACAGAAATATTGCAAAATTAATGAATGTTAGAAGAATATTGGAATAAAGCTATATGGTTTTAGCAGAAGTGTTATTAAGAATTATATGAATATTAAGTGTTAATGTGGAAAATTTAAAGTTAAATTGTGTTAGGATAAATTATAGAACAAAAATTGAAGAAGAGGGAAAGGATTTGTTGAACCAGTTAATTTGAATAGAATACAAAAAAAGGAGGTGCGAGGAAGTCGAGGAAATAAGCTAATGAAAGATATAGATATAAAATTTGGATGTGTGTTTTTGTTTTTTTATGTTGTATTGTTGTATTGTTTTTTTATTGTTGATGTATTGTTTGTTGAACCCATGTATTGTTTTTCTTTTTATAATTATAAAATATCTAATAAATATTATTTAAAAAAAAATAAAGATACAGGACTCCACACTGGGCTCAACTTCCTTGGGGTGTTCCAAGGCAGAGGGCTGCCTTGGTGGTGGGGCCCACCCCGTGGAACACCCTCCTATCAGATGTCAGAGAGATACATCATTATACTTCCGTCTGAAGACATCTGAAGGCAGCCCTTCAGGGAAGTTTTAAATATTTGATGTCTGGCTGTGTTTTAATTTGTTGGAAGCCGCCCAGAGTGGCTAGAGTAACCCAGTCAGATGGGCAGCATATAAACAAACAAGCAAACAAATAAAATTAAATGCAGCGTAGGAGGGAGGCATGAGAGTCACAAAATTCAGGCATGCAGGAATCATTTGTGGATGCATTCTAGCCAAAGGTGAAATGCAATAAATATGGAAACATGATTAAAATCAAAAATATACACCCAAAGTCTCTGGTTGTTACATCATTGTGATGGGTCAAGTGTCTCGGGCAGCATTCTTTGCAGCTTACACGGCTCAGACTCTTTGCCCTCAAATCCTTTAACCTGGCAACCCCATTTTCCTCCAGAAGCAGAAGGTCCAGTCACCTGGCTCTGTGTTGCTGGCACAGAGCTCCCGGCTTTGACCTTCGTAACCTGCAATGATGGCAATTGGAAGACCTTTCTGATGGTTTTCTGTAGCAGCTGAGACCGGAGCAGGGGGTCCATGCGTGGTCTCAAGGCACTGAAAAGAGAAAGAAGGGGAGAGGAAAGGATCAGCACCCAGCAGTCCATAAACCTGGTGAAGAAATATGTACTGTGTCTGGCCGTACTTACGTCATGCGAATGATGGTTTCCATTGCTTCATGTAGAATGGTGAGCGATGCCATCGGCTCCTCTTTGATAACCTCCTGTGGTGGGGAAGCACACAGCATGTCGGGGAACTGGAGGCGCCATCCCTGCCACCACCACACCAAGCCCTGAGTTGTGCTCTCTATCCAGCCCACTTGACAACTTCTTTGCAATTGGCAAGTGGGTCCTCCTAGAGGAGAAGAGTGGGCTTCCTGGATCTGGGAATAAGATCCCTTTTTCTCCTGGGCAGAGCTCTACTGCATAAGAACAGCATAAGATCAGCCTTCTGGACCAGGCCAAGGGCCCATCTAGTCCAGCATCCTCACAGCATTCTCACAGTGGCCAACCAGACGTCTGTGAGAAACCAGGGAGCAGACCATGAGCCCAAGAGCCCTCTCCCCGCCTGTGGCTTCCAGCAACTATATTCAGAAACATTGCTTCCTTCCTCTGTGGAGGTAGAACATAGCAATCATGGCTGGGAGCCATCGACAGCCCTCTCCTCCTGGGAGAACCTAGCCTCTTTTACTTAGGCGCTGGTGACAGCCTGCTGAGGTTGCCACAATGCAGGGCTGCCTTTCAAGAGGGTTTGGAAACTTGAGCTGGAGCAGAACGTAACCACCCAGAAATGGTTTGGGGCCAGATGGTCAGAACATGAACCCAGAGCTAGACCTATGCGGCTATTTTTAAGAAAAAACGCTCTGAAAAGAAACCCCAGGAGATTCCCCCTCTTTTTTTCTTTTTCTTTTTACTCACTATGATGCAGAAGGTGAGCTCGTCTTTGTGGGGGAAGGTGACATACCCCACATTCGATTGCACAAGCGCCTTGGTTGTTAGAGTTGCTGCCTTCATAAAGCTCTTCTTCAAAGCCTCGTTCTGAAAGGAGAAGGGATTTTGTAAAATTGAATTTGAATCAAAATCACAAGGAAACATAAAGCCACACTGACCCTAACCCTAATTCTAATCCTTACCCTAACACTAACCCAATCCAAAAATTAACCCTAACCCAGAAATGGTCTTGTTAGATAGTTAAATTCATGTTAAATTGCTGTTTTAGGGTTTCTTTAAAAAAAGTCTGGAAATAATTAATCCATTTTGCATTACTTTCTATGGGAAAGCGTGCCTTGGTTTGGAACGCTTTGGTTTCAGAATGGATTAAGTTTGAGAACCAAGGTACCACTGTAATGCCCCATCTGGTCCTAAGGGTGGAGTCAGTATACATCCCAGTCTACAACCCTTTGGTGGATGAAGCCAAAGACCCTGCCCTAGGGCACAGTCTGAAGGCATGTGGTGCAAGGACCTTAGAATCATAGAATCATAGAGTTGGAAGAGACCACAAGGGCCATCGAGTCCAACCCCCTGCCAAGCAGGAAACACCATCAGAGCACTCCTGACATATGGTTGTCAAGCAGGAAACACCATCAGAGCACTCCTGACATATGGTTGTCAAGCCTCTGCTTAAAGACCTCCAAAGAAGGAGACTCCACCACACTCCTTGGCAGCAAATTCCACTGTCGAACAGCTCTTACTGTCAGGAAGTTCTTCCTAATGTTTAGGTGGAATCTTCTTTCTTGTAGTTTGGATCCATTGCTCCGTGTCCGCTTCTCTGGAGCAGCAGAAAACAACCTTTCTCCCTCCTCTATGTGACATCCTTTTATATATTTGAACATGGCTATCATATCACCCCTTAACCTCCTCTTCTCCAGGCTAAACATGCCCAGCTCCCTTAGCCGTTCCTCATAAGGCATCGTCTCCAGGCCTTTGACCATTTTGGTTGCCCTCCTCTGGACACGTTCCAGTTTGTCAGTGTCCTTCTTGAACTGTGGTGCCCAGAACTGGACACAGAACCTTGACAGAGCTCAGGAGGTCTGCTCAGTGCCTGGATGGTGACCACGGGGGAAATGGAGTCGTATGACAGGAGAAAGGCAGGATATACCGTATTTTTTCGTGTATAAGACACCCCCTATTTTGGGGGACTCCAAATTAAGAAAATGGGGGAAGGATTGCCCAGAGTTGCTGAGCTTTTGGGGAGGAGGATTACCCACAGTTGTTCAGCTATTTGGGGGAGGGGATTCCAAAAATTGCTCACCCGCTGGACCTATGCTGCCACTCACACACGTCGCAAAACCTACTTATTGTCTGTCCCTCGCCGGCAGAAACCGCCAATCGCCTTCCCAATTTCCGCAGCGACAGCCAGTCAACACCACCCCTTGCCGCAGCCACCAATAACACGCACAATAGCCACTGACTATCTCCGGCTTACAGCGGCAACCAATCCCCCCTCCCCCCTATGCACTATCTGTGTATAAGATGACCCTTATTTTTAAACATCATTTTTTAATAATAATAAAAAACACCTCGTCTTATACACGGAAAAGTATGGTATAGCTGAGAGATCAAACAACAGGAGTGTGTGTGATAATCAGAGCCATACCTTCCTGCTGTTCTGGAATTGGAAGAGGAGCTCCTCTGTGATCTGGTCTATAAAAAAAGGGAGGTCATCCTGCCGTGCCCCGAATGACATTTGCCCGCAGCAAAGGATGACGGTGATACTGGCATTCGTCTTGCTAGTATTCTGGAGGGAAAGGATGGGGAAAGTGAGTTTGGGAACCTTAAGTGCAATTGGAGACAAATCACCATTTAGTAGGGACCTTTTAGCAGCTGGGAAAATATTAGTAGTCAGTAAGTTGTTGTGCGAAAGGTGGAGGGCACAAGGAGAAGGGGACAACAGAGGACGAGATGGCTGGACAGTGTCCTCGAAGCTACCAGCATGAGTTTGACCAAGCTGTGGGAGGCAGTGGAAGACAGGAGTGCCTGGCGTGCTCTGGTCCAGGGGGTCATGAAGAGTCGGACACGACTAAACGACTAAGCAACAAAAACTTACAAATTTTGTATTCTTTTTTTCTCCAGGAAACTCAAACTGCTGGCAAGCCAGGGCTCCCCCACCCTATATATGTGCATCAGGTTCTTCCTGCCTAAATGTAGAGCCTGACATTTGACCCTATTGAATTTCATTTTGTTAGTTTGGGCCCAGTTCTCCAATCTGTTAAGGTTATATTGAATCCCGATTCTGTATTCTGTGGCATTGGCTACCCTTCCCAGTTTGGTGTCATCTGAAATTTGATGAGCATCCCCTCAATTCCTTCATCCAAGTCATTTATTTTAAAAAAAACGTGGAACAACAACGGGCCCAGGACAGAACCCTGTGACACCCCACTGGTCACTTTTCCCCGAGGATGACGAGGAACCATCAAGGTGTTCTCTTTGGGTTTGGTCAGTCAACGAGGGAGAAAGTGCAGGACAGTGTAGGGTAGACTGACCACTGGTGCTCTTTTCCATGGGAGCTTCTTTTTTAAAATTAAAATGAACCGGGTGGATCTGTTCATCTTCTCCATAGTGAGGGTTGGGAAATTTCCTTGCTCATTTCCCAACTCACAGCAAAAATCCAGGGGTACTACACTCCTGGGTTTCATTTCTCTTGGATGGCAGAGCACAAGAGAGTTCAGGGCTGCGTTCAGATGTAACAATAAACCAGAGGGCATCAACATAGGTTGGCCTCTAGCTCCCATCAGCCTCAGCCAGCATGGCCAGTGGTCAGGAGGGATGGGAGTTGCAGTCTGTAGCATCTGAAGGGCCCCATTTTGGTTACCTCTGTAATAAACTATGGTTTATTGTGTGAATGAGCCTTGGACTCATCGGCTCCTGCTCCCTTCTCCTCTAGCACAGTTGCAAAACGGAGACCAGAAGCTTGAGGGAAGTTAACTGAAAGTGGAAGGAAAAGGTTCTGGGTTGGAGAATTGGAGAGTCGGGGCACATGACCCCAAGGCCCCCTCAAGTTATGGAACTGTTAGATCCGCATGCAGTTACTAAGCCTTTGTAATAATTCGCTTAATTGACAAATATATATACACAGAGAGTGACACTCAACTATGCTTTGCTTCAAGTAGACCTGTCGAAGTGAATGGGCCTAACTTAGTCATGTTCATTAAATTCAATGGGTCTACTCTAAAACATAGCTGAATGGGGCCAGCAGGCACTCCCGTAAGGCAGAAGAACCCTTCAACGAGAGCAAATTTGGCAGCTGCCCTGCCCCGGGATGCAGCTGAAACCTCTCCCCTCTTTCTCTCTGCCTCTCCCAGCCTGCCGACTGCCTTCTCTCTTGGGTTCTGCTCCCTCCCCTCAGTTGGAGAGGTGTCCCCTCTTCCAAACTCTAAGACGGTTTTCATTCAAAGCTTTCTGACAGCAGAACACTCTCCCTTGGGAGGTTGTGGACTCTCCTTCGTTGGACATTGGATGGCCATCTCTCAGGGATGCTTGAGCTGAGATTCCTGCATCGGAGGGGGTTGGACTAGATGACCCTTGGGGGTCCCCCATTAGCTTCCACTATTGAAGAAATGCCAACCAACCATCTGACAACCAACCAACAGGGGTCAGTGTACTTTGGGGGATGACCAATGGTTTCTAACGAATCTGTTTGACTGACTGACTGAGCCAAGGGATCAGATCAGATCTAGGATCTGGAGCCACAGAGACAGGACTGCTGGAGCCCACTACAGAAGGATGACTGAGACATACCCACAGAGGAAGCTGTCTGGCTTCCATACTGAGAGGATGAGCAGATCCAATTGCCTTTTTGGAATGGTAAGGATCCCATCCCTTGAAAAAGAGCATACAGTGGTGCCTCGCAAGACGAAAAGAATCCGTTCCGCGAGTCTCTTCGTCTAGCAGTTTTTTCGTCTTGCGAAGCAACCCTGTTAGCGGATTAGCGCTATTAGCGGTTTAGCGGCTATTAGCAGCTATTAAAGGCTTAAGGGATTAGCGGATTACCTGCTAAAAGGCTATTAGCAGCTTAGTGCCTTAGAAAAAGGGGGTGGGGAGCGAAAAAAAATTGCAAGAATCGCAAGACATTTTCGTCTTGCGAAGCAAGCCCATAGGGAAATTCGTCTTGCGAAGCGCATTGAAAAACGGAAAACCCTTTCGTCTAGCGGGTTTTCCGTCTTGCGAGGCATTCGTCTTGTGGGGCACCACTGTATTTGGAAATGGGGCAGGATTCGTTCTTTTCCAACACAGCTCTTTTTTACTAGATCAGAGGAACCCAGAGGCTGCTTCACATGCTTTGGTGTGGATGTAAATAGCCGCTAAGGATCCAATTTGCCAGGACCTTTGTCTAACCATTGGCCATGCTGTCAGGGGCTGACGGGAGTTCCAATTCAAAACACACGGATGGGGAAGGGGCACCAGGCTGGGGGTGGCTGACCTACACTCTTGCTGCGCTCTTTCCTCACTTCACACCCTTACCTCAGACGTCTCAGTCTTCCTTGCAATGGCTGCACGGCCAAAATCCCGCACTGCCATCAGCACCTGGGAAATATGGGTGCTTGAAGCCACACCGATAGCCTCAGAAATTCCCTAGGGAGAATGAGGCACGTCAAATATGTCATTTTCTTGATTGCAATTAGTGATAATAATAATAATAAATTTTATTTATATCCCGCTGTCAGGGGTTCAGGAGAAGAGTCACAGGAGAGGGAGGAAACGGAGAGCGAGGGGGAGGAGTCTGAAGGAAATGTCAGCGACGACAGTAGTCCGAGGTCTCTGAGTCTCTCCAGTGACTCGGAGGATTCACAGAAAGGGGCCCCCATGGTCAGGGCAAGGGGAGTGCCCAGGGGGACACCTCGGGAAGAAGGGGCCAGAGGGGACTCAGAGAGTAGCAGCTGGAAATCCGGACCAGCGTCCCCCCCAGAGTGCAGTAGGGGGGAGGAGTCCAAGGCATCGGGATCAGGGAGCGCGCAGGCAGAGGGAGAACGTGAGGCAGGAGTGACCACACCCTCGTCAGGGAGCGAGGAAACGGTCATCAGGAAAGTTAAACGCGCGCGCGCGCCAAGTTCAAATGTACAGGAGGGCGGCAAGGTGGGCAGCCCGGGTAGGGAGCCAGGTCCTAAAGCCCGCCGAAGAGAGGGGGAGGAGTCAGACGGGTCAACGTCTGCGTCAGAAGAGTCCCGGAGAGAAGAGACCCCGGGGGGTAGTAAGACCCAGAGGAAGAGAGAGAGAAGGAAGAGGTGGAGTAAGATTAGAGTCTTAAACCGGTGCACAGGGGGTGGGGACTCAGACAGAGCTTCGCCGGTCTAAAGTCCAGACGTAGAGCTGGGACGCTGAGACTTGGAAATGGAGACTATTCTTCAATAAAGACTTTGATACTGTACTACCGGCTAGCGTTGGTCCTTGGTGAGCTGGGACCCGGAGCCAGCTCTGACAGTAAGCTCTGTCTCCTTTTAAAAGTTTTGGCACCAAGAACCTCGCCACGTGAGTCGACGCAGGGAGGGCAGAGGAAGGGTGCTTCCAGAGCTCACAAAACTCAGGAAAGATGACGACGGAAGAGCAGATATCAGCCCTGCAAGCAGCTGTGACGCAACTCAGCACGGAGGTAATTGCATCCAGAAAAAGAGAGGAGGAAATGAGTAACGCCTGCCGGGATCTCCAAGTAAGGTTGGACGTGCTTTCTAAACAGGGGCCACCTGGATCCAAAGCAGAGGGCATTGGCTTGGGAAAGAGGGGAGGCAGCCTCGTATCTCATTTTGACGGGAGTTTACAGCAGTACCCCAACTTCAGAGCAGACCTGCTGTTTGCGCTGGATCTGCTTGACAAAGACTTTAGAGATGAAAGAGAGAAAGTGGGGTTTATCCTATCCCATTTGCATGGGGAAGCCAAAACGTGGCTGAGAAATTTATGGAGGGATAATGATCCGGCGCTCCAAGATGCGAAGGCTTTCATTAAAGCAATGGATTCGTGTTTTTTATCAAAGATAGACATCGATATTGCCAGGAGAGACATACATGGGCTTAAACAGGGCAAAGCCAGCGTGCGGCAGTACCATACACGCTTTTTCGGACTGGTCCATGCACTGGGATGGGACAAAGCTTCTGCGCCAGTCAGAGACCTCTTTTGGGAGGGCTTGAATACAGAGGTAAAAGCAGAGATTGGAAGGGGGGAGAGGCCAAGGAGCACCCAGGAAGTAGTCCAGAGGGCTCTGGAGATCGGGGTGCATCTGGAGGAACGTCCTTGCAGCAGAGAAGAAGGACGTTGGGGAAGGGCACCAGCCAGAGCACCTCCCTTCTATCCCAAAGAAGCAGCGCGTGCGCAATCCACACCCTCGCAGGGAGGGGGAGAGGAACCGATGGAGATCGGAGGTGCCAGGGCTCAGTCAGCTACCAGAGCCCTAACGCCGGGAGCAGTCAAAACGAAGCCTCCTAGAGGGAACAGGAAGTGCTACATCTGCGACAGTGCTCAACACATGGCGAAAGAGTGTCCCCAGAGGCTCCACAAGCACACTGCAGCCTCGGCAACAGTCAAAGAAGCACCTCAACTGAGAACACAGCAACAGTTAAACGACAGAGTCTGGCTGGAGGAAGAGGCACTGGGGTCCAGTCAGACAAGTCAATGAAGCAATCCCCAGCACTTTTGCAGCCCACAGACCCCCTCCCACCCAAACCAGTGGTGCAGCTTACAGCATCTCTCCAACTGCCCAACGGAAGCACTCTGGAAGTGCCGATCACCATTGACTCCGGCAGCAACGCCGACTTTATAGGACTGGATTTTATTCAGCAGCACAATATACCACTGCTACCAGCCACGCTGCCCCTGAAGGTTGTCACGGTGGATGGCAGAGACTTGTTAGGGGGGCTGGTGGTGCAACAAACGCAGCCACTGGTGATGCGGATTGGAAATCACCAAGAGGTCATCAGCTTCAACGTCACCAAACTGTCGGGCACGCCGGTGGTCTTGGGCATGAGTTGGCTGCACAGGCACAGTCCAGCATTGGCGTGGTACCAGCGCCAACTGACCTTCGGTTCCTCCTATTGCGCAGAACATTGCATTCTTCCTAGCCCGGAAGAAGGAGGGGAAGACACGCAGCTACAATTAAGCACGCTGCAAGCAGTGCCACGCAAGTACGCAGCGTTTTTGGAGGTTTTCTGCGAGAAGGAAGCAGACAAGCTGCCTCCCCACAGGCCCTATGACTGCCAGATTGACCTCCTGCCAGGGGCGACGCTGCCAGCCGGGAAAAATTGTATTCCATGTCTGAAGACGAGCTGCAGGAGCTCAAGGAGTTCATAGACCTCAACTTGAAGCGCGGTTTCATCCGGGAGTCGAAAGCAGCAGGGGGCAGTCCTGTATTCTTTGTGAAGAAAAAGGACACGCCCCAAAAGAGGCTTGTAGTGGATTTCAGGCTCTTAAATTCAAAGACCAAGCCCACAGCCTTTCCTATGCCCAAAATAGATGACCTGCTTGCAACGGTGAGGAAAGGACGCGTTTTTACAAAGTTGGATCTGCGAGGGGCGTACAACCTGATTCGCATACGGGAGGGGGACGAGTGGAAGACTGCCATGTTCACGCCCCTGGGCACATATGAATACAGAGTTATGCCCTTCGGTTTACAAAATGGCGCCCACTGTTTTCAAGCCTTCATGCATCACGTCCTGGCGGGTCTCCTCTACAAGAAATGCGTCTGCTTCTTGGACGACATCCTGATATTCTCGGAATCTGAGGAGACCCACGAGGGGGACGTCAAGGAGGTTCTACAGCGACTGCAGGAGCATCGGCTATACGCCAAGCTGGAGAAGTGCCAGTTCGACAGGAAGGAGGTGGATTTCCTGGGCTACAAGCTGTCGGACAAGGGGCTCGCCATGGACAGCGCCAAGGTTCGCGCAGTGTTGGACTGGAAGAGCCCGCGCAATCGGAAGGAGGTCCAGCGGTTTGTGGGGTTTGCCAACTTTTACCGCAAGTTCATCAAGGGGTTCGCAATGCAGACAGCGGCCATTACCGACACGCTCAGCTCCAAGAAGAAGAAGTTCATCTGGACGGAGCAAGCGGAGCAGTCCTTCCAGAACCTTAAGCGTCTCTTCTCGTCCGAAGGGCAGCTATTGCATGTGAATCCCAGCAAACCGCTGAGAGTTGAGACGGACGCCTCAGACAGAGCCGTGGGCGCCGTACTGTTGCAGGAGGACCCGCATGGGGACTGGAGACCGTGTGCCTTCTACTCTAGGAAGCTCAGCAAGTCAGAGCAGAACTACACCATCTGGGACAGGGAGTTGCTGGCCATTCATGCAGCATTCAAGGCGTGGCGGCACTTCCTCATCGGGGCCAAACACACAGTGCAGGTTCGCACGGATCATAAGAACCTAGAGTACTGGCGCACGGCAAGGTTCCTGAACCAGCGGCACATCAGATGGGCGGAGTTCTTTGCAGATTTCGACTTCAGGATAGAATACATCCCGGGCGACAACAACATCATGGCAGATGCACTGTCCAGAAAGCCGCAATACCTCGAAGAAGCGGCACCAGCAGCAGCCAAGCACATTTTCGCACCGAAAGCGTGGGCGTGCGCTTCCGCAACCGTGGACCTGGAGGCGGTCTGTCGAGCACTGCAGGAGGACTCCTTCGCACTAGCCAAGATGGAGGAGGTGCGCAAGGGCACGGTGAAAGACAACGAGTTCCAAATACGGGACGGATTGCTCATCCGCAGAGGAGCACTCTATGTACCGGGAGACGAACTCCGTGCGAAAGTACTGCAGCAGTTGCACGACGCGCCAACCGCCGGGCACTTTGGCAAGGAGAAGACGGCAGAACTCGTTGCCAGAGATTTCTGGTGGCCCAAGATGAGGGGGGAAGTCGCGGAGTACGTCTCGAGGTGCGACACCTGCCAAAGGGCCAAGTCAGTGCACAAACCTCCGGCAGGACTGCTCGAACCGCTACAGACCCCGAGCGAACCGTGGGAGAGGGTGGCCCTGGACTTTGTCACGGATTTACCCAGCTCAAGGGGTAAAACGGCAGTGCTAGTGGTGGTGGACATGTTCACTAAAATGGCCCACTTCATTCCGTGCGCGAAGGTCGCCACGGCAGAACAGACCGCCAAAATGTTCATAGACCACGTCTTCAGGGTGCACGGGCTGCCACGGTCTATCTTGTCCGACAGGGGGCGCCAGTTCATTTCGAGCTTCTGGCAGAAGCTGATGGGTTTCCTGAACGTCAAGATCAACCTAGCGTCAGCGAGACACCCGCAGACCAACGGACAAGCGGAGCGCGTCAACGCCATCATGCAGCAGTACCTGAGATGCTATGCAAATCAACAGCCGACGACATGGGTGGACTACCTGCCGCTCGCTGAGTTCGCTTACAACAACACGAAGCACGTGTCCACAGGGGTGACGCCGTTCTTCGCCAACAACGGGAGGCATCCCAGAACCTTCCCGGGGTTAGAGAGACTGGGGGAGGGGGAACCACAGACAGCGGAAGTCTTGGCGGCAGAATTGCAGGAAGTTCACGAGCAGCTTAGGAGGCAGTTAGAGCTTGCAAAGCACGCATACAAACTGCAGGCTGACAAGCACAGGAGGGTTGGGGAAGACATACAGGTGGGAGACTGGGTGTGGTTAGCGGCCCACGCAGTGCCGACCAGATCCTTAGCTAAGAAGAAACTCGGACATAAGCAGCTAGGACCTTACCTAGTTGAGGCACAGATCAATCCGGTGGCCTTCCGGTTGACACTTCCGGAGGGATCCAGAATGCACCCAGTATTCCATAGGTCGGTGCTCACGCCCTACAAAGCACCTCACCGATTTCAGGCGCAGGGCACGGCACCAGACCCGTATAGGGAGACCCCCCCGAGGAGGGAGTCGCCAAGAAGGGAACCCATCAACCAGGTCACAGAGATTTTGGACTCGAGATGGGGGGAAGAGGGAGTAGAATATTTTCTCGCAAGGGAAGGTACCCCGGCCAGCGCCAACAGTTGGGTGCCGGACTATGCCCTGGACGAGCCTCTTCTCAAAGAGGAGTTTCATGCCTTGTTCCCACACAGGCCCATGCCAGCCGAGTATTTCGACGACTGGCTTTTCACACCCACGCTTTCTACCAGCACATTCCAGGGATTCACCTCGGACGAAGAACCAGCATTAGAAACACGTTCACCGGAGGGTTCGCCCTCGGGGTTTGCCTCAGACCGCTCGTTTTGGTGGGACAATCGAGGAGAGGAGAGGTGGCTGAGGGGCCCTTGGCAGGCAACGGACCCAGAGGGGAACGAGGGTGAGAGGGACATGGACGTGATGGGGGAGGACGTTGGGTTCGAGCATGGCGGCACGGAGATGGAAGCAGAGGAGAACGAGGTAGGCGGAGACACGGAGGACGAGCCGGATTTATCTCACTGGATGCACGCCACGGGGGACGAACTGTATCCACCATTCACCCCCACAACGACGGAGCACCCAGCACCCCCGCCGGAGGAAGGGGAGGGGGGAAGGGGGGGCTTCGAGGGGGGGATGGATGTCAGGGGTTCAGGAGAAGAGTCACAGGAGAGGGAGGAAACGGAGAGCGAGGGGGAGGAGTCTGAAGGAAATGTCAGCGACGACAGTAGTCCGAGGTCTCTGAGTCTCTCCAGTGACTCGGAGGATTCACAGAAAGGGGCCCCCATGGTCAGGGCAAGGGGAGTGCCCAGGGGGACACCTCGGGAAGAAGGGGCCAGAGGGGACTCAGAGAGTAGCAGCTGGAAATCCGGACCAGCGTCCCCCCCAGAGGGCAGTAGGGGGGAGGAGTCCAAGGCATCGGGATCAGGGAGCGCGCAGGCAGAGGGAGAACGTGAGGCAGGAGTGACCACACCCTCGTCAGGGAGCGAGGAAACGGTCATCAGGAAAGTTAAACGCGCGCGCGCGCCAAGTTCAAATGTACAGGAGGGCGGCAAGGTGGGCAGCCCGGGTAGGGAGCCAGGTCCTAAAGCCCGCCGAAGAGAGGGGGAGGAGTCAGACGGGTCAACGTCTGCGTCAGAAGAGTCCCGGAGAGAAGAGACCCCGGGGGGTAGTAAGACCCAGAGGAAGAGAGAGAGAAGGAAGAGGTGGAGTAAGATTAGAGTCTTAAACCGGTGCACAGGGGGTGGGGACTCAGACAGAGCTTCGCCGGTCTAAAGTCCAGACGTAGAGCTGGGACGCTGAGACTTGGAAATGGAGACTATTCTTCAATAAAGACTTTGATACTGTACTACCGGCTAGCGTTGGTCCTTGGTGAGCTGGGACCCGGAGCCAGCTCTGACACCCGCCCTCCCCAGCCAAAGCCGGGCTCAGGGCAGCTAACAACAATAAAATAGTACAACATTCTAAAAACATTTCATTATAAAAATTAATTAAAATCAATTAAAATGAAATTGAGGGCAACCATTAAGCTAAGCTGATCATGGGGGATGGAGAATAAATGTGATTCTGTAAGCAGATTGCTGCAAAATGTGGGGAACCAAATTTAAGAGTGGAAAAATGAGACACTTAGAGAACCAATTTGAACAGATCCTTTCATCCCGGATAATAATAGGGGTGGTTTGAAGAACGATATTTCTGTGGATTCTGATGTGAACTGACCAGACCACACCTCCCAGACTCATGTGCAGCTTGCAATGCAAGGATACCTTGCATTCTGACATTTTCGAATCTTGTGATACAGTTCTTGGCTTCATTAAACACCCAACTACATTAAAATGCATCATTTATTCCCTGGAAGTATTTGTAATCCACCCCTCACCCAAGGGCGCCAGAGCAGGAATATGCACCATCTAAACCAGGGTGCTCCAATTTCTCATACCAAGTGGGCCACAAGAGTAGTTCAGCACAGAACTGTGGGCCGCACACTGACTTGTCATGTGGGAGAGGGGAGCAAGGCCAAAATTTGACACACACGCCCCGGCCCGCATGCTGCCTTCCCAAAGGTAGACAGGTGAGGCGCTGGGTTTTGGGAAGGAGGCACGAGGCTCTGGTGGGACCTAGCGCCTTCCCACCTTCTTGCCAAAGATGGGAAAGAGCTAACTGAGGACTCTAGGACCCTGACAGATCACACCTGCCTCCTTCCCCAAGCCCAGCACCTCCTTACCCAGCTTTGGGAAGGCGGTGCAAGGCCTACAGGTGTGTAGGGGTGCCTCCAAGGTTGCTGAGGGCTGCCAAGAAAGGCATTGAGGGCCACTTGTTGGCTGCTCTGATCTAACCCAAAACTAAACAAATCTGCCCCAGATATGTTGAATGCTGAAAAGCGGTTCCTCCTGTAAGGGGCTTTGAGGGGGTGACTGGGTGGGCACAAAATCCTTGGAGGAACGAAGGTCACGAGCAGAGACCAATCCGGAAATCAGGACAGAGGGCTGGTGGGGTCTGTGGGGTAATGTCAGGGACTGGCAGGATGAGTAAGAGTGGGGGACCCTGGATTGTGGTGGTGGGACACTGGGGAGCAGCCTGGGGAGGCGCTTGAAGCATGAGGGTTCAGAAGGAGAAGGCTCTTCCAGGACACGGCTGGAGGTGGAGAGTCTCCATGTGAGCACAGTCCCAGTCCCGCTGGCTCTCCTCCCCCCTGACATCCCACACATTCACTCACCTCTCTGTCTGCTTCCTCTTCGAGAGGCAACCTCAGGAGTAAGTGCAGGTACTGGTGGACTGTCTCTGCGCTCCTGGAATCCCGCAGCTTGAGTCCATAGTATCTATAGAGGGCGTTCTAAGGGTTGGGGAAGGTTTGGGTGAGTTACAGGGAGGAGACCGCACCAGCTACATCAACTGCTTTTGGAAAACCAAAGAATTTCAATTTTACCATCTGAAAATGTCGGGTAATACTAAATAATAATAGATTGCAAGTACTAGGCAATTGTTTTAATGATTTGCATGCAATTTTACACATCTTCTGAATTCCCAAGTCATGTTACAACTCTTTAAAGGTAAAGGTAAAGGGACCCCTGACAATTAAGTCCAGTCGCAAACGACTCTGGGCTTAAAGCTCATCTCGCTTTAAGGCCGAGGGAGCCGGCATTTGTCCGCTTCCGCAGACAGTTTCTCCAGGTCATGTGGCCAGCATGACTAAGCTGCTTCTGGCGAAACCAGAGCAGCACATGGAAATGCCGTTTACCTTCCCACCGGAGCAGTACAAAGGCATGGGTTGGCATACCTGTAAAAACCCCGAAGAAAAGGTGGGGAAAGGGCACCGCAGTTGCTATTTCTTGGGTATGAAAGCGGTACGAAAGCCTACAGGTTTGAAGATGATAAAAATCTTTTGAGTTATAGTCGGTCAGCCAGCTTTAATGAGCAAAGAAATTGGCCCAAGATACATGCAAACCTGCTGCCAGAAAACGTTTTACTGCCAAGCGTACCTGATAAGGCCGTTGAAAGAAAGCTAAGAATTGGCAGCTCTCCCAGAGAAATTGAAAGGGAGGAGGTAAAGACTGAGCATTTTTCTCCAGCTGCTAGCATGGAGCAGGGGGTGGGGAGAAAGTGCAACAGGGACAGAAGGAGGTAAATCTCCAGAGTCAATCCACCCCAAAAGCAGTCCTAAAGGTAGCCCAGGGGGTGAGATTAATGAACCAAGGAGGTCTGAAAGAAGTAATAAAGGCCAACCTCCAGCCCGTTATGGGTTCCCAGCCACCATAAACCAGGTTTGTATAACTGAGCCAGCAAACTTTGAAGAAGTGCAGGAGTTACCTACTCTAGAGAAAGAGGTGTGGTTAAAGGCAATGCAGGTAGAGTATAACTCTCTGCTAAATAACAATGTGTTTGTACCTACTGAGGAGATTTCACCCCTCCCATATCCAAGAATCTGCTGATGTTCTCTGCTGATTCTCCAGAGAGGAGGGGGCGGTTTTTGCTCTCTACTTATTCCGCTCCAGCCTCACATCAAAGCGTCGGAGAGAGAGACTGAGTGTTAGAGAGAGATCGTGTGTATAGATAAGGTTGCTGCTAAGAGCAGCTGCAGACACTCAGTGCAGTTCAGCATTCATTTTCGTTTAGACCTCATTTAGCTCTGTATATAGTTGTGTATTATAGTTGTAGCTAGAATAAAGAAGATATTTTACAGAGCTGTTCTCTGAGTCATTTATGCTCTGCTGTACTCTGCTATACTCTGCTGTGCGATGACTGTCTTCTTGTGGAAGTGAATCTGGTGCTCACAACTCTAAGCTGTGAGTCCACAGCACTTTGACCTCTTCCTGTGCAGAAGGTGGTCTCTGGAAGTGCTATCCAGCTCGCCTAGCCCAGTTGGGGCTGAAGTGGATGAGTCCAGTTGGTGACACTGGCTCAAGGGCGATGCTGACACCTACAGAATTGCCTGAAGGTAAAAAGCCCATAAGCTGTAAGTGGGTTTTTAAAGTGAAAAAGCTGGCTGGTGGTAGTTGTCAGAGGAAAGCCAGGCTGGTTGCAAGGGGCTTTACACAAAGGAAAATGATACATTATGATGAAGTGTTTGCCCCAAGAGCAAAGGCTGAAACAGTAAAATCAGTTTTAGCAATGGCAAGTCTGAGGGGGTTAAAAGTTAATCATTTTGATGTTGCCTCAGCATATCTAAATGCTGCTATTGACGCCGAGGTGTAGTTACAGCAAATACCAGGTTATGAGCTGGAAAAAGACAGCATGGTGTTAAAGCTGCAAAGGGCACTATATGGTTTACACCAAAGTGCACGTCTATGGCATGAATGCATAGACACAACTTTGAAAAAGATGGGATTCAAACAAAGCATGGCTGATTCCTGTTTATATTCAGCAATGGTGCAAGGAAGCGTTTGTTATTTACTTTGTATGTTGATGATATCTGTCTAATAACAACTGTACTAAAGCAAGGGTCTTGGTTTATAAACAGCCTAGGTAACAAATACATAATAATAATAATAATAATAATAATAATAATAATAATAATAATAAATTTTATTTATATCCCGCCCTCCCCAGCCGAAGCCGGGCTCAGGGCGGCTAACAACACTAAAATAGTGCAACATTATAAAACATTATAAAAAATTAATTAAGATCAAATTCAAAGTTGATGGCAACCATAAACTAAAGTTTTGTAAAGATTGCCAAAGGAGGGAGTCAGGCTGCACCCTGACCAAAGGCCTGGTGGAACAGCTCGGTCTTGCAGGCCCTGCGGAAAGATGTCAAGTCTTGCAGGGCCCTAGTCTCTTGTGACAGAGCGTTCCACCAGGTTGGAGCCACAAACTGAAGTATTTGGGATAGATTCAGAATTACTTAGGAGTAGAGGTTCAGAGAAATGAAGAGGGTGTCTACTCTCTGAGTCAGAAGGAAAAAATCGAAAAGTTACTGAAGACATATGGAATAGAGAGGGCAAATGAGGTTGACACTCCCATAACTAAACAGTACAAAAATGAACCAGAAGGACAAAAATGTGAGAATGCAACTGTGTTTCATTCTTTGTTAGGTTTTCTGTTATATTTAAGTTGCTGGACGAAACCCGACATAACATTGGCAGTGCACATGTTAAGCCAAAGAAGTGCAGACCTGGCTCAGAGAGATTGAGTAGCACTTAAAAGAATCCTAAGGTATCTGAAAGGCACAAAAGATTACAAACTGGTGCTGGATACAGGATATGATCAGCAAGTGTATGCACATACTGATGCCAGCTGGGGAGACAGAGAAAATGGAAAGTCTACCACTGGCTATGCCATATATATTGGAAATGCCCTGGTTCAGTGGAAATCCCAGAAACAAACATTTGTTGCCACAAGTACTTGTGAAGCAGAGTACTCAGCCATAAGCGAATGTGTGTCACAAGTAGAGTGGTTTGCTTGCCTAACAAAAGAGCTTGGAATACCTTCTGAAATGCCAATCTCTGTGCTCAATGACAACATGGCTGCACAACAGCTTGCTAACCAACAGAACTTTAAGAGCAAGAGCAAACATATTGCTATAAGATATGGAAATGTGAAAAATGCTTTGGAAAGAAATGTGTTCAAGGTACAGCACTGTAACACAAAATGTAATGTGGCAGATTTGTATACAAAATGTTTGGATGCTCCTAAATTTCGAGACCTAAGAGAATTATTAGGTCTCAAGCCTTTGAGTGTTGGGATTCACAGGATGCTGTGCAAGTAAGTCTGCAGGCTTCAGTTTGCAACAGGCTGATGTGAAGGAATGGGTTTCCCAAACCCAAAACTGACTGTGAAGGCAGTTTGAAAACTGCACCAAAATCCCTATTTTTCCTTAGCTAAAATCCATTAACGAGCTCTGAGTCAATGTATAAACAAAAACCCGGCTGTGCTCGAAGCTCTCTCCCTTATCAGTCTGTGGCGGCAATGTTGCCAAGTTCCAGTAGAGCAGGGATGATGTGTGTGTGCCTTATCTGTGCTGACCACAAAAGACGCACAGACCCAATCTGGGAACAGCACCAGAGCGTGTTCCCGGAGATTATGACCTATTCCTCCCAGATAAGAGTAGGAAGAGGAAGATCCTTTTATGGTCAGAAGTACAGGAAGGAACACCCTTTTATGGTTAAGAATACCAGAGCAAGAACATATGTGATGTCAACCTGCGTACATAGGTTGATGTGGTTGGAAGGAGGGAGAGGGTGCCTGGAGGATATATATACTGCATGAAACTTGTCATTTCTTTGGACTTGCTGTGGACTTGATCACGCAAGTACCTTCTGCTATCCGGAGAGCAGAATAAACTCTTTCTTCTTTGAATCAACCTCGGTGTCATTTGGCTTCCTTCCTCCTGTCCCGGAGCAATGCAGACCCAATCAGTGAACTCCAATAAGGCTACAGATCCAATACCCTCTGTGGAAGTGCTGGGTCAGAATGATGCAGCAGTAATGTGATTGGCTGTCACCGGTTTAAAAGGGAAGCCTGTCCAATAGTGGTGGAGTGGTGTAGATGAGTGTGGAGTCTTCTTTTGCCTCAAGGTGCAGGTACTCTGTCTGATTAGATGAACTGCTTCTGTAGATATTTGTATATATATTGAGCTCACAATAATGAATACTGCACTAAAGAACCTGGGACTCTGAGCATTCTACTAAAAGCACCGTGAGGAATTCGCGACAAGGACTTACCTTGTTGTGTCCTGGCTTGGATGTCTTCTGCTGGGAATAAAATGAAGAAAAGTGAATGTTTTTTGTCTAGAGAGCAGTTGCCATCTATCTGCCACTTGTCTTCTCTAAAAAAACCCCCACATGCCTAGAAATAGACTTCTTGCAAAAATCATTTGGAGTAAAATCTATTGCAATCAATTATTCTTCTTTTTTAAAGTAACACTCCAAAGAAGATTAAATAAATCCTCCGGACTGGGAGACACACCATTCATTTAAAGCACTTTGTTTCCTGCCATGAACAAACAGAATCTAGGCATTGTGGCTATTACTATTATTTATTAAATTTCTGTACTGCCCTTCATCCGAAGATCACAGGGCGGTTTACAATATAAAAACTAAAAAATACATACCATAATAACAAACAGACAATACCACTCCCAGTATGATTATTTATTAAATTTTCTGTTGCATAAAGTATTTGCTTGCCTGCTCTGCCAAATGCCCAGGCCTGGCAAATTAACTGCTCTTGAGAGCGAAGAGGAAATATTGGCCATATTTGGCACAATACAGTCACAAAACTTTTACTGCACAATATCGGGTTCTGAAACGTTCCCAGATATCGGGAACGATCAGTTGCAAAAGTTAAAGAAAAAAAATGCAACATTTCCTGGGGTCCAAGTCACCCCACCAAATCTAGTTCATGGATTGGTTCTTCTTCCGGTCTACAGATCCTGCACTGATCACCTTCTCTGCTTCCCCAAGTTTGCCTGGTCCTCTTTTCAAGCCCCCCCAGACTGGCGGTCACCACTCCTTCTCACCAGGGGAAAGTCGTCTCTTGAATGTGCAAATAGGACCTTCCTCCAAGCTGGGCTCCCAATAGTTCAGGCCTAGGCAAACACGGCCCTCCAGCTGTTTGGGGACTCCAATGCCCATCACCCCTGACCCGCTGGTCCTATTAGCTAGGGATGATGGGAGCTGTAGTCCCAAAACAGCTGGAGGGCCGAGTTTGCCTTTGCCTGTGATAGTTCATGGCAGTTCCCCTCAACTTGAACCCTTCTACATGCTCCCACCAGCCCCAGGCAGCATATGGTCCAGAACATTTAGAGGGCACCAGGTTGGGAAATCCTGGTTCACGCTGCGCAACATCAGACCAGGGTGGATAAAAATCAATGACCCAATTTTTTATTATTATTTTTAAATGGATTTCTTTGATTTAAATCACATTTTAAAAAAATTAAATTGGATTTCTAAAATAAAATGCTTTTGGAGGAAAAAAAATTCGAAATATATTTTTCTTTTTAAGTTGCATTATAGTCCAACGGCTGTTCACTGGGAAGTAAGACTCTGTTTTAAGTTTTTCATATATGCTAAAATTCAGTCTAAGAATTTTTTTTAAAAAAATGTTTAACCACATCAGTTAACAAACATGGATATATATGCTATTATGTTATTGTTTTTGTTAAATAAATTGTTTAAATTCTTATTAAGGAAATGATTATTTTTCTCCTTCCAATAAGGTACAGCAGAAAAGTTGTCCAAATATACAGTGGTACCTCAGGTTAAGAACTTAATTCGTTCCGGAGGTCCGTTCTTAACCTGAAACTGTTCTTAACCTGAAGCACCACTGTTAGAGGTATCGGTTGGTTGCTTGAGAGCAATCAGGCAATATGGCTCAAGAGTCTGTTTTCAAGCTTTCTTCTTAATGATCAAAACCTTTAGAATGCAGAGCGCCTCTATTCCGTGTCTTGCTCATTCATGGGCAGAATCTGAGAGTGAGCGGCCCTTCAACCTTCCCCAGCAGAGTAATTTCTTGGCGCCAGTCTGCGCCTCCCCTCTCTGCGCGGAAGCCTACTGCGCAAGGAAGGCTTGGGTAATGGGGGACCCCCCTCCTCCCCGCTTTGCTCAGGCAAGGTGTCCTGGCACCGCCTTGCCTCCTCCGACCCCTGCATCTCCTCTCCTTCCTCCGCTGAGGAAGTGCTGCTTCCCACGATCTTTGGGGGCTCTCTGTAATCCACCCGGCTTTTCCCCTCTCACCCCTGAGCCGATGGCAGTTCTTAACCCAAGGTACTATTTCTGGGTTAGCGGAGTCTGTAACCTGAAGCGTATGTAACCTGAAGCGTCTGTACACAGTTAACTTATTATACCCCACAATAATTATCTGTCTATGCATTCCTAACAGTATAACCAAATCAGTAGTAAAAACTACTCTGGAAATTTATTATTCCCAAAATGAAACCTTCATCTGGTTGTAAATATTAAGATTATACAAGCAAGAATGTAAAAATATGTTTTAAATCGATTTGATTTCAATCAAATCCACCCTGCATCACACACACCTGGGGAGGTGGCTGGAGGTGTTGGAGGATGGTGTCCAAAATCTCCCTTTCATCCATCATCTCCAAGGCTTCTCTGACGGTTCTTCCTCCCAGGATCTTCGTACCCATCCACAAGTACTCGAAGTTTTCATCAGAGAGTTCTTCAGAAAGAAAGAGAGAGAGGAGAGAGAGGTGAGTAAATGAGGCGGATGAGAGGGAAAGGTATCGTATTTTTCCATGTATAACACGCCCCCCATGTATAAGATGCCCCCTATTTTTGGGCACTCAAAATTTAGAAAACGGGGGCAGATTGCCAAGACTTGTTAAGCTTTTTTGGGGAGGGGTTGCCCAGATTTGTTGAGCTTTTTTTTGGGGGGGGGCATTAATCAAATTGCACAATTGCAGGCATCAACCACCAAGTCACCTATCGCCTGCCAGTCGACAACAGCCCTTTCCACAGCAAAGAAATCATGGCTAGGAATCTCCTCCTGGCGGCTACAACCAAGCGCCCGTCTGTGGCGTTCGTACAGAGCACCCAGTTGTCTCACGGATTATTGACCCATACACCATTAATCCGCTGCCACCAACCAGGTCCTCCCTGGTAAAATCACTTCAGTCTCAGTCAGCTTTTCAATTACCAATAAAGAAGAGTGTATTTTATTTCAGAGATAAAACAAAACTTTTGCAGCATTCCAAACGGTGTTCCTCTTTCCTTTCTTAGTCTTATGCTCCTCTCTCTATCTCTGCTACCTCCCCACACTCAAGGACCAACTGCCCTAACTGTCTCTCTATTACCAACTGCCTTTCCCAACCAGCCAACCCATGAAATCCAACCAACTACCCACCCACAACTCCCAACGAACTCCTCTCAAAACTCCTCCCAGAACTAGTGTTATAGACCCACTGACTCCATCCCCCTGGGTCCTGTCTGTGCAACCTATTTAACTATTTCCCCTCCATCACTCTCTCATATATGTTAACGTCACACCGTCCCCCCTCAGCACTACCTATGTAGAAGAGGAGCCCCAATTTGACACTTGATTTGGGGGGTAAAAAACCTCGTCTTATACACGAGAAAAGACGGCAAGTTCTTTCTCAGGGGGCTTCTCGCCAGTTGCAATGAGCGGGTGTATGCCATAATTGAACAGGGATCATAGAACTGTAGCGTCTGAAGGGACCTGCAGGGTCACCTAGTCCAACCCCCAGCAATGCAGAACAGGAGCAGCCACCCAGAAGTCCCTGCTCCATGTTACAAGCCTCTTAACAAGGGGGGGGGGGGCTTGCACCCAGACATCAAGGAAACCAGGAGAGACCCCGGCCTTGTATAATAATAATAATTAATTAATTATTATATAATTATTAATTATTATATAATTCTTATTTATACCCCGCCCATCTGGCTGAGTTTCCCCAGCCACTCTGGGCAGCTCCCAATCAAGTATTAAAAACAATACAGCGTTAAATGTTAAAAACTTCCCTAAACAGGGCTGCCTTCAGATGTCTTTTAAAGATAGGATAGCTACTTATTTCCTTCACATCTGAAGGGAGGGTGTTCCACAGGGTGGGCGCCACTACCGAGAAGGCCCTCTGTCTGGTTCCCTGTAACCTTACTTCTCGCAATGATGGAATCACCAGAAGGCCCTCGGCGCTGGATCTCAGTGTCCAGGCTGAACGATGGGGGTGGAGACGCTCCTTCATGTATACTGGACCGGGGCCGTTTAGGGCTTTAACACTTTGAATTGTGCCCAGATCCAATGCAGATCCCTCAGAACCGGTGTTATGTGGTCCCGGCGGCCGCTCCCAGTCACCAGCCTAGCTGCCGCATTCTGGATTAATAGCAGTTTCTGGGTCACCGTCAAACGTAGCCCCACATAGAGCGTGTTGCAGTAGTCCAAGCGGGAGATAACTAGAGCATGCACCACTCTGGTGAGACAGTCCGCGGGCAGGTAGGGTCTCAGCCTGCATACCAGGTGGAGTTGGTAGACAGCTGCCCTGGATACAGAATTAACCTGCGCCTCCATGGACAGCTGTGAGTCCAAAGTGACTCCCAGGCTGCGCACCTGGTCCTTCAGGGGCACAGTTACCCCATTCAGGACCAGGGAATCCCCCACACCCACCCGCCCCCTGTCCCCAAAAAACAGTACTTCTGTCTTGTCAGAATTCAACCTCAATCTGTTAGCCACCATCCATCCTCCAACCGCCTCCAGGCACTCACACAGGGCCTTCACCGCCTTCACTGGTTCTGATTTAAAGGAGAGGTAGAGCTGGGTGTCATCTGCATACGGATGAACACCCAGCCCAAACCCCCTGATGATCTCTCCCAGCGGCTTCATATAGATATTAAAAAGCATGGGGGAGAGGACGGAACCCTGAAGCACCACACGTGAGAGCCCAGGGGTCTGAACACTCATCCCCCCCCCCACCACTTTCTGAACACAGCCCAGGAGGAAGTAGCGGAACGACTGTATCACAGTGCCCCCAGCTCCCAGCCCCTCTAGATGGTCCAGAAGGATGTTATGGTTGATGGTGTTATAGGCCGCTGAGAGATCCAGCAGAACTAGGAAACAGCTCTCACCTTTGTCCCTAGCCCGCCGGAGATCATCGACCAGCGCGACCAAGGCAGTTTCAGTCCCATGGTGAGGCCTGAATCCCGATTCGAAGGGATCCAAATGGTCCGCATCCTCCAGGCGTGCTTGGAGTTGTTTGGCAACCACCCGCTCAATCACCTTGCTCAAGAATGGTAAATTTGAGACTGGGCGATAGTTGGCCAAACTGGCTGGGTCTAAAGATGTTTTTTAAAGAAGCGGTTTAATGATCGCCTTTTTCAGCAGAACTGGGAAGGCTCCCTCACAGAGAGAAGCATTCACCACCCCGCAGAGCCCATCGCCCAGCCCTTCCTGGCTCGCTTTGATCAGCCAGGATGGGCTCACTTGTCCAAGCAGCCTGTCCACATCCTCGAAGGTAACAGATTGGAATTGATCCCATGTAACAGGACTAGACAGAACTCTAGCACTCTCCCGCCCTGGCCCTGCTCCCACGGTGGAGTCTACCTCCTTCTGAATCTGAGCGACTTTATCTGCAAAAAAACTTTGCAAAAGCATTACAGGAGATCTTGGGGTCCCTACCAGGCCCCGGTGGTGCAAGTGGTTCTGATAGATTGCGAACCACCTGAAAAAGTCTCCTGCTGCTGTTTTCTGCAGATGCCGTCGCCATTGCCACTTGGTAGGCTCGACGTTGAGCTCTAGCCCGTGTCCGGTCTGATTCGGAGTGAATTTTCCGCCACCGGCGCTCTAGCCGTCTCAACGATTGTTTCATCGCCCTTAGCTCCAGGGAAAACCACGGGGCTGTCCAGGCTCCATGCAATCGGAGAGGGCGCTTCGGAGCCAGGCAGTCAATAGCCCTGGTTAACTCCGCATTCCAATGGGCCACCAGGGAATCAGCCGAGAGGCCATCAACTTGGGATAAAACATCCCCTACCACTCTCTGGAAACCAGTTGGATCTATTAAGTAGCGGGGGCGGACCATCCGAATTGGTCCCACCTCCCTGCCGAGGGGAAGGGTCGCGGAGAAGTCCAGTTGCACCAGGAAGTGATCTAACCATGGCACTTCTTTTGTTTCGCATTTAGTTAGTGTCAGATCACCAACATCCGTAGAGGTAAACACCAAGTCTAAGGCCAAGGGGAACCCAAAAGGGATCTGGTTCTGCCTACTCACCTGGGAACGCTGGCCCAGAGTCCGCAAGGCTCTTCTTTTTGGGCAGGGACAAGGGCCGCTGCTGTCTTAGGTCTTCCCTGCTTGGGTCTTGCCTGCTGTCTTGCCTGCTGTCTTGCCTGCTTGCCTGCTGAAAAGTGCTGGTCTGGGGCTGCACCAGCCCTGGCAAGACTAGGGGTACAGCCTGCGTTTTCCTCCTGCCCTCTGCAGCTGATGTTGAAGGCTTTGCCAATGCCGGCAGTAGGACAGGGGCCTCGTCCTCATATGAGGGGTAGATTCTGTTTTTCTTCTTTCGTTTTAGAAAAGAAGCCATCCTGCAAGATGCAAAAAGATTAGGAATTATTGGAAAATGATATATAATGAATTGAAAAAACTGTTTAAAAAGACTTTTGTTAAAACCAGAAGCATTCCTTCTAGGAATTTTAGACCAAGATGTAAAAAAAGAAAATTGGAAATTATTTATGTATGCAACAACAGCAGCAAGAATTTTATTAGCACAAACTTGGAAGACAGAAGAAATACCAACAAGGACAATGGCAAGGGAAATTTATGGAATATGCAGAACCGGCAAAACTAACAGAAAAATTACATGAAAAGGACAACAAAGACTTTAAAAGAGAATGGGAACCATTTACAACATATATGAAGAGGCAACATAAAAAATGGACTCATTGGCAGGGTTTGAGTGAACAATCACAACTGTCTACAACAAAAAATAAGACAATATGTATTGAGGAAATTTTGGGGAAACATCAAATATGCAAGGTGAACAATAGGGAAATAAAAAAAAATGTGAGTATGAGGGAAGTCCAGGGGAGGAGGGTCGAAATATGAAAAATTGTTAAAGATATTGTGTTAGAATTAGAATCTATGGAAAAATTAATAAAAAATTATTTTAAAAAAATAAATAGAATCTCTGGATAAGAAATTGTTATTTTTAGGTAATCTATTAAGACTGGAATAAGATATTCCAGTTTTGATTGCTGGAAATTTAGCAATTGGGAAATATTATCCTGGATATTGACAGAATCTGGGAATGATTCAAAGTATTTGGTATGGTATTTTTATCTGTAAACATTGAAATGAAGAAGTCTTTTTACTCAGAGTGAGAAGGATACAGACCTGGAAATAGCAAGCTCATGTAGATCAAAGGGGGGAGGAAGTGGATACCGCGGAAGAATATTGTAAAATTTGTGGAGGAAAATGATCTGACATGATCTACTATTCCAGCCTGGTTATCTCTTCCTAATTCTGGGTGCTGTGTTTGATTATCTCTTGTGAAAAGGTCTTTAATATACGGTCAGTAAAAGCCTGGATGTAAGGCCTGCCTTTTGTGTGAATAGTTTTGTTTTCGTTTTCTCATTATGGGTGTATCCCAGGCCAGACTAGGTCTGGCTGAAGGTCTGCCCTGAAACCTTGCTGGAAGGATCTCCCATTGCTGTGCCACTTTGCAGGAGTCGACTCCTGCAGGTGGCTTGTCTTGTGTGCAGGTGGAGGCGCGCTGCCTGCAGAAATTGACACTGGGACTAGCTACCTGGAAAACCTCTGTGCCTGAGGACGCCACAACTCCTGTAGCCTTTTCAGGCTTTGCCCTCAGGTGGGAAGAGCATTGCACCCGGGAGACGGAAATGGGAGTCAAACAGGCACTCAAGGGATAATTTCAGAGAAAAAGCTTTATTTCTACCATCCGGGATTGGTAGAAGGAGCTAGTGCACAGCCATTTGCACAGAGCATAATTCCCCTCCAGTTCCCTCCCCCTTCTCCCCCTCCTCAGGAGTCCTGCCTCATGAGTTTCCCTGAGCATGAACAGAAAGCTCCTGTCCTGGGACTCTTGGGACTCTTGGCGCCCTTCCCAGGAAAGGGGGATGAGAAGCCAAGGGGACTGAGAAGCCTTGCATTCAGCGTGTCCAAGATGTGTTGCAACTGGATGAGATAAGACTTAGTTCCCAGACCTGCTTTTTCCTGGCAGTGACAGAGCCTATTCATTAGCTTTTTGAAGCCTTCTTGTACTGATAAAAAATAACCTTTTGCTTATGCAGCAGCATCTTGTGAGAAAGCAGAGAAGAGCAGAGAAAAGCTGTTTTAGACGAGAGAAAGGGGAAATTTGGTTTTTTGAGGCCTGAGGTGACTTCGGGCCTAGGTGGGGTCACCTGTCCTCACCTCCTTCACTCCCTGGCTCCTCCCCCCCCCCCAGAGAAAGGGGAAGGCATGGACAACAGACAGTCACTTCAGGACACCGATCCACTCTAAAGAAGCTGGCGCATGGGAAGAGCCGCACCCCATCAGCTGCGAGCAGTACCTGTTCCGCCTCCAAATAATCATTTGGGCTTCTGTGTATATTCCCAGGTTGTACTTTCAGTTAGTTGGAAAGGGGGGGGGTCTCCAGCAGATGCAGGAGTGAAACGCCATCCCTTTTGTTGTGTTGAAAACAACAACTCATCTGTGGGAGCCTCAGCTTCTGATCCTAAGGATGAAGCTAATGCTTCTGGTCCTATCCCTGAAGTTCTTTTATAGGTACTGAAGATTGATTGGATATTCTGTTTATTGGTTTGGTAATGCTGTATGTCATTTAAAATGTGGTTGAACAACTCACACCGCTCATGTGATGGCTCTCTGGGAAGTCAGCCCCAATCACGGCCTGCACCGCATCCCAGAGAAAAAGGGTACGTGAGCCTTAAAAACCCTTTTGGATCTCTATCCCAACAGAACAGCTGCATTATTTCTCTGGAAAGGTTTTAGTTTAGGTTTGAGGATCCCAGTTGCTTCCCCCCCCCCCCAATTCAGGTGATCCACCAAATCAGAAATCAGTTAGAGAGATGCCCGAAGTGGCGCGCAAGAAAATACTTAAAGAAATTAGGGCAGGGAGGGTAGAGGGTTTGCATATATCCCCATTAGGCATCGTCCCCAAAAAGGCACCCAGTAAGTTTCGCATGATTCACAACCTATCGTACCCAAAGGGAGGGTCCGTCAATGATGTGATACCTCAGGAACTTTGCTCTGTGAGGTATGCCTCCTTTGACCAAGTGGTTAAACTTATTCGCAAATTTGGAAAAGGCGTGTTGCTGGCGAAATGTGACATAGAGTCTGCTTTCCGACTCCTGCCAGTCCACCCGGAAGATTTCCGGTGGCTGGGTTTTAAATTTGAGGGGGAATACTTTGTAGACAAAGCAATGCCTATGGGTTACTCAGTGGCCTGTGCAGCCTTTGAGGCATTTAGTACCTTTTTGGACTGGGCGCTTCGTTTTAGAACAGGCTCTGAGGGTGTGTCGCACTACTTGGATGACTTTATTCTCGTAGCTGATAGTAGGCATAAGTGCTTGGCCCTTCTCGAAGCCTTCACATCTTTAGCAGGAGAGCTGGGAGTACCTTTGGCTGCAGATCATAGAATCATAGAATCATAGAATCATAGAATCATAGAGTTGGAAGAGACCACAAGGGCCATCGAGTCCAACCCCCTGCCAAGCAGGAAACACCATCAGAGCACTCCTGACATATGGTTGTCAAGCCTCTGCTTAAAGACCTCCAAAGAAGGAGACTCCACCACACTCCTTGGCAGCAAATTCCACTGTCGAACAGCTCTTACTGTCAGGAAGTTCTTCCTAATGTTTAGGTGGAATCTTCTTTCTTGTAGTTTGGATCCATTGCTCCGTGTCCGCTTCTCTGGAGCAGCAGAAAACAACCTTTCTCCCTCCTCTATGTGACATCCTTTTATATATTTGAACATGGCTATCATATCACCCCTGAACCTCCTCTTCTCCAGGCTAAACATGCCCAGCTCCCTTAGCCGTTCCTCATAAGGCATCGTTTCCAGGCCTTTGACCATTTTGGTTGCCCTCCTCTGGACACGTTCCAGTTTGTCAGTGTCCTTCTTGAACTGTGGTGCCCAGAACTGGACACAGTACTCCAGGTGAGGTCTGACCAGAGCAGAATACAGTGGCACTATAACTTCCCTTGATCTATATGCTATACTCCTATTGATGCAGCCCAGAATTGCATTGGCTTTTTTTAGCTGCCACGTCGCACTGTTGGCTCATGTCAAGTTTGTGGTCAACCAAGACTCCTAGATCCTTTTCACATGTACTGCTCTCCAGCCAGGTGTCACCCATCTTGTATTTGTGCCTCTCATTTTTTTTGCCCAAGTGCAATACTTTACATTTCTCCCTGTTAAAATTCATCTTGTTTGTTTTGGCCCAGTTCTCTAATCTGTCAAGGTCGTTTTGAAGTGTCATCCTGTCTTCTGGGGTGTTAGCCACCCCTCCCAGTTTGGTGTCATCTGCAAATTTGATCAGGATGCCCTTGAGACCATCATCCAAGTCGTTGATAAAGATGTTGAATAAGACCGGGACCAAGACAGAACCCTGTGGCACCCCACTAGTCACTCTTCTCCAGGATGAAGAGGAACCATTGATGAGCACCCTTTGGGTCCGGTCAGTCAGCCAGTTACAAATCCACTGAGTGGTAGCATAGTCAAGACCACATTTTACCAGCTTCTTTACAAGAATATCATGGGGCACCTTGTCAAATGCCTTGCTGAAATCAAGGTAGGCTACATCCACTGCGTTCCCTTCATCTACCAGGCTTGTAATTCTGTCAAAAAATGAGATCAGGTTCGTCTGACATGACTTATTTTTCAGAAATCCATGCTGACTATTGGTGATCACAGCATTCCTTTCTAGGTGCTCACAGATTGTTTGCTTAATGATCTGCTCCAGAATCTTCCCTGGTATTGATGTCAGACTGACTGGGCGGTAATTATTTGGGTCCTCTCTTTTCCCCTTTTTGAAAATAGGGACAACATTTGCCCTCCTCCAGTCTGCTGGGACTTCGCCTGTTCTCCAGGAATTCTCAAAGATGATTGCCAGTGGTTCTGAGATCACATCTGCCAGTTCTTTTAATACTCTTGGATGCAGTTCATCTGGCCCTGGAGACTTGAAATGGATAAAAAAGATAAAATGGAGGGCCCAGCTACAACTATGGTATACCTAGGCATTGAGTTGGACACAGTCGCCCAAACCTCAAA
The DNA here is from genome assembly GCF_965153285.1 of Podarcis tiliguerta. Classification (NCBI taxonomy): domain Eukaryota; kingdom Metazoa; phylum Chordata; class Lepidosauria; order Squamata; family Lacertidae; genus Podarcis; species Podarcis tiliguerta. Next base: position 76,692,249 of record NC_139542.1, on the reverse strand, counting down.
ACTTCCTAGTGAAAAATTGGTTGCGCTTAGGGACCTCATTCAGCACCTCTCCCTCTAAGAAAAGTTACACTCAGGCAGATTCAGTCGTTGTTAGGCCATTTGAACTTTGCTTGCCGAGTGGTTTCCCCTGGCCGCCCATTTTGCGGCCGCCTCGCGAGGTTGTCAGCAGGCTTGCGGTCACCCCATCACAGGGTTCGCCTATCTAAAGAGGTAAAATCCGATCTGGAAGTCTGGAAAGGTATAATGGTGAAGAAGCAACCGTTGGAACGCAAAGGCAACGCGGCCAGTACCAAATGCAAAGGGGTAGTGACAAAGACGTGTCCTTTTAAGCCTCCCTCCTTTTGCTCCACCAAGCCCCCCACAAACGTTAAAGGTGCCCCACCACCCTGCGAATGCGGCTAGAAATAAGAACCCCCAGCCAAACCTGTTCCGTCGGGCGAGCTGTGCGCTTCCAAGAAAAAGGACTAAATGGCGATGGGCTGGCACTGAACGTAGAAACCGCGTTCCGCAAAGCTCCGCTGCAGAGAAGCCACCCAGAGAGAAGGGAACACCCGGCCGATGGGGTTTTCCGGCGCGTTTTCAGCCCTGCTGTTCCGGAGCTAAATGGCTCTGGCTGCCGAAGCGGCTGCCTGGGGCACGGGCGGGCTTGAGGCAGACAATCCGATGGGAGGCACAACACCGATGCGCAGGTAACTCCAAGTGAAAATCGATCACAGAAGGCCCAAAGGAATTGAGATACACAGCCTAAAGAAAAGGTAAGCAAGAGACAAAAGAACCTTAATACAAACCAAAGCGGGATGGCTGGCAAGGTGAAAAGAGGGCGAGCCCCGGCCGCGCCGGCCCTAAATAGGGCAGGCTACACCCCCCAGCCACCCGATTGGCTGGCTGGGTTGACTACGCGGTCGGGATTCCCTCGGTCTCGCGGGGGCTGGAACCAGCCCCTACGCACATGGAGTGGGCGTGAAGCCCGCAACCCCAACTCCTCGCCAGGTTCGGAAGTGGCTTTGTTGTGTTGAAAACAACAACTCATCTGTGGGAGCCTCAGCTTCTGATCCTAAGGATGAGGCCAATGCTTCTGGTCCTATCCCTGAAGTTCTTTTATAGGTACTGAAGATTGACTGGATATTCTGTTTATTGGTTTGGTAATGCTGTGTGTCATTTAAAATGTGGTTTAAGAACTCACACCGCTCATGTGATGGTGTGATAGGTGCACGTACATAGATCAGCACAGGAAGACCGACCTGAAGCCATTTTGATTCCTAAACTGAGCAAATGTTTTCTCTGCAAGGTCAAACTAGAAAAGCCTCCCCATTGTCTTTTCCTTCACAAATCCTGTCTTAAGGGTATGTCTGTGTTTGAATAGGGTGTGAGCCTGTGACCTGGCCCAGGAACTAAGTATTTATCATTACAAAAGACTGGCCAGGCTCCCCAGGCAATCCAATCAAGTAACCTGCCAGACAGGAGATAAACAAGGACAAAAACAACATTAAATTTCTGTTTAGACCACCTTTTCTGTGATGTAGGTGTGATGTATCTGAGGGGTGGTCTTAGGTTACACCCCTTCTGTGATATATGTGTAGTGTTCCAGGGGGTGGTCTTGGTCTACAGGGTGGCAATTTCAAGAGTCCATATAAGGCCTTGCGCACCATTGTTCTGGGTTCCTCGTCTCTCCTGCGGGTGAGGGGAGCACCCTGTTGCAACAGATCAATAAAAATCAAGCTTACTAGCTGCCTTGCTTCTCAATATTCTCTGGTTGGCCTCTGTTATTTTCTCCTACCAATAGGGAACCTATGTAAGGACTCTATATGGGCTCTTGGATACCCCATAAGGGAAAAAAGGGCAATTTTTATTTACAACAGAGGCTCTCTGGGAAGTCAGCCCAAATCACGGCCTGCACCGCATCCCAGAGAAAAAGGGTGAGTGAGCCTAAAACTTACAGGGGAGGGAACCAAGCAAGCTGTTAGGGGCCAATTCTCATTTACTGCACCCTCATGGTAAGACCTTGGGAAAATGCCACCTTTTCCCAGACACGAGCTATATAGAGCATGGTTATTCCTCTTGTGAAATCAGGGAGACATTTAATTAGTAAGGAATTCCATGGGTTGTAATGACACCACCACAAGTAGCTCTGAACAGGCCTCTGTCTCCAATTTCTACATTTTACCCTGGCCAGCCCCTGAAAGAGCTGAATGGTTCCGGCTTTGGAACAAAATTCTGCCTAAAAGGTCCTTCCTGGGTTTTTTTTATGATGTTAGCCGCTCTGAGCCCGGCCTCAGCCGGGGAGGGCAGGATACAAATAAAAAAATTCTCATTCTTATTCTTATTCTTATTAAAAGGGAACACAAATGCCAAATTAAAGCTAAATATACCACATGACTTTGGGGAGAAAAAGAAAACACACTCACTCTCTATGGAGGTCACTGTGTACCAGCGTTGCTAAGGGCCCCCAAGCCCCTGGAGACATGAGGTCACAGCACTATGACAACATGATGGAATGATGATGTCAGTGGAAAGGAGACCTCTTGCTCATCTCTTTTTCTATTTACATTCTATTTGCTGATTTATGATCCAGCAAACCTTCACTGAAGATGAACTAAGAACTTATTAATGGATTGAATATATATATATATTTAAATATTTTTAAAATTAATTCTCCATTAGTAACATTCCAATTGATAACAAATCAAATCAAATCAAATCTTGCCACATCATAATACAAACAATAAAGCCAATTATACATTCCAAACTAAAAACTTTGGGGAGGCCTTTCCATGTTCTCGCTGTCGGGAGAAAGTTTCTTTCACTTGTTCCTGCGTTCTTCTCTCTTGTTTCCCCCCAGATTCAGGTAGGTAGACCAACTAGCTACCTCTAAGGGGCTACTGTACAATTTTTAAATTTTTTGGAAAGGATTCTTTTAAAGACTTTTTTAGGACTTTTTTTTAAAGACTTGATTCTTTAAAAGGGATTTTTGGAAGAGTTTTTAAAATATTTTTTCAAGTTTCCCCCCAATTTCATAATTCTGATCTTCCGGTCTTTTTAAAATATCCTTCTTTCCAGAGCGCTCCTGTTTCTTAGTCCAAATTCTAATAATTTTTGAAGAGCTGAGTCCAGGGGGTCGTACATTGTCCTGGGCAAAGGTGGTTGGCATTGCAGGGTAAATATTAGGCTCAAGTGGCATCGCAAATTTTGCACACAGTGATCTCTAGGATAAGCCAGTCATGTGTTGCACTGGGACCTATAGCACTGTGTTTAGAGGTCAACTACAGTTCCCATGATTCTCTGGGGGGAAGGAGTCATGTGCTGTAATGTTATGGCATGTCCACAGCCACTAACAACAACCAAAGTGAATAGTTTCTGATGAATTTTCCTTAAAATGTCTTTTCTCAATTATATTTTTCGAGTTTGGCATGTGGAGGATCTCTCCAAGATGGCGCCGAGGCAAAGCACGCTCTCCGGCGCTCATTTTTATTCTTTTAAAACCTTATCTTAATTGCCCTCCGGATGCCAATTTTTAACAAATGGAAAACTTTTTAAAGACTCTGAGCACTGTTATAATTCCTTTTGGCTCTGTGAGCTTCAGCTGCTCCCTCCCTCCCTCCTTATCAGCTGCTGGGGGAAGGTTGCCAGAGAGGAGAGAACGCTGTTGCCTGAACTGCCTGAACTGAGAGCAGAGAGAGAAGAGGCCTAAAGACAGAACTGCGAGCCGCCTATCCGTCCAGCGGTGCCTGGGGAAGGAGGGTAAGGAGAGTCACGACTGTGAGTCCTGCTTTGAGACTGGCCCATAGACACCCAGCTCTGTTGAACACAGAGAAAGATAAAGCTTGGAGATTCGGGGGTTAACTCAACTGATTGTCCCCCACCCAGCTGGGGGGGCTGTGTGAACTAGCTGGGGACAACATTCCTGCTTCACAGCCGAAGAGGAAGTGCAGTAGCTGGAAAGACTCTTCATTTTAACAAACTGTTCTGAGGAGACCAGCATTTATACTTTCAGAGACTCCTGGTGAAGGCATCCTGAGATTTTTACAGGAAGTTTTTAATCTACATAATAACTCTATAACAGTGTATTGGATAGGACCCTCTGGAGGTTTGGAAAACCGGCTTCAGCAAGATATCGCTCTGTGCCCCGCCTTATGTGGTAGGCCCCTGAAAGACTGCTTAGAAGGAATCAGTGAATCAGCCCACAGAAAGCCCACAGAAAGTTTCCCCTCTGGAGCTCTTGGATATCCTTCGTTCAGCATAGGGCGGTGGGAGATGGCCTTTAAAGACTAAGCTAGGGCCCGAAATACAAGGTTATCATAGCTGTACATGTGCTATAGCCAAATTCCACTATTATTCTCTTCCAGCGGCACATAAATTGCCTAAATAAGGCAATTTTAATTTTAATGTAGTTTTTAGTCGTTCTATTATTGCTGTCCTTCTGGCAGCATTGTTTTTATTATTATATTTTGATTAGGTTGCAGCATTTGTGAAATAGCGCTGGTCGCATGATTGAGGTGAAAACTACAGGCTTAGGACAATCGCCAAGATCTAAAAGCAGAGAACCTAAAATAGAGAAATATACTGAGGTTGTTGAGGAGCATATCAGAAAGCTGCTACAGAGAGCAGGTGGGAATACAGATTGATATCCTCACTTGCCCCCCAATTCAAGGCAGTCGCATCCGGGGTCAACTGCCCTCTCTCTATATTAAGACAACTCTTAACATGGTTTTTACTAGAAGAACATATAAGGAGTTGGGGATACTCCCTGACTCGGCAACCAGCCCACTGGGTCCTGGTAATAGACAAAGCAAAATCACAAATTACTTTCCAAAGATGGAGGAGGCTAAGAGTCCACAAAAAGAACCAATTCTTTATGAAGTAATACCCTCCTCTCTTACTGTTCTTGATTGGACGCCTTATTTTAAAGAGATATATCAAGATACTGGAAATATTAACTCCCCATGCAGCCTAGCACAGGAACTAGCTGTAGCCGAGGAATTTCAGGAGGGAAATACCTCTATTACTAAGGAACAGCTGCCCACAGAAGAAATTACATCAACCCATCAAAACCAGTTACTTATCTCAAAATACTCTCAAACAGAACTGAGTGACGGCCGCCCTTTGGATTACTCCCTAGCAATAAATATTGATCTAGCCAACATAAAAAATTATCTAACAATAACAAATGGGCTACTGCTGACGTTAGTAGAAAATTTTATATCTCAATCAAAAGAGATAAAATTAAATGATATGCCCCAAGAACATAAAACAGTTGAGCTAGTGGGGACGAACAAACCAGCAATAAATAAGAACCTGCAAAGATATAACTCAAGGGTAAAAGTGAAGAAAAGTAAAAATATCAAAACAACAAGGAAAGCCAAGTACACCCGCAGTAATCGAAGCACACATTGGCAGAAATTGTTTAAACTTCTTCCCTCGGCCCCAAACAAATCAACCACACGGACTTCCGGGTTTGAGCGCCATCGGTCATGGCTGACTTCCTCTGACTCTCAGAGGAAGAGCTCTTAGAAGGACGGGGTTTTACCGCTACGGCAACACGGAAACCCCTTCAAACCGTAGGCGGAGGAAGCCTGCGGCCGTGGGACTCGGTGGGCACCAACAGCGCGGCTCCAGAACGTCTCCGGGACGAGAAAACAGCCCCGGAGTTCGGAGGGGGGGCCAGCGCGGTGCTGCGAGGCTATCGCTACCTTCTTTGAGTGACGTCGCATTGCCGGGATCGGAGAGCACTCAACCTCTTCTTGTTACAATTCGGATTACAAAACAGAACAATCGTGAGTAAAACAAAGCAAATTTAAAGGAATTAAATTCGGAAAATTGGAAGAAAATCGGGACTTTAAATTTTACTTGGAAAGATTTGATTTGAAGCGGAAAGGTTTAAACAGGAAGTCAGCCTTCCGCTCTGTAAATAGTAAAAAGTAAAAACTGTGTTACTAATATCTCAAAAGAAGGGACTGGAATAACTAATCTGAAGCCTTGGGAAGGATCAGATCCCCCCCCCGACAAGGAGAAGGAGGGGAGAGTTGAAAAAGACTTTTGCTTTCGGACGGAAAGAGGCTGCTGCAGTGGAACCACCGCTCAGGCACCCAGGTCCTAAGCTGTCAAAATTGGAAGCGCAAGCCTCAGGAAGGGATTGCGGACTGCTTTTAAAAGGAGAAAATACTTGTAACTGAGCTGGAACTGCTACAATTAGAACTTTAATCTTAAAACATTTATACAATATTGCTCTAAGAGGAAGTTAAAGGTTACTTTATTTCATCTGACTTTGGGATTCCTGGGTCCCCCTGGTGGGCATGGACATTGTTACAAAGTTCCCTGGTAACTTTCCACTGTAACTTCCCACTGTAACTTCTTAACTGTTTGGGTTTTGGAACTGATAACAAGTGCAGCTGCAGCCTGACTGTGGGAAAGTATATCTTATGGCAGAAAAAGAAGGAAAAGGAGAATTTTATCAGGAAAAGACTACAAGAGCAGGCAAATATTTCTTGCCAGGAAGAAGAGGATCCTTAGATCCAACAGGAGGTGCCACTGTACAACCGAAAGGAAAGGGAATGTCATCGACTGATGAGCTGATTAGCGCAGGTTTTGCTAGACTGCAAGGAGCTATTGATAAATTAACAGAAGAGGTGGCAGAAACGAAAAAAGAGGTGGCAGAAACAAAAAAACAAGTGGCAGAAACGAACAAGGGGATTGCAGAAGCATCTTCTAAAATAGATCAGAATACGATCAGTATAAGACAGAATACGGATTCAATTAAATTATTATTGGAGGACTCTGTAAAAACAAGAAAGATTGTCGAGGAAGCTAGAGAGGCTGTGGCTGCTACAGAGGAGAAACTACCACCTATGAACAGGCAACTTGAGGATTATAGAGCTAGGTTTTCTATGATCGAATTGAAGGACAAGCAGATTAATCTGAGGATCAGAGGTGTGCCAGAAATTGAGAAAGAGAGCCTACGGGACCTCCTGACACAAGAATTTGAAAAATTTTGGGAATTGGACTCGGAAAAAGAAGAATTTAAAATATTAAGTGCTTTTCGACTGGGAAAAACAAATAAAAGGATCAAAATCAGAGACTGTTTGGTTACGTTAAGATCCAAAGAAGAAAGGGATAAGATCCTGGGACTGCATTTTCAAAAACCCTTAGGAATTTCCCAGTCTAGAGCTGAAATTTTCAAGGATATCCCAAAGCATCTTCTTGACCTCAGAGCCAGATACAAAGATTTGGTTGCCCAGTTGAGGGGGAACAACATTATCTTCAGGTGGGAATTTCCAGAATGACTTTCTTTCAACTTTAAAGGAAGAAAGATAAAAATAAAATCAGTGGAAGACAGAAACAGTTTTTGGAGGCCTACGGGGAGGACCTACAGAAAGGAACTGTAGATCTGATAGAGGAAAGAAGGAAAAAGACCGCGGAAGCAATATTGAATTTGAACTTGGACAACAAGACACCACCGGGATCGGAAGAGGAGAAGTTATCAGAAGCATCTGGAGGAATAGAACAGTAACAAATACAACATGTCTTTGCAACTTTTGAGCTGGAATTGTAATGGTTTGAACTCGGGTCAGAGGAGGAAATCTATATTTCATATATTAAAAAAAGAGCAATTAGATTTGATTTGCTTACAAGAAACTCATGTGACTAGGCTCCATCAAAAAATTTTAATTAACAAAAAAATTGGGCCAAGAATTCATCTCATCAGACAAAGTTAAAAAAAGAGGAGTTGTAATTTATGCTAAGGAGAACCTGTCACCAAAATTTGTTCTAAAGGACGAGCAAGGAAGATATTTGGCAATAGAAATCCAACATCATGGACAAAAATATTTGATAGTGGGCGTATATGCGCCTAATGAGGGAAAATCAGAGTTCTTCAAAAGGTTGCATGAGACATTGTTGGACTATATGGATTACAATGTGATTTTGATGGGAGATATGAATGGAGTAGTTTCAACAAAGGCACAAAGACAAGTAGTCACCAATGATGGGAGACTACCGAAAACCTTTTTTGAACTGACTGACAATTTAGACCTGATTGACATCTGGAGAACTAAGAACCCCTTAGAAAGAGAGGGAACCTTCTATTCTGAAGCCAAAAAGACTTGGACTAGAATTGACCAAATATGGATCACTAGAGGACTGGCACCGAAAACAAAAAAAGTGGAAATCTGCCCAAAGACTTGCTCCGACCATAATGCAGTAAAGATGGTAATGAACTTACAACCAGCTGGTTCCTTTAGATGGAGGATGAATGACTCTCTTTTTAGAGATGAGGAATTTGTTAAGAAGGCCCAGAAAACTTTGAAAGATTACTTCGAGATAAATTTGAATACTACGGTGGAGAAAAGAACCATTTGGGACGCAAGCAAAGCCGTTATGAGAGGATTTTTGATACAACAAAACGCACTTAAGAAAAGATTACAACAGGAAAAAAGAGAAAAGATCTTGGAAAAGATCAAGGAAGGTGAAAAGAGATTGAGATCAAAACCAAAGTCACAAGAAATATTAAGAGAGATAAAGCTGTACCAAGTACAGTATATGCAAATGATAAACCAAGAGATTGAATGGAAGATCAGACAAATGAGACAAAGAACATTTGAATCGGCAAATAAATGTGGAAAGTTATTGGCATGGCAAATAAAGAAGAGGCAGAAAATGAATATTATTACAAATTTGGAAGTGGAAGGAAAAACTTTACAGCATCCTACCGAGATCAGGAGTGCTTTTCAAAAATATTTTAAACAGCTTTATTCTCAACAACCACAGAAAGACACAGAGACAGAAGAATTCTTGAAAGTAAATGGGCTACCAAAAATATCTCAAGAAAATAAATCCAAACTGAGATGTAGGATAACAGAACAAGAGGTCGAGAGTGCCATTCAAAATATGCAGTTAGGCAAATCTCCAGGACCTGATGGGCTGACTGCAAGATATTATAAATCATTGAAAGACTGGTTAATTCAACCCCTAAAGGAAGTATGTAATGAAATACTTCAGGGGAAAAGGGCTCCAGAAACGTGGAAAGAAGCTTTTGTGACTCTTATACCAAAGACAGAATTGGAAAAACACCAACTTAAGAACTACCGGCCCATATCACTGCTTAATGTGGATTACAAAATATTTGCAGACATTTTGGCTAGAAGACTGAAGAAAGTTTTAATAGAGGAGATTCATAAGGACCAAGCAGGCTTTCTCCCAGGAAGGCATCTATCAGACAATGTAAGGAATATAATTGACATTTTGGAACTTCTACAGGAAAATATAAACACAAAAGTGGCTTTGATATTTGTGGACGCGGAGAAAGCCTTTGACAACATTTCTTGGGGCTTTATGAAGAAGAATCTCCATGGCATGGGGGTAGGCCAAGAATTTGAAAATGGTATAGGAGCAATCTATTCTGAACAAAAAGCCAAATTAATTGTTAATAATGTTTTGACAGAGGAGTTCAGAATAGAAAAAGGAACACGACAAGGTTGCCCTATCTCCCCTTTGCTCTTTATATCAGTTCTGGAGGTGTTGCTGAATATGATTAGAAAGGACCAATTGGTCAAAGGGATACAGGTCGGAGCTAAACAGTATAAATTAAGAGCTTTTGCAGATGACTTGGTTTTGACATTACAGGAGCCAGAATCTAGTGTGAAAAAAGTTTTAGAATTGATTCAAGAATTTGGCCAATTGGCAGGTTTTAAATTAAATAAAACAAAAACTAAGGTTTTGACAAAAAATTTAACAGAAATTGAAAATGAAAGGTTTCAGAATGAGACAGGCTTGACAGTGGTGAAAAAAGTAAAATACTTGGGAATTACCATGACTGCTAAAAACGGGAACTTATTTAAGGATAACTATGATAAATGTTGGACGGAGATAAAAAAGGATCTAGATATATGGTCTAATTTGAAACTCTCACTTTTAGGATGTATTGCTGTGATAAAGATGAATGTATTGCCAAGAATGTTATTTTTATTCCGGACATTGCAGATTATTGACAAAACAGACTGTTTCAAGAAGTGGCAGAAAGACATATCTAGATTTGTCTGGCAGGGCAAAAAGCCAAGAATAAAATTTAAAATATTAACAGATGCAAAGGAAAGAGGGGGCTTTGCCCTGCTGGACTTAAAACTTTATTATGAAGCAGCAGCTTTCTGCTGGCTGAAAGAATGGCTACTTCTTGAGAATACAGATGTACTGGATTTAGAAGGATTTAATAATGTGTTTGGTTGGCATGCATATTTATGGTATGACAAGGTTAAAGTGCACAGAATGTTCAAAATTCACATTGTCAGGAAAGCACTGTTTAATGTATGGACTAGATATAAAGATCTTTTGGAAAACAAAACTCCAAGGTGGTTATCTCCAATGGAAGCAAAAGCTTTAAAGAAACTCAATATGGAGGCCAACTGGCCAAAATATTGGGAGATTTTAGAACAAGACGGAGATAAATTGAAATTACAGAGTTTTGATAAATTAAAAAGCAAAGTCCGAGATTGGCTTCATTATCATCAAATAATGGAGGCATTTAAAATGGATAGAAAAATTGGCTTCCAGGTGGAAAAATCAAAATTGGAAACAGAATTGCTAGAACCCAAAACTAAGATACTGTCAAGAATGTATAATTTGCTGCTGAAATGGAATACACAGGATGAGGAAGTGAAATCAGTAATGATTAAATGGGCACAAGATGTTGGTCATAATATAATGTTTGCTGACTGGGAACGGTTATGGACCACTGGAATAAAGTTTACGGCATGTAATGCCCTAAGAGAAAACATAATGAAAATGATTTACAGATGGTACATGACACCAGTCAAGCTAGCAAAAATTTACCATATGCCCGATAATAAATGTTGGAAGTGTAAAGAATCTGAAGGTACCTTTTTCCACCTTTGGTGGACATGCCCAAGGATTAAGTCCTTCTGGGAGATGATATACAATGAATTGAAAAAGGTGTTTAAATACACATTTAGAAAGAACCCAGAAGCCTTTCTCCTGGGTATGGTCAACCAACAGGTTCAGGTGAAGGACAGGACATTTTTTATGTATGCTACAACAGCAGCAAGAGTGCTCATCACACAGTATTGGAAGACGCAAGAACTACCCACGCTGGAAGAATGGCAAATGAAGGTTATTGACTACATGGAACAAGCAGAAATGACTGGCAGAATCAGAGACCAGGGAGAAGAGACGGTGGAGGAAGATTGGAGGAAGTTTAAAGACTATCTACAGAAACATCATATGATAAAGAATGTTTGAGGACATCAGATTGAATTTAAAAGAAATATTAGCATAAAAACTTAATGATTAAGAAAGACTAATGTTTTAGACATATGGAAATGTAATTATGTAAAGATACCAAGATTAATTTGAACTAAAGATATGACAGAGGGAAAGAATTTACTGTCAGAATATAAGATATAGAATACAGAGTGAGAAGGACTGGGGAAGTCGCAGACCCAGGTTAATGTTAAATAATGCAAAGACACAATTATTGTTTTTAATTTTTTCTTTTATTTTTTCTTGTACACTGTATTTTATACTGTCTGTAAGTGTTGTTTTTTCTTCTTTCTTTTTTGTATTTGTTTGTATTGTCTGTTTAGTGATTGTTAAAATAAAAAATATCATATAAAAAAAAACAAATCAACCACACGGGGCAGTAAAAAGAAGGGTAAAAAGAGAGAAACAAAGATAGCTGCACAGCAACCGGCTAAGGAGGAGTCGCCAAGGCCGACTCCAGTAGCAAGCGGGAAGGCAGAAGTAACAACTCAGTCCCTGGACAACCAACTATTTAACAAACCCGATACTGCGAAAGTAGAGGCCTCTACTTATGAAGGCAATAAAACACTCAGCAGATCGAACAGCGGGGAAGAGGAAGCGTGCAGTATAGATGATACCCCCCTTCAGTCCTGGCAAGCCTCCAGACAGGAAAGAGATTGGAATCTGATCCTAAATCCCCTAAAATTTGTAATCACGAACTTCTCGAAGCCTAAGGGCTTCCTTACAGGGAAACAACGAATAATGAACTTTGTATCTAGCCTAAATTACATTCTGCCAGGAATGGTTAATTTTAATGATATCACCTCGGTGGAATATCTACATTATGATGGTCACTCAGTGAGAGCACTGACCACTTTTAGGGATCAGAACCTGGCCAAGTTCGTTTTTAGGTCAAGACCTGCCTTTTTAAAAGCACGGATAATAATACTTAGGCTCTTTGAAAATAAGGCTCCTTTGAGCCCCCTCTTGAAAACTAAGCAGGCAAACCTTAGAAAGGGGAAATAACTCCCAAAATTCTGGCCTGACAAACAGAATCCGCAATGCCTTGTGAGCAAAGGTGAGGATTTCTTTACTATGGAAGAAAATATCCTAATTGACCAATTCTGGATGTTCCCACCATTAATACAAACTGACATCTTGGGAAGACTAGACAAGCTAAGAGATAAGCTGGCCGAGAGAGCTTCAGGCAACGAGGTTATTAAGGGGACCACAAAAAGAGCACAACACGTAATCTTCAGATTAAAGCGGAGATTAACTTCCCACCAAGAGAGATTGTGCCACCCTTCAAGGAGAGCACTCAACTATACCCCCAAAGGAGAAATATCCCTAAGGTGACCCTACCAGACGTATGGGATAAAATGAGATACCTAGATGAATCAGAATTGGGCCAAAATCAGGCGGCAATAGAATACCCACAGAAGGAATTTGCGCACAATAAAGATCTGGTGTGCACAAACGTGAGCACTTTGCATCCACCTATTGAAATCATAGAGCGGCTGGATAGCCCGCCACTCAAAGACATTAGGCGACCAATACACAAAGCGACAAACCCTAAAAGTACGTTAGCTAATTGTCAGGGGTTCAGGAGCAGAGGCACAGGGAAGAGAGGAAATGGAGAGCGAGGGGGAGGAGTCTGAAGGAAATGTCAGCGATGACAACGGTCCGAGGTCTCTGAGTCTTTCCAGTGAATCGGATGATTCACAGAAAGGGGCTCCCATGGTCAGGGCAAGGGGGGTGCCTAGGGGACACCCCAGGAAGAAGGGGCCAGAGGGGACTCAGAGAACAGCAGTTGGAAATCCGGACCAGCGTCCACACCAGAGCGCAGTAGGGGGGAGGAGTCCCAGGCATCGGGATCAGGCAGCGCGCTGCCAGCGGGAGAACATGAGGGAGGATTGACCACGCCTCCGTCGGGGAGCGAGGAAACGGTCAAGAGGAAGGTTGAAGGCTGCGCGCGCGCGCCAAGTTCAAATGTACAGGAGGGCGGCACTGTTGGCAGCCCGGATAGGGAGCCAGGTCCTAAAGCCCGCCGAAGAGAGAGGGAGGACTCAGGGGGGTCAACGTCTGCGTCGGAAGAGTCCAGGAAGGAAGGAACCCCGGGGGGTAGCAGGACCCAGAGGAGAAAGGAGAGACGGAAGAGGTGGAGTAAGGCTAGAGTCTTAAACTGGTGTACAGGGGGCGGAGATTCAGACGGAGCTTCGCCGGTCTAGACCCTAGACGTAGAGCTGGGGCGCTGAGGCTTGGAAATGGAAACTATACTTCAATAAAGACTTTGATACATTACTACCGGCTAGCGTTGGTCCTCTGTGAGCTGGGACCAGGAGCCAGCTCTGACACTAATAATTGACAAAGACTCGACTATGAAAAAGCCAATCTTAAATTCTTATCATGGAACATTGCTGGTTGGCTCAACAAGGCGACCGACCAAATATTTATCAATTTTATTCAAGATCATGATATAGTCTTCCTGCAAGAGACATGGCTAACAGGGGATTTAGATGTAAACGGTTTTGCCTCATTTTCGCTCACAGGTTCACCAAGCAACAAAGGGGGACGAGTTAAGGGTGGGCTAGGCATTCTAATATCCACAAGGCTGAGAGCATCTTTCGTTGAGCTGGAGCCTCTGAGCAGTGTGGCCATGGCACTATCAATGAAATGCAGATATTGCACACTTCTATTGATTAATATATATGCCCCTCCCCAAAGAGGCAAGCAGCTTATCAAAAATACCTGGCATAGGCTAGAATCATATGTCGATGAGCTAATGAATCAAACTCCTGCAGCGGCAGTGCTGCTGGCTGGGGATTTAAATGCCAGAATTGGCCAATCAGACGAAGCGTTATATGCTCATTTCCATGACGTACCTCCCATTTCCGAAGAACTCCATTCTATTCCCCCAAGGCTCTCAAAAGACAAGGACTGCAACTACGCAGGCCTATGCCTTCTACGTTTTTCCAACAATCTGGATCTGACTGTATTAAATGGTCGTGTCGACAGAGAACCCAGTGGGGAATTTACATTTATATCTAACATGGGAGCCTCCACTATCGATTACATCCTGGTGTCATCTAACCTTTTGAGCAGAGCACGGGATTGTAAAGTGGTGGAGAGGGTTGACAGCGACCATCTACCGCTCTGTTTAATACTGGATGTAAGAAAAGATTTATTTTGTTCTGATAAACTTGTAGCCCCATGTTTTGAAAACATGGAGCTAAGACACTCACATATTAAATGGTCCAGCAAATTGAGTAATGAAATATCGGAAAGACTTCACTCAGATACTTTTCTTGCCAGAAAGGAGAACCTCGTTAATTCCCCAACTCCTGAGGCTAGATTAGACACGTTCCGGGAACTGATTTCGTCCTTACAACCTTATCTGACCAACAAAAAAATGCCACGGCAATCTCTACACTCTAATAAATCCAAACCTTGGTTTGACCAAGAATGCATGGCTATGAAACGCCTTCTGTTGGATAAGTACAGGAACTATAGATCAGCGAACTTACCTTCGCTTCCATTAGACTGGTTTGAGTTAAAATGCAGTTGTCAGAGCTGGCTCCTGGTCCCAGCTCACAAAGGACCAACGCTAGCCGGTAGTAAAGTATCAAAGTCTTTATTGAAGAATAGTTTCCATTTCCAAGCCTCAGCGCCCCAGCTCTACGTCTAGAGTCTAGACCGGCGAAGCTCCGTCTGAATCTCCGCCCCCTGTACACCAGTTTAAGACTCTAATCTTACTCCACCTCTCCTTTCTCTCCTTTCTCCTCTGGGTCCTGCTGCCCCCCGGGGTCTCCTCCCTCCTGGACTCCTCTGACGCAGACGTTGACCCTCCTGACTCCTCCCGCTCTCTTCGGCGGGCTTTAGGACTTGGCTCCCTACCCGGGCTGCCAACTGTGCCGCCTTCCTGTACATTTGAACTTGGCGCGCGCGCGCGCGTTTAACCTTCCTCTTAACCGTTTCCTCGCTCCCTGACGGAGGCATGGTCAATCCTGCCTCATGTTCTCCCGCTGGTAGCGCGCCGCCTGATCCCGATGCCTGGGACTCCTCCCCCCTACTTCCCTCTGGTGTGGACGCTGGTCCAGATTTCCAACTGCTGCTCTCTGAGTCCCCTCTGGCCCCTTCTCCCTGAAGTGCCCCCCTGGGTACTCCCCTTGCCCTGACCATGGGAGCCCCTTTTTGTGAATCCTCTGATTCACTGGACAGACTCAGAGACCTCGGATCGCTGTCATCGCTGACATTTCCTTCGGACTCCTCCCCTTCGCTCTCCATTTCCTCCCTCTCCTGTGCCTCTGCTCCTGAACCCCTGACAGCAGTTATAAAGCTTTGATTAACAAGAAAAAGCTCCAGGCACAAAGGGAGGAATGGCAGTGGCTAGTGGAAGGCCTCCCAAAGGAAAGATTCTGCCACGTTTTGGAAAATAATTGCAAAAAGCTGGAGAGACTCCCCGATTGAAATCGAATACTCTATACCCACGGGAGCATGGGAGGCCTATTTCCTCTCATTATACTCATCAAATCAACCGGTCCCAGCTCTGCTTCCTACTTTAAGTGAATTTGGCAAGGAATGGCCCCCTGTAACCACAGAAGAAATTACTGGCCTTATTCAATCTCTTAAATCAGGGAAAGCCCCGGGTGCTGACAATATCCCACCAGAAATTCTTAAGGCAAATGTTGAATGGTGGGCCCCTGTGCTAGCCGCCTTGTTCACTAGTATAAATCAAGCGGCTATTATCCCCGAGGACTGGGGTTTAGCCATCATCATTCCAGTATACAAGAAAGGAAACAGAACTGAGCCAGCTAACTACAGACCAATGTCTATTAAGTATTATTAGCAAACTGTACGCTGCTCATTTATGTAATAAATTAGTGGAGTGGATGGAAAGAGAGCATATCCTATCAGAAGCTCAAGCTGGTTTTAGAGCAAAGCGTTCAACTATAGACCAGGCCCTTATTCTTCAAAATCTGGCAGATAAATACTCTAGAAAAGGGGGGTCTTTATATGCAGCTTTTGTGGATTTTAAATCGGCTTTTGATCTAATACCAAGGGACAGACTCTGGGAAAAGCTTGGCGCTACAAACATAGATAAACGCTTACTACGCCTTATCCGTGGTCTATATGAAAACACCAGGGTGAGGGTAAGATGCGATCGATCAGGCCATTTAACTAAAGAAATTCAAATGCACTACGGGGTTAAACAAGGATGTGTCCTCGCACCAACGCTATTTAATTTCTATATCAACTCTCTAGCAGTAAATATGGTGAAAGAAAATGCCCACCCTCCCAAACTGGCAGGTATGCCCCTTCCGGTGCTTCTGTACGCGGACGATGCAGTTCTACTCTCCTTTTCCTGCGTTGGCTTGAGGAAGCTTTTGAGATCACTCGCTGACTATTGTCAAGCGGAACAACTATTAATAAATTACAGCAAATCTAAAATTATGGTGTTTTCAAAAAAAAGAAGGAAACACAAATGGAGAATTAATGGACAACCTATTGACCAGGTAGCAACTTTCAAATACCTGGGAATAACTTTTCAGGAAAGTGTCTCGTGGCACCAACAGATGAAAAATGCCATTGCCAACGCAGGAATGGCCAATAAAGCCCTCACAAGATTTTTTCACGGGAAAGGGGGTAAATACGTTCCGGCGGCCTCCCAGGTTTTTGCTGCAAAAATACCCCCACAACTCACTTATGGATCCCAGGTTTGCAGTTTTAAAAATTTCGCGCCTATGGAGACATTCCAAACAAAATTCTATCGGTGTTTATTGGGGATCCCCCCCTGTGTATCTAATATAGCTGTCCGCTTAGAAGTTGGACAACCACCCGTTAACGTGCGGTTGTGGATTCTAAAGATACACTACTGGTTAAAACTTATCTTTTTCCCGGCTCTTAGACACCTTTCATTCTACCTGGAAAGCTTCCCTGTTCAAAAAGATAAGAAGCTTGGGATTCTCCCGGCAGATCTTGATAGCGGCAGGATATGAGAGAGACAGAAGTCAAGTGCTCCAACGCATTAGGGACATAGAGCTGCAATGTCATATGGCAGAATGGATAAACATGCCACAATTAGAGACTTTGGGAGAGGGTTCTCACCCGCAAAGTATTTGGCTGATTTACAAATACCTAAGTACAGACACTCCTTTACCCTGGCCAGATTTAACGTTCTGCCCTCTGCCCTGCTGCTAGGCAGATATGAGGGCAAACCATATGAGTCATGTGTTTGCCCATGTGGCTCATCGGAAGTGGAAACAAGTCTGCATGTATTGCTGCACTGTAGTTACTACGAGGATCTACGCCTGACCTTTATTGCCCCAGTTCTACAAAAGCTTAAAAATGAATCAGAACTCCAACGTATGAGAGCCTTGGTAGAAGATAAGGTTCCTGAAATTACCATAAATGTTGCCAAATTTTGCGTAGCCGCTATTAGGCGCAGGAAACAAAAAGCTTTCCAAAGTCAATATGCAGGCAAATACTTAATTCTACTCATGCTGCCTAATTTTAAATTGCTGTTATGGCCTAATCTGTATTGAAACTGTTCTTTCTTTTCTCTGGTGTTATGTTTCGCTGACTAGCTGTACGAGTTAATCTGGTCTGTGACCGTTTAATAAAATTTGATTTGATTTGAATCATTGCAATGGTGAGCAGTTTTTGGTTGTGGTGACCTGCTATTCGATATAATTAGTTAAAGTTGTTTCTATATGTAACAACAGCAGCTAGGATTCTATATATGCAGAAATGGAAGGAAAAAGAAGCTCTAAAGAAGGGATAAGTAAGATAATGGACTATGCAGAACTAGCAAAATTAGCAGTTTTGTGGACAAATAGGCCTTTTTCGGATTATTGTACGCTGAACTCGTAAGCAGGATTTGAGCTATGAGCAACGTAAGTAATTGGATTATAATACTGGGGTTATGATTTGACAAACAGAAGACGGGGTGCAGCAGGAGAGAAACAACAACTCCATGGAAAACAGGGTGGGAAGTCGGCAAAAATTAAGAGAAAAGTCAAAATTGTGCTTTGACTGTATATGATTTTTAAAATCTTGAAACAATAAAATATAACTGTAAAAAAAAAGAAGTTGTAACCACTTTTGAGCTTCTGGGTATGTAGCCTCAGAATGGCTTGTAAATGTACTTTGAAGAAGCCAGCTTTGGCAGAGGCCACTGTGACTTCAATGCCAGCCCATAATAGGCCTTACGGCAGATGGAAGCTGGGCTCTCTTCCGGCACCTCAGAATTCAAAGAGGTCAGCTCAAGCCCTGCTGTTTCCTAGCTCAGGGTGCCATATCACCAAAGTCTACCCTGGGGGGGGTATTTTTTGAGTCCCCTTCATGGATCACTGCCTTGCCGTGGCGAAGGGGTTTGAATAACTCAGAGAAGCTATGAGCTATGCCGTGCAGGGCCACCCAAGATGGACAGGTCATAGTGGAGAGTTTTGACCAAACGTGATCCACCTGGAGGAGGAATCGGCAAGCCACTCCATGGACAAAGACAACAGGCATATAAAAGTTATGACGCTGGAAGATGAGCCCCTCAGGTAGGAAGGCATCTAACATGCTACTGGGGAAGAGCGGAGGACAAGTACAAGTAGATCCAGAGCTGATGAAGCGGCTGGGCCATAGCCGAAAGGACGCTCAGTTGCGGATATGCCTGGAAGTGAAAGGAAAGTTCAATGCTGTAAAGAAAAATATTGCATAGGAACCTGGAATGTAAGAACCATGAACCTGGGTAAGTTGGATGTGGCCAAAAATGAGATGGCAAGAATAAATATTGACATCCTGGGCATCAGTGAACTAAAATGGACGGGAATGGGCGAATTCAGTTCATATGACCATCTTATCTACTACTGTGGGGAAGAATCCCATAAAAGAAATGGAGTGGCCCTCATAGTCAACAAAAGAGTGGCAAAAGCTGTATTGGGGTGCAATCTCAAAAATGGACATCACCAGATGGGCAGCATTGAAATCAGATTGATTATATTCTCTGCAGCCAAAGATGGAGAAGCTCTATACAGTCAGCAAAAACAAGACCTGGAGCGGACTGTGGCTCAGATCATCAGCTTCTTATAGCAAAATTCAAGCTTAAACTGAAGAAAGTAGGAAAAACCACTGGGCCAGTAAGATACAATCTAAGTCAAATCCCTTATGAATACACAGTGGAAGTGAGGAACAGGTTTAAGGATTTAGATTTGGTGGACAGAGTGCCTGAAGAGCTATGGGTGGAGGCTCGCAACATTATACAGGAGGCAGCAACGAAAACCATCCCAATGAAAAGGAAATGCAAGAAAGCAAAGTGGCTGTCCAACGAGGCCTTACAAATAGCGGAGGAGAGAAGGCAAGCAAAATGCAAGGGAGATAGTGAAAGATACAGGAAATTGAATGCAGATTTCCAAAAAATAGCAAGGAGAGACAAGAAGGCCTTCTTAAATGAGTAGTGCAAAGAAATAGAGGAAAACAACAGAATAGGAAGAACCAGAGATCTGTTCAAGAAAATTGGAGATATGAAAGGGACATTTCATACAAAGATTACCATAATAAAGGACAAAAGTGGAAGGACCTAACAGAAGCAGAAGACATCAAGAAGAGGTGGCAAGAATACACAGAGGAATTATACCAGAAAGATATGGATGGCTCGTACACCCCAGGTAGTGTGGTTGCTGACCTTGAGCCAGACATCCTGGAGAGTGAAGTCAAATGGGCCTTAGAAAGCACTGCAAATAACAAAGCCAGTGGAAGTGATGGTATTCCAGCTGAACTACTTAAAATTTTAAAAGATGCTGCTGCTAAGGTGCTACACTCAATATGCCAGCAAGTTTGGAAAACTCAGCAGTGGCCAGAGGATTGGAGAAGATCAGTCTACATCCCAATCCCAAAGAAGGGCAGTGCCAAAGAATGCTCTAACTACTGCACAATTGCACTCATTTCACACGCTAGCAAGGTTATGCTTAAAATTCTACAAGGAAGGCTCAAGCAGTATATGGACTGAGAACTCCCAGAAGTGCAAGCTGGATTTAGAAGAGGCAGAGGAACCAGAGACCAAATTGCAAACATGCGCTGGATTATGGAGAAAGCTAGAGAGTTCCAGAAAGGCATCTACTTTTGCTTCATTGACTATGCAAAAGCCTTTGACTGTGTCGACCACAGCAAACTATGACAAGTTCTTAAAGAAATGTGAGTGCCTGATCACCTCATCTGTCTCCTGAGAAATCTCTATGTGGGACAAGAAGCTACAGTTAGAACTGGATATGGAACAACTGATTGGTTCAAAATTGGGAAAGGTGTACGGCAAGGCTGTATATTGTCTCCTTGCTTATTCAACTTATATGCAGAATTCATCATGCGAAAGGCTGGGCTGGATGAATTCCAAGCCGGAATTAACCTTTTAATGAGGGTGAAAGAGGAGAGTGCAAAATATGGTCTGAAGCTCAACATCAAAAAAACGAAGATCATGGCCACTGGGCCCATCACCTCCTGGCAAATAGAAGGGAAAGAAATGGAGGCAGTGAGAGATTTTACTTTCTTGGGCTCCATGATCACTGCAGATGGTGACAGTAGTCATGAAATTAAAAGACGCCTGCTCCTTGGGAGAAAGGCGATGGCAAACCTAGACAGCATCGTAAAAAGCAGAGACATCACCTTGCCAACAAAGGTCCGAATCGTTAAAGCCATGGTTTTCGCTGTAGTGATGTATGGAAGTGAGAGCTGGACCATAAAGAAGGCGGATTGCCAAAGAATTGATGCTTTTGAATTATGGTGCTGGAGGAGACTCTTGAGAGTCCCATGGACTGCAAGAAGATCAAACCTCTCCATTCTGAAGGAAATCAGCCCTGAGTGCTCACTGGAAGGACATATTGTGAAGCTGAGGCTCCAAGACTTTGGCCACCTCATGAGAAGAGAAGACTCCCTGGAAAAGACCCTGATGTTGGGAAAGATGAAGGGCACAAGGAGAAGGGGACGACAGAGGACGAGATGGTTGGATAGTGTTCTCGAAGCTACAAACATGAGTCTGACCAAACTGCGGGAGACAGTGGAAGACAGGAGTGCCTGGTGTGCTCTGGTCCATGGGGTCACGAAGAGTCGGACACGACTAAACAACAACAACAACAACATTTTGTTGAGTGCTCTCTTGTTGCCACACCTGCTCCTTGCATTTGCTCCTGACCTGAGCACAAGGAGATCCTTTTGTTTCTGGCGGACCACCCTAAACAAGCGTTTCCTCACATGCGCAAGCAGAGAAATACCTCTGCGCATGCGAAATGCTTTGCTCTGCCTCCATGCTTCTGAATCCCAGTTGCTGGAAACCTCAGGAGCGGAGAGGGCTCATGCGCTCAGGTGCTGCTTGCTGGTTTTCAACAGCCATCCAGTTGGTCACTGTGAGAACAGGAGGCTGGACTAGATGGGCCATTGGCCTGACCCAGCACAGCCTTTTCTTCTGTTCTTAAGCAACCATAAGGCCTGCTTGAAGTGGAAGAAGGTTGCGCTCCATAGACAGAGGGGCATGGAGCTGAGCATGGCTGCGAGGCAAAAGGCTGGGGCAAGGTTTTAGGAAATGCTCCATTCAGTTCTGCCAAGCTTCACCTGGAAATCCAGATCCCCTCTATCGAAGGGCAGCAGTATTCTGAGGGCATCTTCCATGGGCCTGATCCAGCAGCCTCTTCTTGTGTTCTTAATGTAGAATGGTAGCAGAGGAGGGGAATCAGGGTATCCAGGTGAAGCTGACCTTCTGATCGGCAAGTCCTAGGCTCTGTGGTTTAACCCACAGCGCCACCCGCGTCCCTTTGTAGCAATATAGCAAGTGGGAAAATGAAGAAGGGAGAATCAACAAAAGATCCATGAAAATGTCAATGAATATCAAGCAATAAAAGGTAAAGGTACCCCTGCCCGTACGGGCCAGTCTTGACAGACTCTAGGGTTGTGCGCCCATCTCACTCAAGAGGCCAAGGGCCAGCGCTGTCCGGAGACACTTCTGGGTCACGTGGCCAGCGTGACATCGCTGCTCTGGCGAGCCAGAGCCGCACACGGAAAAGCCATTTACCTTCCCGCTAGTAAGCGGTCCCTATTTATCTACTTGCACCCGGGAGTGCTTTCGAACTGCTAGGTTGGCAAGCGCTGGGACCGAACAACGGGAGCGCACCCCGCCGCGGGGATTCAAACCGCCGACCTTTCGATCAGCAAGCCCTAGGCGCTGAGGCTTTTACCCACAGCGCCACCCGCGTCCCCTATCAAGCAATACTCATTGGTTAAAATCATGATGCCTGTTTAAGCAAACCAACAAAGCTTTCCAAAGATCTCTGAAGGAAGGGAGGGCTGCTCCTTGACAATATCCGCCCTCCCTTCCCCACAGGTGGGCAGGGTTTGCGGCACCGAGCAAGGCTCACCTGGGTGGGTGCCACCCACCTGCTTGAGATGGCCTTTGACCCGCCCTCGGCCAGGGAGGACAATGGACGGCAGGCCTAAGGCCAAAAGAGGCTGACTCCTGGGCTCAAGCCTCTTTTGCTGTTCTTACGCAAAGCCTTATCTGCTTGCGGTGTTAGTCCCCAGGAATATTCCGGGCACTCGTTCCGTATCGGGGCTGACACTTCAGCGGCGATACAGGGTTGGGACCCCACACACATCAAGACACTGGGGCGCTGGCGCTCAACAGCCTACAAAAGTCACATTCGTCCCGGCTCCTCCTCCTTATCACTTGCAATTTAATTGTCTTACAGGTTTGCCCACCATGAAGGTCTGGGTTATAGGCCACAGCATTGTCCATTGGGCAGCGGATTATGCACAGTCTCAAAATCGTGGCCATAACCTTAACATCCACCCCAAGGTACGCTTTTGTTGGATGGCCCAGCGGGGCATGCGTTGGCGGAGCTTGATGCCCATGCTGCGTAGTGCCGCAGTGACCCATGGCCCTCCAATGGTCTTGATTATACATGCGGGGGAGAATGATCTAGTGGAGCAAAAAGGCATTGCCCTTGCCCTTGCCTTGCTGCAAGGGCAGATTTAAAAAGCCTGCATGCCTTGTACCCATCAATGACCATTGGCTGGTCCAATCTCCTACCCCGTCTTCATTGGAGGGGGGCTTCCAATCCCTCTCGCCTCAATTACGCGGTGAGTAAAATTAGCAGGGCCATGACCAACACCATGCGCCAAATTGGTGGGTTCTCTATCCCACATCGCACCATCACAGCAGATAGAGTTGACCTATTCCGGGGGGACGGGGTGCACCTGACCCCACTGGGCAATGACTTCTGGCTCCACGACTTGTGACGAGCCCTCGGGGACTGGATAGATTGCGGGGTTTGATTGGTCCTCGGTTGTGGGACTTGGCGGTGAGGCCCCTTAGGGCCTTGAGTGGCAGTTCTAGGCCTTGGCAAGGTAGCCTTTAGTCTAACATCAAGTTGGGGGGGATGCAGTCATGCTTGCAGGGCCCATTGAAGGGCAAAACCGGGAGTCCCTGGCCCTAGAGCGGCAGCATGTAGGTCAAACTCCCCAGGCAAGGTCAGTGGAAGGGCATTGTTGTAATCTGTTGTAAATAAAAATATGCCCTTTTCCCTTATGGGGTATCCAAGAGCCCATATAGAGTCCTTACATAGGTTCCCTATTGGTAGGAGAAAATAACAGAGGCCAACCAGAGAATATTGAGAAGCAAAGCAGCTAGTAAGCTTGATTTTTATTGATCTGTTGCAACAGGGTGCTCCCCTCACACGCAGGAGAGGAAGAGGACCCCCAAAATTGCTGTGCAACGGCTTATAAAGACTTTTGAAATTCCCATTCTCTAGATCAAGACCACCCCCAGAAACATTATGCATACATCACAGAAGGGGTGTAACCTAAGACCACCCCTCAGATACATCCCACCTACATCACAGAAATTTAAATGTTGTTTTTCTCCTCTCACAGTTTATCTCCTGTCTGGCAAGTTACTTGATTGGATTGCCTGGGGTGCCTGGCCATTCTTTTGTAGTGGTAAAATACTTATTTCCTGGGCCAGGTCACAGGCTCACACCTTATTCAAACAGACATATCCTTGAGACAAGATTTGTGAGGAAAGAGACAATGGGGAGGCTTTTCCAGTTTAACCTTGCAGAGAAAGGATTTGGTCAGTTTAGGAATCAAAATGGTTCCAGGTTGGTCTTCCTGTGTTAATCTATGTATGTGCAGTTATGAACATTACCATATATCTAATATCATAAAATTCCTATCACAGCATGCTGTGTAAGTTTGCGTTTTGCAGTCCCCTCTCACTCGGTCTCAACTGCCTGCATATCCTCAGCCAGGTGGGCTGAGAGGGTTGCCTGCCAAGGCCTGCGCCAAGTTCCCCACTTCTCAAGCTCAATCAAGTTGTGGCCAATTTGAACCCATACTCTGGTCTCTTGTCTTATCATTTGGGAAAAGGGGTAGGCACCACAGACAGGGTTTAGCGCGTGTGCCCGCAAACGTCTAGTAGCAGGGAGTTCCACAGGGCTTGGCTTGTCACACTAAAGGGTACATCCCTAGTGAAGACTAGATGAAACTCAGGGGTGCTGGGAACCACCAGAGATTCTCCGTGAGGGAGGTGGAATCACTTGGGTCCTAGTCGTTGAGGGCTTTTCTTTGTTTCAAAGAGCCTTCTTCCCCTGGGGGTTCCTCAGCTTGGGCCTCCCCCCAATTCTCTGCATCCAGACAGTCCATGACACCCCTGTCCTGAGACCAAGCTTCTGCTCAGTAGAAGCAGGAAGGCCTAGAAGGCCTGGCAAGGCCTGCACAAATCTTTCCAGCCTAACTGTTAGCAGTCAAATGCTGGGACTCCTCCCTGTGATAGGAATTTTGAGGTATTAGATATATGTTAAATGTTCATAAGTGTACCAACCAAGCACGTACATAGATCAGCACAGGAAGACTGACCTGGAACCATTTTGATTCCCAAACTGTCCCAAACTGACCAAATGTTTTCTCTGCAAGGCAAAGGAAAATGGAAAAGCCTCCCCATTGTCTTTTCCTTCACAAATCCTGTCTGTAAGGGTATGTCTGCGTTTGAATAGGGAACTAAGTATTTATCATTACGAAAGACTGGCCAGGCTCCTCAGGCAATCCAATCAAGTAACCTGCCAGACAGGAGATAAACAAGGACAGGAGAAAAACAACATTCAAATTTCTGTTTTAAACATCCCTCGAAATAGTCGCCAGGTGCTCTGTGGGCCTGAGGGTGTCTCAGCCAGGAGGAGTCTGTGGAATTGTGCTGCTGCTGCTGCTGCTGTGTAAACTAAGGCAGAGTGGCTCCAGGACCGCAGTTAATCTGTAAGGAGCCGCTCTGAGCACTCTGTGTATGCTCTTTGGCTGTGCTGTTTAGGAGCAAGTTTATTTTCTCAAGTCAAGTCTCATTCTGTTTCTAAAGAAGACTCTGCCTTGATTAATTCACCGCTGCACGACAACCACTGCGCGACAGCTTCCATCGGCTGCCAATCTCCCAGAGGTCTAGGGGAAGATGGAATTGAAGCAAGAGCTTCTTAGCCAATCAAAATGACCAAGGATTTGAGGGAAAGTCGCCCTTGATTAGTTGCAACTAGTCTCCAATCTCGAGAGACTAAAGCGATGTATGCACTTCAGGCCAGACCTTGGACCCATTTCGAAAGGCAAGCCCCTCATGACGTAGGAGCAATGAAACTGCTGCTCTGACATCATTTATGATGCAGGATAGAATTCTACAGCACCAATTTCTTATCTTCAAAGGGTTTTCCATTCTCCGGAGTTGGCCAGTTTTCTCGCTTCCTGGGTGAATGTTGCCTAGGTCGCAAGGATTTCCTAAAGAGCAGTCACTTACTGTTCTCTTCTTTCAGTGTTGGCGTCTCCCTATTAGCTTTGGGGGTACATTCTGTCCTTTTGGTCTCTTCCGAGCAATCTTAAATCTTACAAGCTTCTTTTTAAGGCATTTATTCTCTTGTTGCTCTGTGTCTTCCTTGAGCTATTTTAACTCCCCTTCATTAGCAAGCTCTTGCCTTCCAAGGTAATATCTGCCTCCTATCTCCTGACAAGGTTCCAGCTGCTAGTTTGCTGCTGTTGTTGTTGTTTAGTGGTGTCCGCCTCTTTGTGACCCCCTGGACCAGAGCACGCCAGGCACTCCTGCCTTCCACTGCATCCCGCAGTTTGGTCAAACTCATGCTGGCAGCTTCAAGAACACTGTCCCACCATCTCGTCCTCTGTCGTCCCCTTCTCCTTGTGCCCTCCATCTTCCCCAACATCAGGGTCTTTTCCAGGGAGTCTTCTCTTCTCAGGAGGTGGCCATAGTCTTGGAGCCTCAACTTCACGATCTGTCCTTAGTCTTCCTAAAATAGTACTCATTATAAGCAGTTTTCCAAGACTTTTCTATATTTATAGATAATATTGGGGTACACAACAGACCTCTGTTCAGAGAGACTCTCAACATCTTTATCCCGGTCTTATTCAACATCTTTATCAACGACTTGGATGATGGACTCAAGGGCATCCTGATCAAATTTGCAGATGACACCAAACTGGGAGGGGTGGCTAACACCCCAGAAGACAGGATCACACTTCAAAATGACCTTGACAGATTAGAGAACTGGGCCAAAACAAACAAGATGAATTTTAACAGGGAGAAATGTAAAGTATTGCACTTGGGCAAAAAAAATGAGAGGCACAAATACAAGATGGGTGACACCTGGCTTGAGAGCAGTACATGTGAAAAGGATCTAGGAGTCTTGGTTGACCACAAACTTAACATGAGCCAACAGTGTGACGCGGCAGCTAAAAAAGCCAATGCAATTCTGGGCTGCATCAATAGGAGTATAGCATCTAGATCAAGGGAAGTTATAGTGCCACTGTATTCTGCTCTGGTCAGACCTCACCTGGAGTACTGTGTCCAGTTCTGGGCACCACAGTTCAAGAAGGACACTGACAAACTAGAACGTGTACAGAGGAGGGCAACCAAAATGGTCAAAGGCCTGGAAACAATGCCTTATGAGGATCGGCTAAGGGAGCTGGGCATGTTTAGCCTGGAGAAGAGGAGGTTAAGGGGTGATATGATAGCCATGTTCAAATATATAAAAGGATGTCACATAGAGGAGGGAGAAAGGTTGTTTTCTGCTGCTCCAGAGAAGCGGACACGGAGCAATGGATACAAACTACAAGAAAGAAGATTCCACCTAAACATTAGGAAGAACTTCCTGACAGTAAGAGCTGTTCGACAGTGGAATTTGCTGCCAAGGAGTGTGGTGGAGTCTCCTTCTTTGGAGGTCTTTAAGCAGAGGCTTGACAACCATATGTCAGGAGTGCTCTGATGGTGTTTCCTGCTTGGCAGGGGGTTGGACTCGATGACCCTTGTGGTCTCTTCCAACTCTATGATTCTATGATTCTACTCAGCTTTTAGGGTGTCCATGTAAATAGTACTCTTTGAGGACAGACAGTCTCTTATATGGATTTTGATCACCTTTTAAAATTATTAAACTGTACTGTTTTGCTTTCATAAAATTCCATTGTACGCATTCCCTGTACAATTTGCCCCTTGGGAGACCAGAGTTTGAATCCCCACGGCCATGGGGTGGGGGGTCAGTCAGTGCCTGTCAGCCTGGTCTATCTCACAGGGCTGTTGTGGGGATTGAATGAGGAGGGAGAGAACCACCTTGGGCTCCTTGGAGGAAAAGGTGGGATAAAAATGCAATAAAAAAGTAGCCCTGGAGCATTTTTGTTCATTACATTGATATCCCACCTTTGCTCTGAGGAGCCCAAGATGGGGCACGTCATTAACTTCTCCCACATTTTGTCATCACAACGACCCTGCAGGCAGGTTAGGCTGGGAGGAAATAACTGGCTGTGGAGAGTCCCAAGCCCGGAAGGAAGCTAGGCTGATAGCAGAGAGCCACTTTAGGAGGGGGTCCTACTGCAAGAGGCCCCACTGGCCCCACAAAACAGGAAAGGGTTGCCAAGGGAAAACCAGAAGGAAAAATCGGGGGAGGAAAGGAGGTGGGGGAAGAATGCGTGCCAGAGAGAAACTGTGGCTCATTTGCATCAACTATTTCTTGTGACTTGCAAATTCATCCAATGTTAGCAAGAGCTAATGGAAAGTGTCAGGGAGCTAGCAGTGCCTTTTACCAGCTTTGTCTGGTTCGCTAGCTGCAGTAGGGCCATTCCTGGACGACGGATTGCCCCATTCCCCACTCCCTATAGGTCTTCAGCCCCTCTTATTTCTCTGAGTCCCTGTCATGGAATAGGGCAGGACTACTGTTCCTCGCACCATACAGTTGTGCTGGTTGAGACTGATGGGCTTTGGACGGATAGTCCAAAACATCTGGAGGGCACCAGGTTGACAAAGGCTGTTCTCTGTTATGGCCTGTGATGAAGTCTTCCTGAAGCAAGCTATGCCTGGCTTTCATCTTTCCCCATTATTATTATTATCTTCATCCACAAATCTCAGGGCGGTTTACCACCTAAAACTGCAATATAAAAAACCCAAAATGCATAATAAAAAGAAGAAAAACAAGCATCCCCACACGCAACACATTTAGAAAGCTGCGGAGGAATAGCCTAGCTATTAGCGCTATTAGCGGTTTAGCGGCTATTAAAGGCTATTAAAAGCTTAAGGGATTAGCGGATTAGCTGCTAAAAGGCTATTAGCAGCTATTAAAGGCTTAAGGGATTAGCGGATTAGCTGCTAAAAGGCTATTAGCGTTTTAGATCAGCTGATAAGCGGCTTAGATCAGCTGTTAAGCGGCTTAGCGAACAGCTGTTAAGCGGCTTAGGGGCTTGGGGAAAAGGGGGGGAGGGGAAAAAAACCCCAGGAATCGCAAGACATTTTCGTCTTGCGAAGCAAGCCCATAGCAAATTCGTTTTGCGAAGCACCTCCAAAACGGAAAACCCTTTCGTCTAGCGGGTTTTCCGTCTTGCGAGGCATTCGTCTTGCGGGGCACCACTGTATTATGCTTTGTTGTTTAGTTCTGGTTAATGTCTGGCCAGTAGCTACTAGCCTGCCTACGGAGCATGCTTGTGCTTGTGAGTGAATTGGTTGGAGACAGCTCTAGTCTGAAGGGAAGCATTCATCTATGGTGTGTGTGGATGCACATAATTAGACCATGTTACTGAACTCAAAATCAGGGACACCTATATGACCTTACCTCCCACCAAAAAGTGTAGGCGCAGGGGGCCACCAAAACCACACCTCTCACCCATGGCTTGAAGTCGCTAGGAGCACACATGCCCATCTGGGAGGCCAGGCAAGGCATGCAGGCTCC
This sequence comes from Podarcis tiliguerta, assembly GCF_965153285.1. Taxonomy (NCBI): domain Eukaryota; kingdom Metazoa; phylum Chordata; class Lepidosauria; order Squamata; family Lacertidae; genus Podarcis; species Podarcis tiliguerta. The sequence continues at coordinate 76,662,781 of NC_139542.1, read as the reverse complement.
TCTAGGCACCCATCTCATCAGCCCTGCAGGACCATCTCCCAGGTTGGCCAGTGGTGCTATTGGAACTGTGAGTGGAGCGCCAAGTGGCGCTTGGATAGAAGAAATAGAGACAGCAGGTGAGAGCTGCAGGAAGAGAGGGAGTGAGAGAGGAAGAAGAGCAGTCCTGATGGTCATGGAGGAAATCACAGGCAGAGCATGAAAGGTGACAAAAAGCAAACCTTTAAAGTTTCTGGTCCATGGTCTCTCCCAGCTTCAGATGTACTGATACAGCTTCTGGCCAAGATCAGAAGGGAGTCATAGAATCATAGAATCATAGAATCATAGAATCATAGAATCATAGAGTTGGAAGAGACCACAAGGGCCATCGAGTCCAACCCCCTGCCAAGCAGGAAACACCATCAGAGCACTCCTGACATATGGTTGTCAAGCCTCTGCTTAAAGACCTCCAAAGAAGGAGTCAAGGTATGCCTCTGCTAGTCTGCTCCCCCCCCCCCATCACTGGACTTCCCAGTGATGCCTCACCTTGCAGGCATCTTGGCTGCTGTCCAGCTGTCCAGCACAAAGCATCCTGTCAGTGAACCATCCTGGGTAGACATTGTTGCACGTGGCATCAGATGTGACTGGAAGGTAGGAGCACTGCAGAAGGTTGTCTATTCCATCAGCTGTAAGCCCAAAATATGTTGATCCTGAGCAGCTGCCTGGGGCAAGGCAGGAGGGAGACTCTTATGCTCAGGCCTCATCCCTCTCTCCTTGAGCTCTTTCTGCTTCAAGGGGGCACTGCCACCTGCCATGAATCTATCATAGTACAATGAATTGTTGGTGCCTCCCTCCCACCATTTGCCGTTCATCTACCCCTCCCTTTTTTACATAGTGTCATTTATCCCATGCATCACTAAGGAACTTCAGTGCCCCATTGCGTGTCCCCACCATAATCCCCCACGGCCACGAAGAGGGGCATCTTCCAGCAGCCCCCTGCTCCAGTCTGTCACAGTTGTTGCTGGTCCTGGTTAGTCTCTCAGCACCACCCACTCTGTACTCACAGTTGCTGCTGATCCATTCTGAAGCCAGGCACTGGGTCCCAGCTATGGCACATTGGCTGGGCAAACTGATGGGCTGCACTAGCTCACCCAGGACAGCTGGTTGTGCAAGCTTGATGAGCATGATGTCATAGTCCAGTGTGTAGTTGTTGAACTGCTTATGAGGGACCAGCTTGGCAGCAGCAATGACCTGTTGCTTGTCCTTAGGAGGAGTCTCAGGGACTTGTAGGCCAAGCCAGACCTCCATGTGGTCTGGGCTGCTGGAAGAAGAGCAGGTGGGTCAATAGTGTTCTCCCTAGAGTTTTTCTGCCTCAGCCTGGGTTGAAAGATTCCTTGCTCACCCTCAAGGATTCTTGTAGGCAGGCAGTCAAATGCACAAGTTGCCCTCCTATTTCAAATGAGAACAGAGCAGCCAACAGCAGAGAATGGACTTTATTCCCTGTGGGAGACAGATTGTGTGCAAAGGGTGTGAAGCAGGCTTATACCCACCTTCTGCTGCACTGAGCTGAGGACAACACCCATTCTTGGCTGATGAGGGCCCCACTGCAGACATGGTGCACTGACTGGAGGGAGGCTTCCCATGGCACAGAATCTTGTTGGCACTTGGCGCTACCAACCAACTTCTCAGCAGCTGCAACAGCTCAATATATAATTGGTAGAGGAAAAAAATCAAGACTTTTTCAATGGTTAGGAAATGGTGAACTCAGGAAATGGTATCCAGCCTATCCAATGACATCTGTCAGCCAGACTACGGTAGCTACATGAGGGCACTGCATGCAATCTCTTCCTGCTAGTAAACAAAGGCTCAACTTTTTGCCACCATATCCTGCTTTCCACCTCCATCTCCCTGCATAGGAATCCTTTGAATTATTGGTCTCATATTGCAAGTAAGTGTGGCTTTCAACTGTTCCTGATTAATTTCTGCCAGAGTTCTACATACCATCACTCATACTGCTAAAATAAAAGCCACAGTTTTAAACCACAGGAAAGATCATAATGTATTATTGTAGACTATTCCAAAACAGTAACTATAACAAGTAACTATATAGTACACTGCTGGTTTGCCCCATGTAATAGTGACATTTCCTTTTTGTACAATCAGCCCAAATAATTGACTGCTTTTGATTATTCTGATATGAGCTGTTAATTTATTTTCTTACAACCTGCACATATATATGTACTGTATAAGTGTATTATTATATATGAGAATAAAATCAGCATGAAAACATCATTAAAATGCCAATAAATACTAATTAGTTAACAGAGTTGAGATTCCTGCATTGCAGGAGATTGAACTAGATGACCCTAGGGGTCCCTTCCAACTCTACAATACTATGAAATAAGATTCATGTTACAAAGGCTTCTCTAAACATTAAAGTTTTCAAAAGATGTCTGAAGGGAGGGATGGCTCTTGGTGGCAGGGAGTTCCACAGGGCAGTGGCTGCCACACCAAAGGCTCAATCCCTAATGACGTCCAGCTAAACCTCAGGGTTCATTGGGGTGAGGAGACCAACAGAAGTGCCCCATCAACAGATCTTGGTGGTCAAGTTGGAAAGTAAGTACTTTGGGGTCTCAAGGTACTTTGGGACCAAGTTGCTTAGGGATATGTCAGTTTCACACACTGTTACAGAACAAATTCAGTGATGGACAGCACATATTGACCAAATGCTGCTATGGTAAGTCTAACACCACTGAGCTTTTTTAATAAAGTGGGACTGGGTGAATAGTCTGAATGGTCAGTGTAGAGAATGGGTTTTTGGGTTGTATCCAACTAAGTAATACAATATAATATTAAGAGCATTTGCAGATGATTTGGTTTTGACATTACAGGAGCCAGAATCTAGTGTGAAAAGAGTTTTAGAACTGATTCAAGAGTTTGGTCGATTGGCAGGTTTTAAATTAAACAAAACAAAAACTAAGGTTTTGACAAAAAATTTAACAGAAATTGAGAAAGAAAGGTTTCAGAATGAGACAGGTTTGACAGTGGTGAAAAAAGTAAAATATTTGGGAATTATTATTGTCAGGGGTTCAGGAGCAGAGTCACTGGAGAGGGAAGAAACAGAGAGCGAGGGGGAGGAGTCGGAAGGAAATGTCAGCGGCGACAGTAGTCCAAGATCTCTGAGTCTCTCCAGTGACTCGGAGGATTCACAGAAAGGGGCCCCCATGGTCAGGGCAAGGGGAGTGCCCAGGGGGACACCTCGGGAAGAAGGGGACTCAGAGAGTAGCAGCTGGAAATCCGGACCAGCGTCCCCCCCAGAGTGCAGTAGGGGGGAGGAGTCTAAGGCATCGGGATCAGGGAGCGCGCAGGCAGAGGGAGAACGTGAGGCAGGAGTGGCCACACCCTCGTCAGGGAGCGAGGAAACGGTCATCCGGAAAGTAAAACGCGCGCGCGCGCCAAGTTCAAATGTACAGGAGGGCGGCAAGGTGGGCAGCCCGGGTAAGGAGCCAGGTCCTAAAGCCCGCCGAAGAGAGGGGGAGGAGTCAGAGGGGTCTAGCTCCGCGTCGGAAGAGTCCAGGAGGAATGAGACCCCGGGGGGTAGTAAGACCCAGAGGAAGAGAGAAAGAAGGAAGAGGTGGAGTAAGATTAGAGTCTTGAACTGGTGCACGGGGGGTGGAGATCCAGACAGAGCTTCGCCGGTCTAAAGTCCAGACGTAGGGCTGGGACGCTGAGACTTGTAAATGGAGACTATTCTTCAATAAAGACTTTGATACTGTACTATCGGCTAGCGTTGGTCCTTGGTGAGCTGGGACCCGGAGCCAGCCCTGACAGTAAGCTCTGTCTCCTAATTTTAAAGTTTTGGCACCAAGAACCTCGCCACGTGAGTCGGCGCAGCGAGGACAGAGGAGGGGTGCTTACAGAGCTCACAAAACTCAGGCAAGATGACGACGGAAGAGAAGATAAAAGCCCTGCAAGAAGCGGTGACACAACTCAGCACTGAGGTAATTGCATCCAGGAAGAGAGAGGAGGAGATGGTTACCTCCTGCCGGGATCTCCAGGCCAGGTTGGACGTGCTTTCCAAAGAGGGGCAAACGGGAGCCAAGGCAGAAGGCATAGGTTTGGGGAGAAGGGGAGGAAGCCTTGTATCGCATTTCGACGGGAGTTTGCAGCAGTACCCCAACTTCAGAGCAGACCTGCTGTTTGCGCTGGATTTACTTGACAAAGACTTTAGAGATGAGAGAGAGAGAGTGGGATTTATCTTGTCCCATTTGCATGGGGAAGCCAAAACGTGGCTGCGGAATCTATGGAGGGACAATGATCCAGCGCTCCAAGATGCGAAGGCTTTTATTAAAGCAATGGACTCATGCTTTTTATCAAAGGTAGACGTCGATATTGCCAGGAGGGACATACATGGACTTAAACAAGGCAAAGCCAGCGTGCGGCAGTACCATACTCGATTTTTCGGACTGGTTCATGCCCTGGGGTGGGAAAAAGATTCTGCGCCAGTCAGAGACCTCTTTTGGGAGGGGTTGAATGCAGATGTAAAAGCGGAGATTGGAAGAGGGGAGAGACCAAGGAGCACCCAGCAGGTAGTCCAGAGGGCTCTGGAGATCGGGGTGCATCTGGAAGAACGTCCTTGCAACAGGGAAGAAGGGCGTTGGGGAAGGGCACCAGCCAGAGCACCTCCCTTCTTTCCCAGAGAAGCAGCGCGTGCGCACTCCACACCCTCGCAGGGAGGGGGAGAAGAGCCGATGGAGATAGGAGGTGCCAGGGCTCAGTCAGCTAACAGAGCCCTAACACCGGGAGCAGCCAAAACGAAGCCTCCTAGAGGGAACAGGAAGTGCTACATCTGCGACAGTGCTCAACACATGGCGAAAGAGTGTCCCCAGAGGCTCCACAAGCACACTACAGCCTCCGCAACAGTCGCTGAAGCAGCTCAATTGAAAACGCAGCAACAGTTAAACGACGGAGTCTGGCTGGAGGAAGAGGCACTGGGGTCCAGTCAGACAAGTCAATGAAACAATCCCCAGCACTTTTGCAACCCACAGACCCCCTCCCACCCAAACCAGTGGTGCAGCTTACAGCGTCTCTCCAACTGCCCAATGGACGCACTCTGGAGGTGCCGATCACCATTGACTCCGGCAGCAACGCTGACTTTATAGGACTGGAATTCATTCAGCAGCACAATATACCACTGCTACCAGCCACGCTGCCCCTGAACGTTGTCACGGTGGATGGCAGAGACTTGTTAGGGGGGCAGGTGGTGCAACAAACGCAACCAATGGTGATGCGGATTGGAAATCACCGAGAAGTCATCAGCTTTAATGTCACACACCTGTCGGACACGCCTGTAGTCCTCGGCATGAGTTGGCTGCACAGGCACAGCCCAGCATTGGCGTGGTACCAACGCCAACTGACCTTCGGCTCCTCCTATTGCGCGGAACATTGCATCCTTCCTAGCCCGGAAGACGGAGGGGACGACCCGCAGCTACAATTAGGCACGCTGCAAGCAGTGCCTCGCAAGTATGCAGCGTTTTTGGAGGTTTTCTGCGAGAAGGAAGCGGACAAGCTGCCCCCCCACAGGCCCTATGACTGCAAGATTGACCTCCTGCCAGGAGCGACGCTGCCAGCCGGGAAACTGTATTCCATGTCTGAGGATGAGCTGCAGGAGCTCAAGGAGTTCATAGACCTCAACTTGAAGCGCGGTTTCATCCGGGAGTCGAAGGCAGCGGGGGGCAGTCCTGTATTCTTTGTGAAGAAGAGGGACACGCCCCAAAAAAGACTTGTGGTAGACTTCAGAATTTTAAATTCCAGAACCAAGCCCGCGGCCTTTCCCATGCCCAAGATAGATGACCTGCTGGCGACGGCGAGGAAAGGACGCGTTTTTACAAAGTTGGATCTGCGAGGGGCGTACAACCTGATTCGCATACGGGAAGGAGACGAGTGGAAGACTGCCATGTTCACGCCCCTGGGCACATATGAATACAGAGTTATGCCCTTCGGTTTACAAAATGGCGCCCACTGTTTTCAAGCTTTCATGCATCACGTCCTGGCGGGTCTCCTCTACAAGACATGCGTCTGCTTCTTGGACGACATCCTGATATTCTCAGAATCTGAGGAGGCCCACGAAGGTGACGTCAAGGAAGTTCTGCAGAGACTGCAGGAGCATCGGCTGTATGCCAAGCTGGAGAAGTGCCAGTTCGACAGGACGGAGGTGGATTTCCTGGGCTACAAGCTGTCGGACAAGGGGCTTGCCATGGACAGCGCCAAGGTTCGCGCAGTGTTGGACTGGAAGAGCCCGCGCAATCGGAAGGAGGTCCAGCGGTTTGTGGGGTTCGCCAACTTTTACCGCAAGTTCATCAAGGGGTTCGCGATGCAGACGGCGGCCATTACTGACACGCTCAGCTCTAAGAAGAAGAAGTTCATCTGGACGGAGCAAGCGGAGCAGTCCTTTCAGAACCTTAAGCGTCTCTTCTCGTCCGAAGGGCAGCTACTGCATGTGAATCCCAGCAAACCGATGAGGGTTGAAACAGACGCCTCAGACAGAGCCGTGGGCGCCGTACTGTTGCAGGAGGACCCGCATGGGGACTGGAGACCGTGTGCCTTCTACTCTAGGAAGCTCAGCAAGTCGGAGCAAAACTACACCATCTGGGACAGGGAGTTGCTGGCCATTCATGCAGCATTCAAGGCGTGGCGACACTTCCTCGTCGGGGCCAAGCACACCGTGCAGGTCCGCACGGATCATAAGAACCTGGAGTACTGGCGCACGGCAAGATTCCTAAACCAGCGGCACATCAGATGGGCGGAATTTTTCGCGGATTTCGACTTCAGGATAGAATACATCCCAGGCGACAACAACATCATGGCGGATGCACTGTCCAGGAAGCCGCAATACCTCGAAGAGGCGGCACCAGCAGCGGCCAAGCACATTTTCGCTCCGAAAGCGTGGGCGTGCGCTGCAGCAACCGTGGACTTGGAGGCGGTCCGTCGAGCACTGCAGAGGGACCCCTTTGCACAAGCCAAGATGGAGGAGGTGCACAAGGGCACGGTGAAGGACGACGAGTTCCAAGTACGAGACGGATTGCTCATCCGCAGAGGGGCCCTCTACGTACCGGGAGACGACCTCCGGGCGAAAGTACTGCAGCAGTTACACGACGCACCCACCGCCGGGCACTTTGGCAAGGAGAAGACGGCAGAACTCGTTGCCAGAGATTTTTGGTGGCCCAAGATGCGGGGGGAAGTCGCGGAGTACGTCTCGAGGTGCGACACCTGCCAAAGGGCCAAGTCAGTCCACAAACCTCCGGCGGGACTGCTCGAACCGCTGCAGACTCCGAGCGAACCGTGGGAGAGGGTGGCCCTGGACTTTGTCACGGATTTACCCAGCTCAAGGGGTAAAACGGCAGTGCTAGTGGTGGTGGACATGTTCACTAAAATGGCCCACTTCATTCCGTGCGCGAAGGTCGCCACGGCGGAACAGACCGCCAAACTGTTCATAGACCACGTCTTCAGAGTGCATGGACTGCCACGGTCTATCTTGTCCGACAGGGGGCGCCAGTTCATTTCGAGCTTCTGGCAGAAGCTGATGGGTTTCCTGAACGTCAAGATCAACCTAGCGTCGGCGAGACACCCGCAGACCAATGGACAAGCGGAACGCGTCAACGCCGTCATGCAGCAGTACCTGAGATGCTACGCAAATCAACAACCGACGACATGGGTGGACTACCTGCCGCTCGCTGAGTTCGCTTACAACAACACGAAGCACGTGTCCACAGGGGTGACGCCGTTCTTCGCCAACAACGGGAGGCATCCCAGAACCTTCCCGGGGTTAGAGAGACTGGGGGAGGGGGAGCCACAGGCAGCGGAAGTCTTGGCGGCGGAATTGCAGGAAGTCCACGAGCAGCTTAGGAGGCAGTTAGAGCTGGCAAAGCACGCATACAAACTGCAGGCTGACAAGCACAGACGGGTTGGTGAAGACATACAGGTGGGAGACTGGGTGTGGTTAGCGGCCCACGCAGTGCCGACCAGATCCTTAGCTAAGAAGAAACTCGGACATAAGCAGCTAGGACCTTACCTAGTTGAGGCACAGATCAATCCGGTGGCCTTCCGGTTGACACTTCCGGAAGGATCCAGAATGCACCCAGTATTCCATAGGTCGGTGCTCACGCCCTACAAAGCACCTCACCGATTTCAGGCGCAGGGCACGGCACCAGACCAGTATAAGGAGATCCCCCCAAGGAGGGAGTCGCCAAGAAGGGAACCCATCAACCAGGTCACAGAGATTTTGGACTCGAGATGGGGGGAAGAGGGAGTAGAATATTTTCTCGCAAGGGAAGGTACCCCGGCCAGCGCCAACAGTTGGGTGCCGGACTATGCCCTGGACGAGCCTCTCCTCAAAGAGGAGTTTCATGCCTTGTTCCCACACAGGCCCATGCCAGCCGAGTATTTCGACGACTGGCTTTTCACACCCACGCTTTCTACCAGCACGTTCCAGGGATTCACCTCGGACGAAGAACCACCATTAGACACACGTTCACCGGAGGGCTCGCCCTCGGGGTTTGCCTCAGACCGCTCGTTTTGGTGGGACAATCGAGGAGAGGAGAGGTGGCTGAGGGGCCCTTGGCAGGCAACGGACCCAGAGGGGAACGAGGGTGAGAGGGACATGGACGTGATGGGGGAGGACGTTGGGTTCGAGCATGGCGGCACGGAGATGGAAGCAGAGGAGAACGAGGTCGGCGAAGACATGGAGGACGAGCCGGATTTCTCTAACTGGATGCACGCCACGGGGGACGAACTGTATCCACCATTCACCCCCACAACGACGGAGCACCCAGCACCCCCGCCGGAGGAAGGGGAGGGGGGAAGGGGGGGCTTCGAGGGGGGGATGGATGTCAGGGGTTCAGGAGCAGAGTCACTGGAGAGGGAAGAAACAGAGAGCGAGGGGGAGGAGTTGGAAGGAAATGTCAGCGGCGACAGTAGTCCAAGATCTCTGAGTCTCTCCAGTGACTCGGAGGATTCACAGAAAGGGGCCCCCATGGTCAGGGCAAGGGGAGTGCCCAGGGGGACACCTCGGGAAGAAGGGGACTCAGAGAGTAGCAGCTGGAAATCCGGACCAGCGTCCCCCCCAGAGTGCAGTAGGGGGGAGGAGTCTAAGGCATCGGGATCAGGGAGCGCGCAGGCAGAGGGAGAACGTGAGGCAGGAGTGGCCACACCCTCGTCAGGGAGCGAGGAAACGGTCATCCGGAAAGTAAAACGCGCGCGCGCGCCAAGTTCAAATGTACAGGAGGGCGGCAAGGTGGGCAGCCCGGGTAAGGAGCCAGGTCCTAAAGCCCGCCGAAGAGAGGGGGAGGAGTCAGAGGGGTCTAGCTCCGCGTCGGAAGAGTCCAGGAGGAATGAGACCCCGGGGGGTAGTAAGACCCAGAGGAAGAGAGAAAGAAGGAAGAGGTGGAGTAAGATTAGAGTCTTGAACTGGTGCACGGGGGGTGGAGATCCAGACAGAGCTTCGCCGGTCTAAAGTCCAGACGTAGGGCTGGGACGCTGAGACTTGTAAATGGAGACTATTCTTCAATAAAGACTTTGATACTGTACTATCGGCTAGCGTTGGTCCTTGGTGAGCTGGGACCCGGAGCCAGCCCTGACAATTATGACTCCAAAAAATGGGAATTTGTATAAAGATAACTATGATAAATGCTGAAAATAAAGAGATAAAGAAAGATCTAGAAATATGGTCTAAGTTGAAACTCTCATTACTGGGTCGTATTGCTGTGATAAAGATGAATGTATTGCCAAAAATGTTGTTTTTATTCCAGACCTTACAGATTATCGATAAAACTGACTGTTTCAAGAAGTGGCAGAAAGATATATCTAGATTTGTCTGGCAGGGCAAAAAGCCAAGGATAAAATTCAAAATATTAACAGATGCAAAGGAAAGAGGAGGCTTTGCCCTGCCAGACTTGAAACTTTACTATGAAGCAGCAGCTTTTTGCTGGCTAAAGGAATGGCTACTCCTTGAAAATACAGATATACTGGATTTAGAAGGATTTAATAATGTGTTTGGTTGGCATGCATATTTATGGTATGACAAGGTCAAAGTGCATAGAATGTTCAAAATTCACATTGTCAGGAAAGCATTGGGTCTTTATATCTAATACAAAGCATGTTTGGATTAGATATAAAGACCTTTTGGAAAATAAGACTCCAAGGTGGTTGTCTCCAATGGAAGCAAAAGCACTGAAAAAACTCAATATGGAGGCCAATTGGCCAAAATATTGGGAGATTTTAGAACAAGATGGAGATAAATTGAAATTGCAGAGTTTTGACAAACTAAAAAGTAAAGTTCGTGATTGGCTTCATTATCATCAGATAATGGAGGCTTATAAATTGGATAGAAAAATTGGCTTCCAGGTGGAAAAATCTAAATTGGAAACAGAATTATTAGAACCCAAAACTAAGACATTGTCAAGAATGTATAATTTGCTGCTGAAATGGAATACACAGGATGAGGAAGTGAAATCAGTGATGGTTAAGTGGGCCCAAGACTTGGGTCATAACATAATGTTCGCTGACTGGGAACGGTTATGGACCACTGGTATGAAATTTACGGCATTTAATGCTTTAAGAGAGAATATTATGAAAATGATATACAGGTGGTACATGACACCAGTCAAGCTTGCAAAAATCTATCACTTACCTGATAATAAATGCTGGAAATGTCAAGAGGTTGAAGGTTCATTGTTTCACCTTTGGTGGACATGCCCAAGGATAAAGGCATTCTGGGAGATGATTTATAATGAGCTGAAAAAAGTGTTTAAATACACATTCCCGAAGAAACCAGAAGCCTTTCTCCTGGGTATGGTTAGCCAACAGGTGCACAAGAAGGATAGGACATTTTTTATGTATGCTACAGCAGCAGCAAGGATACTCATCGCACAGTATTGGAAGACACAACAGTTACCCACACTGAAAGAATGGCAGATGAAATTTATCGACTATATGGAATTGGCAGAAATGACCGGCAGAATCAGAGACCAGGGAGAAGAGACGGTGAAGGAAGACTGGAGAAAATTTAAAGTCTATTTACAGAAATATCATAAAATAATGAACGTTTGATGACATCGGATTGAGGGTGAATGGTTATTAGTGAAAAAGTGAATAGAGAAAGATTCAATATCTTGATAGATTTAAGGAAATGTAATTATCTATTAGACTTTAAGAGTGTCAGAAAATTAAAATATGATAGAGAGAAAGAATTTGCAGACAGAATATTTGATTTGGAATACAGAGAAGGGAGGTCTGGGGAAGTCGGAGAAATAAGTTGATGTAAAGAATACAAAGAGGCAAAAATTGTTTTTAACATGTGTCAGAGCTGGCTCCAGGTCCCAGCTCACAGAGGACCAACGCTAGCCGGTAGTAATGTACAAAAGTCTTTATTGAAGTACAGTTTCCATTTTCAAGCCGGAGCGCCCCAGCTCTACGTCTAGGGTTTAGACCGGCGAAGCTCCATCTGAATCTCCGCCCCCTGTACACCAGTTTAAGATTCTAGCCTTACTCCACCTCTTACTCCAGCCTTCAACCTTCCTCTCGACCGTTTCCTCGCTCCCCGATGGAGGCGTGGCCAGTCCTGCCTCATGTCCTCCCGCTGGCAGCGCGCCGCCTGATCCCGATGCCTGGGACTCCTCCCCCCTACTGCACTCTGGTGTGGACGCTGGTCCTGATTTCCAACTGCTGCTCTCTGAGTCCCCTCTGGCCCCTTCTTCCTGGGGTGTCCCCCTAGGCACCCCCCTTGCCCTGACCATGGGAGCCCCTTTCTGTGAATCTTCCGATTCGCTGGAAAGACTCAGAGACCTCGGACCGCTGTCATCGCTAACATTTCCTTCGGACTCCTCCCCCTCGCTCTCTATTTCCTCCCTTTCCTGTGCCTCTGCTCCCGAACCCCTGACATCCATCCCCCCCTCGAAGCCCCCCCCTTCCCCCCTCCCCTCCTTCAGGTGTGGGTGCTGGGTGCTCCGTCGTTGTGGGGGTGAATGCCGGATACAGTTCGTCCCCCGTGGCGTGCATCCAGCCGGATAAGTCCGGCTCGTCCTCCGCGCTCTCGCCGACCTCGATCTCCTCTGCTTCCATCTCTTTGCCGCCGTGCTCGAACCCAAGGTCCTCCCCCAACACGTCCATGTCCGTCTCTCCCCCGGTCTCCTCTGGGGACGTTGCCTGCCAAGGACCCCCCAGCCACTTCCTGCGCCACTGCTCCTCTGGTCGATCGTCCCACCAATAAGAACGGTCTGAGTCAGACCCCGAGGGCGATCCCTCCGGGGAACGTGTTTCTAGTGCCGGTTCTTCGTCCGAGGTGAACCCCTGGAACGTGCTGGCTGAAAATGTGGGTGTGAAAAGCCAGTCGTCGAAATACGCGGCTGGCATGGGCCTGTGTGGGAAAATGGCATGAAACTCTTCCTTGAGAAGAGGCTCGTTCAAGGCATAGTCCGGCACCCAACGGTTGGCGCTGGCCGGGGTACCTTCTCTGGCGAGAAAATATTCTACTCCCTCTTCCCCCCATCTCGAGTCTAAAATCTCTGTGACCTGGTTGATGGGTTCCCCTCTTGGCGACCCCCTCCTTGTGGGCGTCTCCCTGAGCGGGTCTGGTGCCGTGCCCAGCTCCTGAAATCTGTGAGGTGCTTTGTAGGGCGTGAGCACTGATCAATGGAACACTGGGTGCATTCTGGATCCCTCCGGAAGTGTCAACCGGAAGGCCACTGGATTGATCTGTGCCTCGACTTGGTAGGGTCCTAGCTGCTTATGTCCGAGCTTCTTCTTCGCTAACGATCTGGTCGGCACTGCCTGGGCTGCTAACCAAACCCAGTCTCCCACCTGTATGTCTTCCCCAACCCTTCTGTGCTTGTCAGCCTGCAGTTTGTATGCGTGCTTTGCTAGTTCTAACTGCCTCCGAAGCTGTTCGTGAATGTCAGAGCTGGCTCCAGGTCCCAGCTCACAGAGGACCAACGCTAGCCGGTAGTAATCTACAAAAGTCTTTATTGAAGTACTGTTTCCATTTTCAAGCCGGAGCGCCCCAGCTCTACGTCTAGGGTTTAGACCGGCGAAGCTCCATCTGAATCTCCGCCCCCTGTACACCAGTTTAAGATTCTAGCCTTACTCCACCTCTTCCGTCTCTCCTTTCTCCTCTGGGTCCTGCTACCCCCCGGGGTCCCTTCCTTCCTGGATTCTTCCGACGCAGACGTTGACCCCCCTGACTCCTCCCGCTCTCTTCGGCGGGCTTTAGGACCTGGCTCCCTATCCGGGCTGCCAACTGCGCCGCCCTCCCGTACATTTGAACTTGGCGCGCGCGCCCAGCCTTCAACCTTCCTCTCGACCGTTTCCTCGCTCCCCGATGGAGGCGTGGCCAGTCCTGCCTCATGTCCTCCCGCTGGCAGCGCACCGCCTGATCCCGATGCCTGGGACTCCTTCCCCCTACTGCACTCTGGTGTGGACGCTGGTCCTGATTTCCAACTGCTGCTCTCTGAGTCCCCTCTGGCCCCTTCTTCCTGGGGTGTCCCCCTAGGCACCCCCCTTGCCCTGACCATGGGAGCCCCTTTCTGTGAATCTTCCGATTCACTGGAAAGACTCAGAGACCTCGGACCGCTGTCATCGCTGACATTTCCTTCGGACTCCTCCCCCTCGCTCTCCATTTCCTCCCTTTCCTGTGCCTCTGCTCCTGAACCCCTGACAGTGAACCTCCTGCAACTCTGACGCTAAGGCTTCCGCTGTCTGTGGCTCCCCCTCCCCCAGTCTCTCTAATCCCGGGAAGGTTCTGGGATGCCTCCCGTTGTTGGCGAAGAACGGTGTCACCCCCGTGGACACGTGCTTCATGTTGTTGTAGGCGAACTCAGCGAGCGGCAGGTAGTCCACCCATGTTGCCGGCTGCTGATTTGCGTAGCATCTCAGGTACTGCTGCATGATGGCGTTGACCCGCTCCGCTTGGCCGTTGGTCTGCGGGTGTCTCGCCGACGCTAGGTTGATCTTGACGTTCAGGAAACCCATCAGCTTCTGCCAGAAGTTCGAGATGAACTGTCGCCCCCGGTCGGACAGGATTGACCGTGGCAGACCGTGAACCCTGAACACGTGGTCTATGAACAGTTTGGCGGTCTGTTCCGCCGTGGCCACCTTCGCGCACGGAATGAAGTGGGCCATTTTGGTGAACATGTCCACCACCACTAGCACTGCCGTCTTGCCCCTCGAGCTGGGTAAATCCGTGACAAAGTCCAGGGCCACCCTCTCCCACGGTTCGAGCGGTGTCTGCAGCGGTTCGAGCAGTCCCGCCAGCGGTTTGTGCACTGACTTGGCCCTTTGGCAGGTGTCGCACCTCGAGACGTAATCCGCGACTTCCCCCCGCATCTTGGGCCACCAAAAATCTCTGGCCACTAATTCTACCATCTTCTCTTTGCCAAAGTGCCCGGCGGTGGGTGCGTCGTGCAACTGCTGCAGTACTTTCGCGCGGAGGTTGTCTCCCGGTACGTAGAGGGCCCCTCTGCGTATGAGCAATCCGTCGCGCATCTGGAACTCGTCGTCCTTCGCCTTGCCTCTGCGCACCTCCTCCATCTTGGCTTGTGCGAAGGGGTCCTCCTGCAGCGCTCGACGGACGGCATCCAGGTCCACGGTTGCTGAAGCGCACGCCCACGCTTTCGGTGTGAAAATGTGCTTGGCCGCTGCTGGTGCTGCCTCTTCGAGGTATTGCGGCTTTCTGGACAGTGCATCCGCCATGATGTTGTTGTCGCCTGGGATGTACTCTATCCTGAAGTCGAAATCCGCAAAGAACTCCTCCCATCGTATGTGCCTCTGGTTCAGGAACCTTGCCGTGCGCCAGTACTCCAGGTTCTTATGGTCCGTGCGGACCTGCACTGTGTGTTTGGCTCCGATGAGGAAGTGCCGCCACGCCTTGAATGCTGCATGAATGGCCAGCAACTCCCTGTCCCAGATGGTGTAGTTCTGCTCTGACTTGCTGAGCTTCCTGGAGTAGAAGGCACACGGTCTCCAGTCCCCATGCGGGTCTTGCTGCAACAGCACTGCTCCCACGGCTCTGTCTGAGGCGTCCGTTTCAACCCTCATCGGTCTGCTGGGATTCACATGCAGTAGCTGCTCTTCGGACGAGAAGAGACGCTTGAGCTTCTGAAAGGACTGCTCCGCTTGCTCTGTCCAGATGAACTTCTTCTTCTTGGAGCTGAGCGTGTCGGTAATGGCCGCCGTCTGCATCGCGAACCCCTTGATGAACTTGCGGTAAAAGTTGGCGAAACCGACAAACCGCTGGACCTCCTTCCGATTGCGCGGGCTCTTCCAGTCCAACACTGAGCGAACCTTGGCGCTGTCCATGGCGAGCCCCTTGTCCGACAACTTGTAGCCCAGGAAGTCCACCTCCTTCATGTCGAACTGGCACTTCTCCAGCTTGGCGTACAGCCTATGCTCCTGCAGTCTCTGCAGAACCTCCTTGACGTCTCCCTCGTGGGTCTCCTCTGATTCTGAAAATATCAGGATGTCGTCCAGGAAGCAGACGCATTTCTTGTAGAGGAGACCCGCCAATACGTGATGCATGAAGGCTTGAAAACAGTGGGAGCCATTTTGTAATCCAAAGGGCATAACTCTGTATTCATAGGTGCCCAGGGGCGTGAACATGGCAGTCTTCCACTCGTCGCCCTCCCGTATGCGAATCAGGTTGTACGCCCCTCGCAGATCCAACTTTGTGAAAACGCGTCCTTTCCTCACCGTTGCGAGCAGGTCGTCTATTTTGGGCATGGGAAAGGCCGTGGGCTTGGTTTTGGAATTTAAAATTCTAAAGTCTACCACAAGTCTTTTTTGGGGCGTGTCCTTCTTCTTCACAAAGAATACAGGACTGCCCCCCACTGCCTTCGACTCCCGGATGAAACCGCGCTTCAAGTTGAGGTCTATGAACTCCCTGAGTTCCTGCAGCTCGTCTTCAGACATGGAATACAGTTTCCCGTTTGGCAGCGTCGCCCCTGGCAGGAGGTCAATCTTGCAGTCATAGGGCCTGTGGGGAGGCAGCTTGTCCGCTTCTTTCTCGCAGAAAACCTCCAAAAACGCTGCGTACTTGAGTGGCACTGCTTGCAGCGTGCCTAATTGTAGCTGCGGGTCATCCTCTTCCCCTTCCGGGCTAGGCAGAATGCAATGTTCCGCACAATAGGATGAGCCGAAGGTCAGTTGGCGCTGGTACCACGCCAATGCTGGGCTGTGCCTGTGCAGCCAACTCATGCCCAATACTACAGGCGTGTCCAACAGTTGGGTGACATTGAAGCTGATGACTTCTCGGTGATTCCCAATTTGCATTACCATCGGAGGCGTTTGCTGCACCACCTGCCGCCCCAGGCAATTCCCTGCCATCCACCGTGACAACCTTCAGAGGCAGCATGGCTGGCAGTAGTGCTATGTTGTGCTGTTGAATGAAATCCAGTCCTATGAAGTCTGCGTTGCTGCCAGAATCAATGGTAATCGGCACTTCCATAGTGAGTCCATTGGGTAGTTGGAGCGATGCTGTGAGCTGCACCACTGGTTTGGGCGGGAGGGGGTCTGTGGGCTGCAAAATTTCTGGGGATTGCTTCACTGACTTGTCTGGCTGGACCCCAGCGCCTCTTCCTCCAGCCAGACTCTGTCGTTTCCCTGCTGTGGTTCTCTCTGCTGAGTTGCGTCTGTTACTGTTGCTGAAGCTGCAGTGTGCTTGTGGAGCCTCTGGGGACACTCTTTCGCCATGTGCTGAGCACTGTCGCAGATGTAGCACTTCCTGTTCCCTCTAGGAGGCTTCGCTTTGACTGCTCCCGGTGTTAGGGCTCTGGTAGCTGACTGAGCCCTGGCGCCTCCAATCTCCATCGGTTCCTCTCCCCCTCCCTGCGGAGGTGTGGATTGCGCACGCGCTGCATCCTTGGGAAAGAGGGGAGGTGCTCTCGCTGGCGTACGTCCCCAACGTCCTTCTTCTCTGTTCCATGGACGTTCTTCCAGACGCACCCCAATCTCCAGCGCCCGCTGGACCACCTGCTGAGTGCTCTTTGGCCGCTCCCCCCTTGCAATCTCATCTTTCACATTTGCATTCAAGCCTTCCCAAAAAAGGTCTCTGACGGGAGCAGAATCCTTCTCCCATCCCAGCGCATGGACTAATCCAAAAAAGCGCGAATGGTACTGCCTCACACTGGCTCTACCTTGTTTGAGCCCATGTATGTCTTTTCTGGCGATATCGATGTCTATCTTTGATAAAAAACACGAATCCATCTGTCAGAGCTGGCTCCTGGTCCCAGCTCACAAAGGACCAACGCTAGCCGGTAGTAAAGTATCAAAGTCTTTATTGACGAATAGTTTCCATTTCCAAGCCTCAGCGCCCCAGCTCTACGTCTAGAGTCTAGACCGGCGAAGCTCCGTCTGAATCTCCGCCCCCTGTACACCAGTTTAAGACTCTAATCTTACTCCACCTCTCCCTTCTCTCCTTTCTCCTCTGGGTCCTGCTGCCCCCCGGGGTCTCCTCCCTCCTGGACTCCACTGACGCAGACGTTGACCCTCCTGACTCCTCCCGCTCTCTTCGGCGGGCTTTAGGACTTGGCTCCCTACCCGGGCTGCCAACTGTGCCACCTTCCTGTACATTTGAACTTGGCGCGCGCGCGCGTTTAACCTTCCTCTTAACCGTTTCCTCGCTCCCTGACGGAGGCGTGGTCAATCCTGCCTCATGTTCTCCCGCTGGTAGCGCGCCGCCTGATCCCGATGCCTGGGACTCCTCCCCCCTACTTCCCTCTGGTGTGGACGCTGGTCCAGATTTCCAGCTGCTGCTCTCTGAGTCCCCTCTGGCCCCTTCTCCCTGAAGTGCCCCCCTGGGTACTCCCCTTGCCCTGACCATGGGAGCCCCTTTTTGTGAATCCTCTGATTCACTGGACAGACTCAGAGACCTCGGATCGCTGTCATCGCTGACATTTCCTTCGGACTCCTCCCCTTCGCTCTCCATTTCCTCCCTCTCCTGTGCCTCTGCTCCTGAACCCCTGACATCCATCCCCCCCTCGAAGCCCCCCCTTCCCCCCTCCCCTTCCTCAGGTGTGGGTGCTGGGTGCTCCGTCGTTGTGGGGGTGAATGGCGGATACAGTTCGTCCCCCGTGGCGTGCATCCAGCCGGATAAGTCCGGCTCGTCCTCCGTGCTCTCGCCGACCTCGATTTCCTCTGCTTCCATCTCTGTGCCGCCGTGCTCGAACCCAACGTCCTCCCCCAGCCCGTCCATGTCCATCTCTCCCTCTGTCACCTCTGGGTCCGTTGCCTGCCAAGGACCCCCCAGCCACCTCCTGCTCCACCGCTCCTCTGGTCGATCGTCCCACCAAAACGAGCGGTCTGAGGCAAACCCCGAGGGCGATCCCTCCGGGGAACGTGTTTCTATTGCCGGTTCTTCGTCCGAGGTGAACCCCTGGAATGTGCTGGTTGAAAGCGTGGGTGTGAAAAGCCAGTCGTCGAAATACTCGGCTGGCATGGGCCTGTGTGGGAACAAGGCATGAAACTCCTCCTTGAGAAGAGGCTCGTCCAGGGCATAGTCCGGCACCCAACGGTTGGCGCTGGCCGGGGTACCTTCACTGGCGAGAAAATATTCTACTCCCTCTTCCCCCCATCTCGAGTCTAAAATCTCTGTGACCTGGTTGATGGGCTCCCCTCTTGGCGACTCCCTCCTTGGGGGCGTCTCCCTATACAGGTCTGGTGCCGTGCCCTGCGCCTGAAATCGGTGAGGTGCTTTGTAGGGCGTGAGCACTGACCTATGGAACACTGGGTGCATTCTGGATCCCTCCGGAAGTGTCAACCGGAAGGCCACTGGATTGATCTGTGCCTCAACTTGGTAAGGTCCTAGCTGCTTATGTCCGAGTTTCTTCTTCGCTAATGATCTGGTCGGCACTGCTTGGGCCGCTAACCACACCCAGTCTCCCACCTGTATGTCCTCCCTGACCCTTCTGTGCTTGTCAGCCTGCAGTTTGTATGCGTGCTTTGCAAGTTCTAACTGCCTCCTAAGCTGTTCGTGATCTTCCTGCAATTCTGACGCTAAGACTTCCACTGCCTGTGGCTCCCCCTCCCCCAGTCTCTCTAATCCCGGGAAGGTTCTGGGATGCCTCCCGTTGTTGGCGAAGAACGGTGTCACCCCCGTGGACACGTGCTTCGTGTTGTTGTAGGCGAACTCAACGAGCGGCAGGTAGTCCACCCATGTTGCCGGCTGCTGATTTGCATAGCATCTCAGGTACTGCTGCATGATGGCGTTGACGCGCTCCGCTTGTCCGTTGGTCTGCGGGTGTCTCGCCGACGCTAGGTTGATCTTGACGTTCAGGAAACCCATCAGCTTCTGCCAGAAGTTCGAGATGAACTGTCGCCCCCTGTCGGACAAGATCGACCGTGGCAGACCGTGCACCCTGAAGACGTGGTCTATGAACAGTTTGGCGGTCTGTTCCGCCGTGGCCACCTTCGCGCACGGAATGAAGTGGGCCATTTTGGTGAACATGTCCACCACCACTAGCACTGCCGTTTTACCCCTCGAGCTGGGTAAATCCGTGACAAAGTCCAGGGCCACCCTCTCCCACGGTTCGCTCGGTGTCTGCAGCGGTTCGAGCAGTCCCGCCGGAGGTTTGTGCACTGACTTGGCCCTTTGGCAGGTGTCGCACCTCGAGACGTAATCCGCGACTTCCCCCCGCATCTTGGGCCACCAAAAATCTCTGGCAACTAATTCTGCCGTCTTCTCTTTGCCAAAGTGCCCGGCGGTGGGTGCGTCGTGCAACTGCTGCAGTACTTTCACGCGGAGGTCGTCTCCCGGTACATAGAGTGCCCCTCTGCGGATGAGCAATCCATCACGTATTTGGAACTCGTCGTCCTTCACCGTGCCCTTGTGCACCTCCCCCATTTTGGCTTGTGCGAAGGGGTCCTCCTGCAGCGCTCGACGGACCGCATCCAGGTCCACGGTTGCTGAAGCGCACGCCCACGCTTTCGGTGCGAAAATGTGCTTGGCCGCTGCTGGTGCCGCCTCTTCGAGGTATTGCGGCTTTCTGGACAGTGCATCTGCCATGATGTTGTTGTCGCCTGGGATGTACTCTATCCTGAAGTCGAAATCCGCAAAGAACTCCGCCCATCTGATGTGCCGCTGGTTCAGGAACCTTGCCGTACGCCAGTACTCCAGGTTCTTATGATCCGTGCAAACCTGCACTGTGTGTTTGGCTCCGATGAGGAAGTGCCGCCACGCCTTGAATGCTGCATG
Organism: Podarcis tiliguerta; assembly: GCF_965153285.1. NCBI lineage: Eukaryota > Metazoa > Chordata > Lepidosauria > Squamata > Lacertidae > Podarcis > Podarcis tiliguerta. The sequence continues at coordinate 76,642,569 of NC_139542.1, read as the reverse complement.
AATGGCCAGCAACTCCCTGTCCCAGATGGTGTAGTTCTGCTCCGACTTGCTGAGCTTCCTAGAGTAGAAGGCACACGGTCTCCAGTCCCCATGCGGGTCCTGCTGCAACAGTACTGCGCCCACGGCTCTGTCTGAGGCGTCCGTTTCAACTCTCATCGGTCTGCTGGGATTCACATGCAGTAGCTGCTCTTCGGACGAGAAGAGACGCTTAAGGTTCTGGAAGGACTGCTCCGCCTGCTCCGTCCAGATGAACTTCTTCTTCTTGGAGCTGAGCGTGTCGGTAATGGCCGCTGTCTGCATCGCGAACCCCTTGATGAACTTGCGGTAAAAGTTGGCGAAACCCACAAACCGCTGGACCTCCTTCCGATTGCGCGGGCTCTTCCAGTCCAACACTGCGCGAACCTTGGCGCTGTCCATGGCGAGCCCCTTGTCCGACAACTTGTAGCCCAGGAAATCCACCTCCTTCCTGTCGAACTGGCACTTCTCCAGCTTGGCGTACAACCGATGCTCCTGCAGTCTCTGCAGAACCTCCTTGACGTCTCCCTCGTGGGTCTCCTCTGATTCTGAGAATATCAGGATGTCGTCCAAGAAGCAGACGCATTTCTTGTAGAGGAGACCCGCCAGGACGTGATGCATGAAGGCTTGAAAACAGTGAGAGCCATTTTGTAAACCGAAGGGCATAACTCTGTATTAATAGGTGCCCAGGGGCGTGAACATGGCAGTCGTCCACTCGTCTCCCTCCCGTATGCGAATCAGGTTGTACGCCCCTCGCAGATCCAACTTTGTGAAAACGCGTCCTTTCCTCACCGTTGCGAGCAGGTCATCTATTTTGGGCATGGGAAAGGCCGTGGGCTTGGTCTTGGAATTTAAGAGCCTGAAATCAACTACAAGCCTCTTTTGGGGCGTGTCCTTTTTCTTCACAAAGAATACAGGACTGCCCCCCACTGCCTTCAAGTTGAGGTCTATGAACTCCTTGAGCTCCTGCAGCTCGTCTTCAGACATTGAATACAGTTTCCCGGTTGGCAGCGTCGCCCCTGGCAGGAGGTCAATCTTGCAGTCATAGGGCCTGTGGGGAGGCAGCTTGTCTGCTTCTTTCTCGCAGAAAACCTCCAAAAACGCTGCGTACTTGCGTGGCACTGCTTGCAGCGTGCCTAATTGTAGCTGCGGGTCTTCCCCTCCCTCTTCCGGGCTAGGTAGGATGCAATGTTCCGCGCAATAGGATGAGCCGAAGGTCAGTTGGCGCTGGTACCACGCCAATGCTGGGCTGTGCCTGTGCAGCCAACTCATGCCCAAGACTACAGGCGTGTCCGACAGGTGGGTGACATTGAAGCTGATGACTTCTCGGTGATTTCCAATCCGCATCACCATTGGCTGCGTTTGTTGCACCACCTGCCCCCCCAACAATTCTCTACCATCCACCGTGACAACCTTCAGGGGCAGCGTGGCTGGTAGTAGTGGTATATTGTGCTGCTGAATGAAATCCAGTCCTATAAAGTCGGCGTTGCTGCCGGAGTCAATGGTGATCGGCACTTCCAGAGTGCGTCCATTGGGCAGTTGGAGAGACGCTGTAAGCTGCACCACTGGTTTGGGTGGGAGGGGGTCTGTGGGCTGCAAAATTGCTGGGGATTGCTTCATTGACTTGTCTGGCTGGACCCCAGTGCCTCTTCCTCCAGCCAGACTCCGTCGTTTCCCTGTTGCGGTGTTCCCTGTGGAGTTGCATCTGTGACTGTTGCCGAGGCTGCAGTGTGCTTGTGGAGCCTCTGGGGACACTCTTTCGCCATGTGCTGAGCACTCTCGCAGATGTAGCACTTCCTGTTCCCTCTAGGAGGCTTCGTTTTGACTGCTCCCGGTGTTAGGGCTCTGGTAGCTGACTGAGCCCTGGCACCTCCGATCTCCATCGGTTCTTCTCCCCCTCCCTGCGAGGGTGCGGATTGCGCACGCGTTGCATCTTTGGGAGAGAAGGGAGGTGCTCTGGCTGGCGCCCTTCCCCAACGTCCTTCTTCTCTGTTCCAAGGACGTTCCTCCAAGCGCACCCCAATCTCCAGCGCCCTCTGGACCACTTGCTGAGTGTCCTTTGGCCTCTCTCCCCTTGCAATCTCAGCTTTTACATCTGCATTCAAGCCTTCCCAAAAGAGGTCTCTCACTGGAGCAGAATCTTTCTCCCATCCCAGTGCATGAACTAAGCCAAAAAAGCGTGCATGGTACTGCCTCACACTGGCTTTGCCTTGTTTAAGCCCGTGTATGTCTCTTCTGGCAATGTCGATGTCTATCTTTGATAAAAAACACGAATCCATTGCTTTAATGAAAGCCTTCGCATCTTGGAGCGCCGGATCATTATCTCTCCATAAATTCCTCAGCCACGTTTTGGCCTCCCCATGCAAATGGGACAAGATAAACCCCACTTTCTCTCTCTCATCTCTAAAGTCTTTTTCTAGCAGATCCAGCGCAAACAGCAGGTCGGCTCTGAAGTTGGGGTACTGCTGTAAACTCCCGTCGAAATGAGATACCAGACTGCCTCCCCTCCTCCCCAGTCCAATGCCCTCGGACTTGGGTCCCATTTGCCCCAGTGTAGTGAGCGCTTCCAACCTGGTTCGGAGATCTCTGCAGGCGGCATCCATTTCCTCTTCCCTTTTCTTGGAGGCCCGTACCTCCGCGTTGAGTTGAGTTACTGCATTTCGCAGTTCTGTCAGTTGCTGTTCTGGAGTCATCTTGCCTGATTTGTGTGAGCTCTCGAAGCACCCCTCCTCTGCCCTCGCCGCGTCGACTCACGTGGCGAGGTTCTTAGTGCCAAAACTTGAGACGGAGCTGACTGTCAGAGCTGGCTCCTGGTCCCAGCTCACAAAGGACCAACGCTAGCCGGTAGTAAAGTATCAAAGTCTTTATTGAAGAATAGTTTCCATTTCCAAGCCTCAGCGCCCCAGCTCTACGTCTAGAGTCTAGACCGGCGAAGCTCCGTCTGAATCTCCGCCCCCTGTACACCAGTTTAAGACTCTAATCTTACTCCACCTCTCCCTTCTCTCCTTTCTCCTCTGGGTCCTGCTGCCCCCCGGGGTCTCCTCCCTCCTGGACTCCTCTGACGCAGACGTTGACCCTCCTGACTCCTCCCGCTCTCTTCGGCGGGCTTTAGGACTTGGCTCCCTACCCGGGCTGCCAACTGTGCCGCCTTCCTGTACATTTGAACTTGGCGCGCGCGCGCGTTTAACCTTCCTCTTAACCGTTTCCTCGCTCCCTGACGGAGGCGTGGTCAATCCTGCCTCATGTTCTCCCGCTGGTAGCGCGCCGCCTGATCCCGATGCCTGGGACTCCTCCCCCCTACTTCCCTCTGGTGTGGACGCTGGTCCAGATTTCCAGCTGCTGCTCTCTGAGTCCCCTCTGGCCCCTTCTCCCTGAAGTGCCCCCCTGGGTACTCCCCTTGCCCTGACCATGGGAGCCCCTTTTTGTGAATCCTCTGATTCACTGGACAGACTCAGAGACCTCGGATCGCTGTCATCGCTGACATTTCCTTCGGACTCCTCCCCTTCGCTCTCCATTTCCTCCCTCTCCTGTGCCTCTGCTCCTGAACCCCTGACACCATCGCTTTAAGGAAATCATTCGCATTTTGGAGCGCCGGATCCTTATCTCTCCAGAGATTACGCAGCCACGCTTTAGCTTCCCCATGCAAATGGGACAAGATAAACCCCACTTTCTCTTGCTCATCTCTAAAGTCTTTCTCCAGCAGTTCCAGCGCAAACAGCAGGTCCGCTCGGAAGTTAGGGTACTGCTGTAAACTCCCATCGAAATGAGATACAAGGCTGCCTCCTCTTCTCCCCAGCCCAATCCCCTCTGATTTGGGTCCCGGTTGTCCCTGTTTAGCAAGCACTTCCAACCTGGCTTGGAGATCCCTGCAGGCGGTAGCCATGTCCTCCTCCCTTTTCCTGGATGCAAGTACCTCCGCATTAAGTTGTGTCACTGCATTTTGCAGGTCTGCTAGTTGCTGTTCGGTAGTCATCTTGCCTTACTTTTGTGAGCTCGCGAAGCACCAATCCTCTTCCCTCGCTGCGTCCACTCACGTTACAAGGTTCCTGGTGCAAAACGTTTCTGGATTGAGAAGGAGCTTACTGTCCGAGCTGGCTCCAGGTCCCAGCTCACAGAGGACCAACGCTAGCCGGTAGTAATGTACAAAAGTCTTTATTGAAGAACTGTTTCCATTTTCAAGCCGGAGCGCCCCAGCTCTACGTCTAGGGTTTAGACCGGCGAAGCTCCATCTGAATCTCCGCCCCCTGTACACCAGTTTAAGATTCTAGCCTTACTCCACCTCTTCCGTCTCTCCTTTCTCCTCTGGGTCCTGCTACCCCCCGGGGTCCCTTCCTTCCTGGATTCTTCCGACGCAGACGTTGACCCCCCTGACTCCTCCCGCTCTCTTCGGCGGGCTTTAGGACCTGGCTCCCTATCCGGGCTGCCAACTGCGCCGCCCTCCCGTACATTTGAACTTGGCGCGCGCGCCCAGCCTTCACCCTTCCTCTCGACCGTTTCCTCGCTCCCCGATGGAGGCGTGGCCAGTCCTGCCTCATGTCCTCCCGCTGGCAGCGCGCCGCCTGATCCCGATGCCTGGGACTCCTCCCCCCTACTGCACTCTGGTGTGGACGCTGGTCCTGATTTCCAACTGCTGCTCTCTGAGTCCCCTCTGGCCCCTTCTTCCTGGGGTGTCCCCCTAGGCACCCCCCTTGCCCTGACCATGGGAGCCCCTTTCTGTGAATCTTCCGATTCACTGGAAAGACTCAGAGACCTCGGACCGCTGTCATCGCTGACATTTCCTTCGGACTCCTCCCCCTCGCTCTCCATTTCCTCCCTTTCCTATGCCTCTGCTCCTGAACCCCTGACAGTGAACCTCCTGCAACTCTGACGCTAAGGCTTCCGCTGCCTGTGGCTCCCCCTCCCCCAGTCTCTCTAATCCCGGGAAGGTTCTGGGATGCCTCCCGTTGTTGGCGAAGAACGGTGTCACCCCCGTGGACACGTGCTTCATGTTGTTGTAGGCGAACTCAGCGAGCGGCAGGTAGTCCACCCATGTTGCCGGCTGCTGATTTGCGTAGCATCTCAGGTACTGCTGCATGATGGCGTTGACTCGCTCCGCTTGTCCGTTGGTCTGCGGGTGTCTCGCCGACGCTAGGTTGATCTTGACGTTCAGGAAACCCATCAGCTTCTGCAAGAAGTTCGAGATGAACTGTCGCCCCCGGTCGGACAGGATTGACCGTGGCAGACCGTGAACCCTGAACACGTGGTCTATGAACAGTTTGGCGGTCTGTTCCGCCGTGGCCACCTTCGCGCACGGAATGAAGTGGGCCATTTTGGTGAACATGTCCACCACCACTAGCACTGCTGTCTTGCCCCTCGAGCTGGGTAAATCCGTGACAAAGTCCAGGGCCACCCTCTCCCACGGTTCGAGCGGTGTCTGCAGCAGTTCGAGCAGTCCCGCCAGCGGTTTGTGCACTGACTTGGCCCTTTGGCAGGTGTCGCACCTCGAGACGTAATCCGCGACTTCCCCCCGCATCTTGGGCCACCAAAAATCTCTGGCCACTAATTCTACCGTCTTCTCTTTGCCAAAGTGCCCGGCGGTGGGTGCGTCGTGCAACTGCTGCAGTACTTTCGCGCGGAGGTCGTCTCCCGGTACGTAGAGGGCCCATCTGCGTATGAGCAATCCGTCGCGCATCTGGAACTCGTCGTCCTTCGCCTTGCCTCTGCGCACCTCCTCCATCTTGGCTTGTGCGAAGGGGTCCTCCTGCAGCGCTCGACGGACGGCATCCAGGTCCACGGTTGCTGAAGCGCACGCCCACGCTTTCGGTGCGAAAATGTGCTTGGCCGCTGCTGGTGCTGCCTCTTCGAGGTATTGCGGCTTTCTGGACAGTGCATCCGCCATGATGTTGTTGTCGCCTGGGATGTACTCTATCCTGAAGTCGAAATCCGCAAAGAACTCCGCCCATCGTATGTGCCTCTGGTTCAGGAACCTTGCCGTGCGCCAGTACTCCAGGTTCTTATGGTCCGTGCGGACCTGCACTGTGTGTTTGGCTCCGATGAGGAAGTGCCGCCACGCCTTGAATGCTGCATGAATGGCCAGCAACTCCCTGTCCCAGATGGTGTAGTTCTGCTCTGACTTGCTGAGCTTCCTGGAGTAGAAGGCACACGGTCTCCAGTCCCCATGCGGGTCTTGCTGCAACAGCACTGCTCCCACGGCTCTGTCTGAGGCGTCCGTTTCAACCCTCATCGGTCTGCTGGGATTCACATGCAGTAGCTGCTCTTCGGACGAGAAGAGACGCTTGAGCTTCTGAAAGGACTGCTCCGCTTGCTCCGTCCAGATGAACTTCTTCTTCTTGGAGCTGAGCGTGACGGTAATGGCCGCCGTCTGCATCGCGAACCCCTTGATGAACTTGCGGTAAAAGTTGGCGAAACTGACAAACCGCTGGACCTCCTTCCGATTGCGCGGGCTCTTCCAGTCCAACACTGAGCGAACCTTGGCGCTGTCCATGGCGAGCCCCTTGTCCGACAACTTGTAGCCCAGGAAGTCCACCTCCTTCATGTCGAACTGGCACTTCTCCAGCTTGGCGTACAGCCTATGCTCCTGCAGTCTCTGCAGAACCTCCTTGACGTCTCCCTCGTGGGTCTCCTCTGATTCTGAAAATATCAGGATGTCGTCCAGGAAGCAGACGCATTTCTTGTAGAGGAGACCCGCCAATACGTGATGCATGAAGGCTTGAAAACAATGGGAGCCATTTTGTAATCCAAAGGGCATAACTCTGTATTCATAGGTGCCCAGGGGCGTGAACATGGCAGTCTTCCACTCGTCGCCCTCCCGTATGCGAATCAGGTTGTACGCCCCTCGCAGATCCAACTTTGTGAAAACGCGTCCTTTCCTCACCGTTGCGAGCAGGTCGTCTATCTTGGGCATGGGAAAGGCTGTGGGCTTGGTTTTCGAGTTCAAAATTCTATAGTCCACCACAAGTCTTTTTTGGGGCGTGTCCTTCTTCTTCACAAAGAATACAGGACTGCCCCCCACTGCCTTCGACTCCTGGATGAAACCGCGCTTCAAGTTGAGGTCTATGAACTCCCTGAGTTTCTGCAGCTCGTCTTCAGACATGGAATACAGTTTCCCGGTTGGCAGCGTCGCCCCTGGCAGGAGGTCAATCTTGCAGTCATAGGACCTGTGGGGAGGCAGCTTGTCAGCTTCTTTCTCGCAGAAAACCTCCAAAAACGCTGCGTACTTGAGTGGCACTGCTTGCAGCGTGCCTAATTGTAGCTGCGGGTCATCCTCTTCCCCTTCCGGGCTAGGCAGAATGCAATGTTCCGCACAGTAGGAGGAGCCGAAGGTCAGTTGGCGCTGGTACCACGCCAATGCTGGGCTGTGCCTGTGCAGCCAACTCATGCCCAAGACTACAGGCGTGTCCGACAGGTGGGTGACATTGAAGCTGATGACTTCTCGGTGATTCCCAATTTGCATCACCATCGGAGGCGTTTGCTGCACGACCTGCCCCCCCAGCAATTCCCTGCCATCCACCGTAACAACCTTCAGAGGCAGCGTGGCTGGCAGTAGCGCTATGTTGTGCTGTTGAATGAAATCCAGTCCTATGAAGTCTGCGTTACTACCAGAGTCAATGGTAATCGGCACTTCCATAGTGAGTCCATTGGGTAGTTGGAGCGATGCTGTGAGCTGCACCACTGGTTTGGGCGGGAGAGGGTCTGTGGGCTGCAAAATTTCTGGGGATTGCTTCACTGACTTGTCTGGCTGGACCCCAGTGCCTCTTCCTCCAGCCAGACTCTGTCGTTTCCCTGCTGTGGTTCTCTCTGCTGATTTGCGTCTGTGACTGTTGCCGAGGCTGCAGTGTGCTTGTGGAGCCTCTGGGGACACTCTTTCGCCATGTGCTGAGCACTGTCACAGATGTAGCACTTCCTGTTCCCTCTAGGAGGCTTCGCTTTGACTGCTCCCGGTGTTAGGGCTCTGGTAGCTGACTGAGCCCTGGCGCCTCCAATCTCCATCGGTTCCTCTCCCCCTCCCTGCGGAGGTGTGGATTGCGCACACGCTGCATCCTTAGGAAAGAGGGGAGGTGCTCTCGCTGGCGTACGTCCCCAACGTCCTTCTTCTCTGTTCCATGGACGTTCTTCCAGACGCACCCCAATTTCCAGCGCCCGCTGGACCACCTGCTGAGTGCTCTTTGGTCTCTCCCCCCTTGCAATCTCATCTTTCACATTTGCATTCAAGCCTTCCCAAAAAAGGTCTCTGACTGGAGCAGAATCCTTCTCCCATCCCAGCGCATGGACTAATCCAAAAAAGCGAGAATGGTACTGCCTTACACTGGTTCTACCTTGTTTGAGCCCATGTATGTCTTTTCTGGCGATATCAATGTCTATCTTTGATAAAAAACACGAGTCCATCGCTTTAATGAAAGCATCCGCATTTTGGAGCGCCGGATCCTTATCTCTCCACAGATTGCGCAGCCACGCTTTAGCTTCCCCATGCAAATGGGACCAGATAAACCCCACCTTCTCTTGCTCATCTCTAAAGTCTTTATCCAGCAGTTCCAGTGCAAACAGCAGGTCTGCTCGGAAGTTAGGGTACTGCTGTAAATTCCCATCGAAATGAGATACAAGGCTGCCTCCTCTTTTCCCCAGCCCAATCCCCTCTGATTTGGGTCCCGGTTGCCCCTGCTTAGCAAGCACTTCCAACCTGGCTTGGAGATCCCTGCAGGCGGCAGCCGCTTCCTCTTCCCTTTTCCTGGATGCAAGTACCTCCGCGTTGAGTTGTGTCACTGCATTTTGCAGGGCTGCTAGTTGCTGTTCTGTAGTCATCTTGCCTGACTTTTGTGAGCTCGCGAAGCACCACTCCTCTTCCCTCGCTGCGTCCACTCACGTTACGAGGTTTTTGGTGCAAAAGATTGAGATGGAGCTTACTGTCAGAGCTGGCTCCAGGTCCCAGCTCACAGAGGACCAACGCTAGCCGGTAGTAATGTACAAAGGTCTTTATTGAAGTACAGTTTCCATTTTCAAGCCGGAGCGCCCCAGCTCTACGTCTAGGGTTTAGATCGGCGAAGCTCCATCTGAATCTCCGCCCCCTGTACACCAGTTTAAGATTCTAGCCTTACTCCACGTCTTCCGTCTCTCCTTTCTCCTCTGGGTCCTGCTACCCCCCGGGGTCCCTTCCTTCCTGGATTCTTCTGACGCTGACGTTGACCCCCCTGACTATTCCCGCTCTTTTCGGCGGGCTTTGGGACCTGGCTCCCTATCCGGGCTGCAAACTGTGCCGCCCTCCTGTACATTTGAACTTGGCGCGCGCGCCCAGCCTTCAACCTTCCTCTCGACCGTTTCCTCGCTCCCCGATGGAGGCGTGGCCAATCCTGACTCATGTCCTCCCGCTGGCAGTGCGCCGCCTGATCCCGATGCCTGGGACTCCTCCCCCCTACTGCACTCTGGTGTGGACGCTGGTCCTGATTTCCAACTGCTGCTCTCTGAGTCCCCTCTGGCCCCTTCTTCCTGGGGTGTCCCCCTAGGCACCCCCCTTGCCCTGACCATGGGAGCCCCTTTCTGTGAATCTTCCGATTCGCTGGAAAGACTCAGAGACCTCGGACCGCTGTCATCGCTAACATTTCCTTCGGACTCCTCCCCCTCGCTCTCTATTTCCTCCCTTTCCTGTGCCTCTGCTCCCGAACCCCTGACAGCGTGGTTGCTAAACAACTCCAGGCACGCCTGGAGGATGCGGACCATTTGGATCCCTTCCAATCGGGATTCAGGCCTCACCATGGGACTGAAACTGCCTTGGTCGCGCTGGTTGATGATCTCCGGCGATCTAGGGACAAAGGTGAGAGTTGTTTCCTGGTTCTGCTGGATCTCTCAGCGGCCTTTGATACAATCGACCATAACATCCTTCTGGACCGTCTAGAGGGGCTGGGAGCTGGGGGCACTGTTATACAGTGGTTTCGCTCCTTCCTCCTGGGCCGTGTTCAGAAAGTGGTGGTGGGGGAAGTTTTTAATCAGTGATATTTTACTGTATTTTTTGTTTCTATGGAAGCTGCCCAGAGTGGCTGGGGAAACCCAGCCAGATGGGCGGGGTACAAATAATAAATTATTATTATTATTTTTGCTTTGGTTGGGGTGATTCTGGTGCACACTGAAAAAAACACCATGCGAATTGAAATAAACTCAATCAAAGCTTATTCGTCGTCTTTCTATGCATATGGAAGCGAAAAGACCACCAATTTCAAATAAGCCCAATCAGAGCTTTATCAACTTCTTCTTATGTAGATGGAACCAAAAACACTTTTTTGCTTTGGTTGTGGTGATTCTGGTGCACACCAAAAAAAAAGCATGCGAAGTGAAATAAGCCCAATCAAAGCTTATTCATCGGCTTTCTACACATAGGGAAGCGAAAAGACAGTGTTGTGTTATTTTGGTCTCAATACACACACTGCGATTTCTGGGTCAATGTGCATTAACATCAAAGAACACGACTTGAAATAAGCAAAATCCAAGATTCTTCTTTCTATATAGCTGGAATCCAAAACAACCTGTTTGTCTTTGTTTAGGCTTATTACAGTTCGCTTTGCTAGGGTTAGGGTGAATGAACTCCGAAAGAACAATTCAAGCTTATTCGTCCTTTTCTATTGAATTGTAACCAAAACAACTTTGCTTCATTTGGGCTGATAACAAACATGTCAACTGCGATTTTTGGGTGAATGTGCATTCTAACCCCAAAACCACCAATTTCAAATAAGCCCAATCAGAGCTTTATCAACTTCTTTTTATGTAGAGGGAACCAAAAACACTTTTTTGCTTTGGTTGTGGTGATTCTGGTGCACACCGAAAAAACAGCATGCGAACTGAAATAAGCCCAAACAAAGCTTATTCATCGTCTTTCTACACATAGGGAAGCGAAAAGACGGTGTTGTGTTATTTTGGTCTCAATACACACACTGCGATTTCTGGGTCAATGTGCATTAACATCAAAGAAACACGACTTGAAATAAGCAAAATCCAAGATTCTTCTTTCTATATAGCTGAAACCCAAAACAACCTGTTTGGCTTATTAAGTTCGCTTTGTAGGCTTAGGGTTAGGTATAGAGTTAGGGTTCGGGTAAGGGCGAATGAACACCGAAACAACAATCCGAGCTTATTCGTCCTCTTTCTAATGAATTGGACCCAAAAAACCTAAGCTTCATTTGGGCTGATAACAAACATTTCACTCTGCGATTTTTGGGTCACTGCGCATTCTAACCCCAAAAACACCAATTTCAAATAAGCCCAATCAGAGCTTTATCAACTTCTTTTGATGTACATGGAACCAAAAACACGTTTTTGCTTTGGTTGTGGTGATTCTGGTGCACACCCAAAAAACAGCATGCGAAGTGAAATAAGCCCAATCAAAGCTTATTCATCGTCTTTCTACACATAGGGAAGCGAAAAGACGGTGTTGTGTTATTTTGGTCTCATTACACACACTTTGCGATTTGTGGGTCAATCTGCATTAACACCAAAGAACACGACTTGAAATAAGCGATATCCAAGATTCTTCTTTCTATATAGCTGGAACCCAAAACAACCTGTTTGGCTTTGTTTAGGCTTATTACAGTTCGCTTTGTAGGCTTAGGGTTGGGTTAGGGTTAGGTTTAGGGTTAGGGTGAATGAACACCGAAAGAACAATCCAAGCTTATTCATCTTCTTTCTATTGAATTGGAACCAAAACAACTATGCTTGATTTGGGCTGATAACAAACATGTCACTGCGATGTTTGGGTGAATGTGCATTAACACCAAAGAACATTACTTCAATAAGCGAAAAACAAGATTGTTCTTTCTATTCAGCTGGAACAAAAAACAAACTGTTTGGCTATTTTTAGGCGTATTACACTTGGCTTTGTAGGGTTAGGGTTAGGGTGAATGAACACCGAAAGAACAATTCAAGCATTCGTCCTTTTTCTATTGAATTGTAACCAAAACAACTTTGCTTGATTTGGGCTGATAACAAACATGTCTTTTAATGTAGAGGGAACAAAAAACACTTTTTTGCTTTGGTTGTGGTGATTCTGGTGCACACCGAAAAAACAGCATGCGAACTGAAATAAGCCCAAACAAAGCTTATTCATCGTCTTTCTACACATAGGGAAGCGAAAAGACGGTGTTGTGTTATTTTGGTCTCAATACACACACTGCATGGGTCAATGTGCATTAACATCAAAGAACACGACTTGAAATAAGCAAAATCCAAGATTCTTCTTTCTATATAGCTGAAACCCAAAACAACCTGTTTGGCTTATTAAGTTCGCTTTGTAGGCTTAGGGTTAGGGTTAGGGTTAGGTATAGTGTCAGAGCTGGCTCCTGGTCCCAGCTCACAAAGGACCAATGCTAGCCGGTAGTAAAGTATCAAAGTCTTTATTGAAGAATAGTTTCCATTTCCAAGCCTCAGCGTCCCAGCTCTACGTCTGGAGTCTAGACCGGCGAAGCTCCGTCTGAGTCTCCGCCCCCTGTGCACCAGTTTAAGACTCTAATCTTACTCCACCTCTTCCTTCTCTCTCTCTTCCTCTGGGTCCTACTACCCCCCGGGGTCTCCTCCCTCCTGGACTCTTCCGACGCAGACGTTGACCCCTCTGACTCCTCCCCCTCTCTTCGGCGGGCTTTAGGACCTGGCTCCCTACCCGGGCTGCCCACCGTGCCGCCCTCCTGTACATTTGAACTTGGCGCGCGCGCGCGTTTAACTTTCCTGATGACCGTTTCCTTGCTCCCTGACGAGGGTGTGATCACTCCTGCCTCACGTTCTCCCGCTGCCCACGCGCCCCCTGATCCCGATGCCTGGGACTCCTCTCCCCTACTGCGCTCTGGGGGGGACGCTGGTCCGGATTTCCAACTGCTACTCTCTGAGTCCCCTCTGGCCCCTTCTTCCTGAGGTGTCCCCCTGGGCACTCCCCTTGCCCTGACTATGGGGGCCCCTTTCTGTGAATCCTCCGAGTCACTGGAGAGACTCAGAGACCTCGGATTACTGTCACCGCTGACATTTCCTTCGGACTCCTCCCCCTCGCTCTCCATTTCCTCCCTCTCCTGTGACTCTGCTCCTGAACCCCTGACATCCATCCCCACCTCGAAGCCCCCCCTTCCCCCCTCCCCCTCCTCCGGCGGGGGTGCTGGGTGCTCCGTCGTTGTGGGGGTGAATGGCGGATACAGTTCGTCCCCCGTGGCGTGCATCCAGCCGGATAAGTCGGGCTCGTCCTCCTTGTCTTCGCCGACCTCGATCTCCTCTGCTTCCATCTCCGTGCCGCCATGCTCGAACCCAACGTCCTCCCCCAGCACGTCCATGTCCATCTCGCCCTCGGTCCCCTCTGGGTCCGTTGCCTGCCAAGGACCCCCCAGCCACCTCCTGCTCCACCGCTCCTCTCCTCTATCGTCCCACCAAAACGAGCGGTCTGAGGCAAACCCCGAGGGCGAGCCCTCCGGGGAACGTGTTTCTATTGCCGGTTCCTCGTCCGAGGTGAACCCCTGGAATGTGCTGGTTGAAAGCGTGGGTGTGAAAAGCAAGTCGTCGAAATACTCGGCTGGCATGGGCCTGTGTGGGAACAAGGCATGAAACTCCTCCTTGAGAAGAGGCTCGTTCAGGGCATAGTCCGGCACCCAACGGTTGGCGCTGGCCGGGGTACCTTCACTGGCGAGAAAATATTCTACTCCCTCTTCCCCCCATCTCGAGTCTAAAATCTCTGTGACCTGGTTGATGGGCTCCCTTCTTGGCGACTCCCTCCTTGGGGGGGTCTCCCTATACGGGTCTGGTGCCGTGCCCTGCGCCTGAAATCGGTGAGGTGCTTTGTAGGGCGTGAGCACCGACCTATGGAATACTGGGTGCATTCTGGATCCCTCCGGAAGTGTCAACCGGAAGGCCACCGGATTGATCTGTGCCTCAACTTGGTAAGGTCCTAGCTGCTTATGTCCGAGTTTCTTCTTCGCTAATGATCTGGTCGGCACTGCGTGGGCCGCTAACCACACCCAGTCTCCCACCTGTATGTCCTCCCCGATCCTTCTATGCTTGTCAGCCTGCAGTTTGTATGCGTGCTTTGCAAGCTCTAACTGCCTCCTAAGCTGTTCGTGAACCTCCTGCAATTCTGCCGCTAAGACTTCCGCTGCCTGTGGCTCCCCCTCCCCCAGTCTCTCTAATCCCGGGAAGGTTCTGGGATGCCTCCCGTTGTTGCCGAAGAACGGTGTCACCCCCGTGGACACGTGCTTCGTGTTGTTGTAGGCGAACTCAGCGAGCGGCAGGTAGTCCACCCATGTTGTCGGCTGCTGATTTGCATAGCATCTCAGGTACTGCTGCATGATGGCGTTGACGCGCTCCGCTTGTCCATTGGTCTGCGGGTGTCTCGCCGACGCTAGGTTGATCTTGACGTTCAGGAAACCCATCAGCTTCTGCCAGAAGTTCGAAATGAACTGGCGCCCCCTGTCAGACAAGATAGACCGTGGCAGACCGTGCACCCTGAAGACGTGGTCTATGAACAGTTTGGCGGTCTGTTCCGCCGTGGCCACCTTCGCGCATGTAATGAAGTGGGCCATTTTAGTGAACATGTCCACCACCACTAGCACTGCCGTTTTACCCCTTGAGCTGGGTAAATCCGTGACAAAGTCCAGGGCCACCCTCTCCCACGGTTCGCTCGGTGTCTGCAGCGGTTCGAGCAGTCCCGCCGGAGGTTTGTGCACTGACTTGGCCCTTTGGCAGGTGTCGCACCTCGAGACGTACTCCGCGACTTCCCCCCTCATCTTGGGCCACCAAAAATCTCTGGCAACTAGTTCTGCCGTCTTCTCCTTGCCAAAGTGCCCGGCGGTGGGTGCGTCGTGCAACTGCTGCAGTACTTTCGCACGGAGGTCGTCTCCCGGTACATAGAGTGCTCCTCTGCGGATGAGCAATCCGTCCCGTATTTGGAACTCGTCGTCCTTCACCGTGCCCTTGTGCACCTCCTCCATCTTGGCTTGTGCGAAGGGGTCCTCCTGCAGTGCTCGACGGACCGCCTCCAGGTCCACGGTTGCTGAAGCGCACGCCCACGCTTTCGGAGCGAAAATGTGCTTGACCGCTGCTGGTGCCGCCTCTTCGAGGTATTGCGGCTTTCTGGACAGTGCATCTGCCATGATGTTGTTGTCGCCTGGGATGTACTCTATCCTGAAGTCGAAATCCGCAAAGAACTCCGCCCATCTGATGTGCCGCTGGTTCAGGAACCTTGCCGTGCGCCAGTACTCCAGGTTCTTATGATCCGTGCGAACCTGCACTGTGTGTTTGGCCCCGACGAGGAAGTGCCGCCACGCCTTGAATGCTGCCTGAATGGCCAGCAACTCCCTGTCCCAGATGGTGTAGTTCTGCTCTGACTTGCTGAGCTTCCTAGAGTAGAAGGCACACGGTCTCCAGTCCCCCTGCGGGTCCTGCTGCAACAGTACTGCGCCCACTGCTCTGTCTGAGGCGTCCGTTTCAACTCTCATCGGTCTGCCGGGATTCACATGTAGTAGCTGCTCTTCGGACGAGAAGAGACGCTTAAGGTTCTGGAAGGACTGCTCCGCTTGCTCCGTCCAGATGAATTTCTTCTTCTTGGAGCTGAGCGTGTCGGTAATGGCCGCTGTCTGCATCGCGAACCCCTTGATGAACTTGCGGTAAAAGTTGGCGAAACCCACAAACCGCTGGACCTCCTTCCGGTTGCGCGGGCTCTTCCAGTCCAACACTGCGCGAACCTTGGCGCTGTCCATGGCGAGCCCCTTGTCCGACAACTTGTAGCCCAGGAAATCCACCTCCTTCCTGTCGAACTGGCACTTCTCCAGCTTGGCGTACAGCCGATGCTCCTGCAGTCTCTGCAGAACCTCCTTGACGTCTCTCTCGTGGGTCTCCTCTGATTCTGAGAATATCAGGATGTCGTCCAAGAAGCAGACGCATTTCTTGTAGAGGAGACCCGCCAGGACGTGATGCATGAAGGCTTGAAAACAGTGAGAGCCATTTTGTAATACAAAAGGCATAACTCTGTATTCATAAGTGCCCAGGGGCGTGAACATGGCAGTCTTCCACTCGTCTCCCTCCCGTATGCGAATCAGGTTGTACGCCCCTCGCAGATCCAACTTAGTGAAAACGCGTCCCTTCCTCACCGTTGCGAGCAGGTCGTCTATTTTGGGCATGGGAAATGCCGTGGGCTTGGTCTTGGAATTTAAGAGCCTGAAATCAACTACAAGCCTCTTTTGGGGCGTGTCCTTTTTCTTCACAAAGAATACCGGACTGCCCCCCACTGCCTTCGACTCCCGGATGAAACCGCGCTTCAAGTTGAGGTCTATGAACTCCCTGAGTTCCTGCAGCTCGTCTTCAGACATGGAATACAGTTTCCCGGTTGGCAGCGTCGCCCCTGGCATGAGGTCAATCTTGCAGTCATAGGGCCTGTGGGGAGGCAGCTTGTCTGCTTCCTTCTCGCAGAAAACCTCCAAAAACGCTGCGTACTTGCGTGGCACTGCTTGCAGCGTGCCTAATTGTAGCTGCGGGTCTTCCCCTCCCTCTTCCGGGCTAGGAAGGATGCAATGTTCCGTGCAATAGGAGGAGCCGAAGGTCAGTTGGCGCTGGTACCACGCCAGTGCTGGGCTATGCCTGTGCAGCCAACTCATGCCCAAGACTACCGGCGTGTCTGACAGGTGGGTGACATTGAAGCTGATGACTTCTTGGTGATTTCCAATCCGCATCACCATTGGCTGCGTTTGTTGCACCACCTGCCCCCCTAACAAGTCTCTGCCATCCACCGTGACAACTTTCAGGGGCAGCGTGGCTGGTAGTAGCGGTATATTGTGCTGCTGAATGAAATCCAGTCCTATAAAGTCGGCGTTGCTGCCGGAGTCAATGGTGATCGGCACTTCCAGAGTGCGTCCATTGGGCAGCTGGAGAGATGCTGTAAGCTGCACCACTGGTTTGGGTGGGAGGGGGTCTGTGGGCTGCAAAATTGCTGGGGATTGCTTCATTGACTTGTCTGGCTGGACCCCAGTTCCTCTTCCTCCAGCCAGACTCCGTCGTTTAACTGTTGCGGTGTTCTCTGTTGAGTTGCTTCTGTGACAGTTGCCGAGGCTGCAGTGTGCTTGTGGAGCCTCTGGGGACACTCTTTCGCCATGTGCTGAGCACTCTCGCAGATGTAGCACTTCCTGTTCCCTCTAGGAGGCTTCGTTTTGACTGCTCCCGGGGTTAGGGCTCTGGTAGCTGACTGAGCCCTGGCACCTCCGATCTCCATCGGTTCTTCTCCCCCTCCCTGCGAGGGTGTGGAGTGCGCACGCGCTGCTTCTTTGGGAGAGAAGGGAGGTGCTCTGGCTGGTGCCCTTCCCCAACGTCCTTCTTCTCTGTTCCAAGGACGTTCCTCCAGATGCACCCCGATTTCCAGCGCCCTCTGGACTACTTCCTGGGTGCTCCTTGGTCTCTCCCCCCTTCCAATCTCCGCTTTTACATCTGCATTCAAGCCCTCCCAAAAGAGGTCTCTCACTGGCGCAGAATCTTTTTCCCATCCCAGTGCATGAACTAGTCCGAAAAAGCGTGCATGGTACTGCCTCACACTGGCTCTGCCTTGTTTAAGTCCGTGTATGTCTCTCCTGGCAATATCGATGTCTATCTTTGATAAAAAACACGAATCCATTGCTTTAATGAAAGCCTTCGCATCTTGGAGCGCCGGATCATTATCTCTCCATAAATTCCTCAGCCACGTTTTGGCCTCCCCATGCAAATGGGACAAGATAAACCCCACTTTCTCTCTCTCATCTCTAAAGTCTTTTCCTAGCAGATCCAGTGCAAACAGCAGGTCTGCTCTGAAGTTGGGGTACTGCTGTAAACTCCCGTCGAAATGAGATACAAGGCTGCCTCCCCTTCTCCCCAAGCCAATGCCCTCTGCTTTGGGTCCCGGTTGCCCCTGTTTAGAAAGCACGTCCAACCTGACTTGGAGATCCCGGCAGGCGTTAACCATTTCCTCCTCCCTTTTCCTGGATGCAAGTACCTCCGTGCTGAGTTGTGTCACAGCTTCTTGCAGGGCTGCTAGTTGCTCTTCCGTAGTCATCTTGCCTGAGTTTTGTGAGCTCTGGAAGCACCCCTCCTCTGCCCTCGCTGCGTCGACTCACGTGGCGAGGTTCTTGGTGCCAAAACTTTTTGAGACGGAGCTTACTGTCAGAGCTGGCTCCTGGTCCCAGCTCACAAAGGACCAACGCTAGCCGGTAGTAAAGTATCAAAGTCTTGATTGAAGAATAGTTTCCATTTCCAAGCCTCAGCGTCCCAGCTCTACGTCTGGAGTCTAGACCGGCGAAGCTCCATCTGAGTCTCCGCCCCCTGTGCACCAGTTTAAGACTCTAATCTTACTCCACCTCTTCCTTCTCTCTCTCTTCCTCTGGGTCCTACTACCCCCCGGGGTCTCCTCCCTCCTGGACTCTTCCGACGCAGATGTTGACCCCTCTGACTCCTCCCCCTCTCTTCGGCGGGCTTTAGGACCTGGCTCCCTACCAGGGCTGCCCACCGTGCCGCCCTCCTGTACATTTGAACTTGGCGCGCGCACGCGTTTAACTTTCCTGATGACCGTTTCCTCGCTCCCTGACGAGGGTGTGGTCACTCCTGCCTCACGTTCTCCCGCTGCCCGCGCGCCACCTGATCCCGATGCCTGGGACTCCTCCCCCCTACTGCACTCTGGGGGGGACGCTGGTCCGGATTTCCAGCTGCTACTCTCTGAGTCCCCTCTGGCCCCTTCTTCCTGAGGTGTCCCCCTGGGCACTCCCCTTGCCCTGACTATGGGGGCCCCTTTCTGTGAATCCTCCGAGTCACTGGAGAGACTCAGAGACCTCGGATTGCTGTCACCACTGACATTTCCTTCGGACTCCTCCCCCTCGCTCTCCATTTCCTCCCTCTCCTGTGACTCTGCTCCTGAACCCCTGACATATAGAGTTAGGGTTGGGGTTAGGGTTAGGGTGAATGAACACCGAAACAACAATCCGAGCTTATTCGTCCTCTTTCTAATGAATTGGACCCAAAAAACCTATGCTTCATTTGGGCTGATAACATTTCACTCTGCGATTTTTGGGTCACTGCGCATTCTAACCCCAAAAACACCAATTTCAAATAAGCCCGATCAGAGCTTCTTTTTATGTAGATGGAACGAAAAAACCTTTTTACTTTGGTTGTGGTGATTCTGGTGCACACACAAAAAACACCATGCGAATTGAAATAAGCCCAGTCAAAGCTTATTCACCGTCTTCCTTCGCATGTGGAAGCGAAAAGAGGGTGTTGTGTTATTGTGGTCTCATTACACACACTTTGCGATTTCTGGATGAATGTGCATTAACACCAAAGAACACGACATGAAATAAGTGATATCCAAGATTCCTCTTTCTATATAGCAGGAACCCAAAACAACCTGTTTGTCTTTGTTTAGGCTTATTACAGTTCGTTTTGCTAGGGTTAGGGTGAATGAACTCCGAAAGAACAATTCAAGCTTATTCGTCCTTTTCTATTGAATTGTAACCAAAACAACTTTGCTTCATTTGGGCTGATAACAAACATGTCAACTGCGATTTTTGGGTGAATGTGCATTCTAACCCCAAAACAACCAATTTCAAATAAGCCCAATCAGAGCTTTATCAACTTCTTTTTATGTAGAGGGAACCAAAACCACTTTTTTGCTTTGGTTGTGGTGATTCTGGTGCACACCGAAAAAACAGCATGCGAACTGAAATAAGCCCAAACAAAGCTTATTCATCGTCTTTCTACACATAGGGAAGCGAAAAGACGGTGTTGTGTTATTTTGGTCTCAATACACACACTGGGATTTCTGGGTCAATGTGCATTAACATCAAAGAGCACGACTTGAAATAAGCAAAATCCAAGATTCTTCTTTCTATATAGCTGAAACCCAAAACAACCTGTTTGGCTTATTAAGTTCGCTTTGTAGGCTTAGGATTAGGTTTAGGGTTAAGTATAGAGATAGGGTTGGGGTTAGGGTTAGGGTGAATGAACACCGAAACAACAATCCGAGCTTATTCGTCCTCTTTCTAATGAATTGGACCCAAAAAACCTATGCTTCATTTGGGCTGATAACATTTCACTCTGCGATTTTTGGGTCACTGCGCCTTCTAACCCCAAAAACACCAATTTCAAATAAGCCCAATCAGAGCTTCTTTTTATGTAGATGGAACCAAAAACACTTTTTTACTTTGGTTGTGGTGATTCTGGTGCACACACAAAAAACACCATGTGTCAGGGCTGGCTCCGGGTCCCAGCTCACCAAGGACCAACGCTAGCCGGTAGTAAAGTATCAAAGTCTTTATTGAAGAATAGATTCCATTTCAAAGCCTCAGCGTCCCAGCCCTACATCTGGACTCTAGACCGGCGAAGCTCCGTCCGAGTCTCCGCCCCCTGCGCACCAGTTTAAGACTCTAATCTTACTCCACCTCTTCCTTCTCTCTCTCTTCCTCTGGGTCCTACTACCCCCCGGGGTCTCCTCCCTCCGGGACTCTTCTGAGGCAGACGTTGACCCCTCTGACTCCTCCCCCTCTCTTCGGCGGGCTTTAGGACCTGGCTCCCTACCCGGGCTGCCCACCTTGCCGCCCTCCTGTACATTTGAACTTGGCGCGCGAGCGCGTTTAACTTTCCTGATGACCGTTTCCTCGCTCCCTGACGAGGGTGTGGTCCCTCCTGCCTCACGTTCTCCCGCTGCCCGCGCGCCCCCTGATCCCGATGCCTGGGACTCCTCCCCCCTACTGCGCTCTGGGGGGGACGCTGGTCCGGATTTCCAGCTGCTACTCTCTGAGTCCCCTCTGGCCCCTTCTTCCCGAGGTGCCCCCCTGGGCACTCCCCTTGCCCTGACTATGGGGGCCCCTTTCTGTGAATCTTCCGAGTCACTGGAGAGACTCAGAGACCTCGGACTGCTGTCTTCGCTGACATTTCCTTCGGACTCCTCCCCCTCGCTCTCCACTTCCTCCCTCTCCTGTGACTCTGCTCCTGAACCCCTGACATCCATCCCCCCCTCGAAGCCCCCCGTTCCCCCCTCCCCCTCCTCCGGCGGGGGTGCTGGGTGCTCCGTCGTTGTGGGGGTGAATGGCGGATACAGTTCGTCCCCCGTGGCGTGCATCCATCCGGATAAGTCCGGCTCGTCCTCCTTGTCTTCGCCGACCTCGATCTCCTCTGCTTCCATCTCCGTGCCGCCATGCTCGAACCCAACGTCCTCCCCCAGCCTGTCCATGTCCATCTCACCCTCGGTCTCCTCTGGGTCCGTTGCCTGCCAAGGACCCCTCAGCCACCTCCTGCTCCACCGCTCCTCTCCTCGATCGTCCCACCAAAACGAGCGGTCTGAGGCAAACCCCGAGGGCGAGCCCTCCGGGGAACGTGTTTCCGTTGCTGGTTCCTCGTCCGAGGTGAACCCCTGGAAGGTGCTGGTTGAAAGCATGGGTGTGAAAAGCCAGTCGTCGAAATACTCGGCTGGCATGGGCCTGTGTGGGAACAAGGCATGAAACTCCTCCTTGAGAAGAGGCTCGTTCAGGGAACAGTCCGGCACCCAACGGTTGGCGCTGGCCGGGGTACCTTCACTGGCGAGAAAGTATTCTACTCCCTCTTCCCCCCATCTCGAGTCTAAAATCTCTGTGACCTGGTTGATGAGTTCCCTTCCTGGCGACTCCCTCCTTGGGGGGGTCTCGCCATATGGGTCTTGTGCCGTGTCCTGCGCCTGAAATCGGTGAGGTGCTTTGTAGGGCGTGAGCACCGACCTATGGAATACTGGGTGCATTCTGGATCCCTCCGGAAGTGTCAACCGGAAGGCCACCGGATTGATCTGTGCCTCAACTTGGTAAGGTCCTAGCTGCTTATGTCCGAGTTTCTTCTTAGCTAGTGATCTGGTCGGCAAGGGGGGCCGCTAACCACACCCAGTCTCCCACCTGTATGTCCTCCCCAACCCTTCTGTGCTTGTCAGCCTGCAGTTTGTATGCGTGCTTTGCAAGCTCTAACTGCCTCCTAAGCTGTTCGTGAACCTCCTGCAATTCTGCCGCCAAGACTTCCGCTGCCTGTGGCTCCCCCTCCCCCAGTCTCTCTGATCCCAGGAAGGTTCTGGGATGCCTCC
This sequence comes from Podarcis tiliguerta, assembly GCF_965153285.1. NCBI lineage: Eukaryota > Metazoa > Chordata > Lepidosauria > Squamata > Lacertidae > Podarcis > Podarcis tiliguerta. Next base: position 76,620,500 of record NC_139542.1, on the reverse strand, counting down.
CGTTGTTGGCGAAGAACGGTGTCACCCCCGTTGACACGTGCTTCGTGTTGTTGTAGGCGAACTCAGCGAGCGGCAGGTAGTCCACCCAGGTTGTCGGCTGCTGATTTGCATAGCATCTCAGGTACTGCTGCATGATGGCGTTGACGCGCTCCGCTTGGCCGTTGGTCTGCGGGTGTCTCGCCGACGCTAGGTTGATCTTGACGTTCAGGAAACCCATCAGCTTCTGCCAGAAGTTCGAAATGAACTGGCGCCCCCTGTCGGACAAGATAGACCGTGGCAGACCGTGCACCCTGAAGACGTGGTCTATGAACAGTTTGGCGGTCTGTTCTGCCGTGGCCACCTTCGCGCATGGAATGAAGTGGGCCATTTTAGTGAACATGTCCACCACCACTAGCACTGCCGTTTTACCCCTTGAGCTGGGTAAATCCGTCACAAAGTCCAGGGCCACCCTCTCCCACGGTTCGCTCGGGGTCTGCAGCGGTTCGAGCAGTCCCGCTGGAGGTTTGTGCACTGACTTGGCCCTTTGGCAGGTGTCGCACCTCGAGACGTACTCCGCGACTTCCCCCCGCATCTTGAGCCACCAAAAATCTCTGGCAACTAGTTCTGCCGTCTTCTCCTTGCCAAAGTGCCCGGCGGTGGGTGCGTCGTGCAACTGCTGCAGTACTTTCGCACGGAGGTCGTCTCCCGGTACATAGAGTGCTCCTCTGCGGATGAGCAATCCGTCCCGTACTTGGAACTCGTCGTCCTTCACCGTGCCCTTGTGCACCTCCTCCATCTTGGCTCGTGCGAAGGGGTCCTCCTGCAGTGCTCGACGGACCGCCTCCAGGTCCACGGTTGCTGAAGCGCACGCCCACGCTTTCGGAGCGAAAATGTGCTTGGCCGCTGCTGGTGCCGCCTCTTCGAGGTATTGCGGCTTTCTGGACAGTGCCTGGGATGTATTCTATCCTGAAGTCGAAATCCGCAAAGAATTCCGCCCATCTGATGTGCCGCTGGTTCAGGAACCTTGCCGTGCGCCAGTACTCCAGGTTCTTATGATCCGTGCGAACCTGCACTGTGTGTTTGGCCCCGACGAGGAAGTGCCGCCACGCCTTGAATGCTGCATGAATGGCCAGCAACTCCCTGTCCCAGATGGTGTAGTTCTGCTCCGACTTGCTGAGCTTCCTAGAGTAGAAGGCACACGGTCTCCAGTCCCCATGCGGGTCCTTCTGCAACAGTACGGCGCCCACGGCTCTGTCTGAGGCGTCTGTTTCAACCCTCATCGGTTTGCTGGGATTCACATGCAGTAGCTGCCCTTCGGACGAGAAGAGACGCTTAAGGTTCTGGAAGGACTGCTCCGCTTGCTCCGTCCAGATGAACTTCTTCTTCTTGGAGCTGAACGTGTCGGTAATGGCCGCCGTCTGCATCGCGAACCCCTTGATGAACTTGCGGTAAAAGTTGGCGAATCCCACAAACCGCTGGACCTCCTTCCGATTGCGCGGGCTCTTCCAGTCCAACACTGCGCGAACCTTGGCGCTGTCCATGGCAAGCCCCTTGTCCGACAGCTTGTAGCCCAGGAAATCCACCTCCTTCCTGTCGAACTGGCACTTCTCCAGCTTGGCATACAGCCGATGCTCCTGCAGTCTCTGCAGAACTTCCTTGACGTCACCTTCGTGGGTCTCCTCAGATTCTGAGAATATCAGGATGTCGTCCAAGAAGCAGACGCATTTCTTGTAGAGGAGACCCGCCAGGACGTGATGCATGAAGGCTTGAAAACAGTGAGCGCCATTTTGTAAACCGAAGGGCATAACTCTGTATTCATATGTGCCCAGGGGCGTGAACATGGCAGTCTTCCACTCGTCTCCTTCCCGTATGCGAATCAGGTTGTACGCCCCTCGCAGATCCAATTTTGTAAAAACGCGTCTG
>NC_139542.1:76487294-76618398 GCF_965153285.1 Podarcis tiliguerta | reverse complement strand
TTCATTACACACACTTTGCGATTTCTGGGTCAATCTGCATTAACACCAAAGAACACGACTTGAAATAAGCAAAATCCAAGATTCTCCTTTCTATATAGCTGGAACCCAAAACAACCTGTTTGGCTTTGTTTAGGCTTATTACAGTTTGCTTTGTAGGCTTAGGGTTGGGTTAGGATTAGGGTTAGGGTTAGGGTGAATGAACACCGAAAGAACAATTCAAGCGTATTCGTCCTTTTTCTATTGAATTGTAACCAAAACAACTTTGCTTGATTTGGGCTGATAACAAACATGTCACTGAGATTTTTGGGTGAATGTGCATTCTATCCCCAAAACCACGAATTTCAAATAAGCCCAATCAGAGCTTTATCAACTTCTTTTTATGTAGATGGAACCAAAAACACTTTTTTGCTTTGGTTGTGGTGATTCTGGTGCACTCCGAAAAAAACAGCATGCGAAGTGAAATAAGCCCAATCAAAGCTTATTCATCATCTTTCTACACATAGGGAATCGAAAAGACGGTGTTGTGTTATTTTGGTCTCTATACACACACTGCGATTTCTGGGTCAATGTGCATTTACACCAAGGAACATGACTTGAAATAAGCAAAATCGAAGATTCTTCTTTCTATATAGCTGAAACCCAAAACAACCTGTTTGGCTTTGTTTAGGCTTATTAAGTTCGCTTTGTAGGCTTAGGGTTAGGGTTAGGGTTAGGTATAGAGTTAGGGTTGGGGTTAGGGTTAGGGCGAATGAACACCGAAACAACAATCCGAGCTTATTCGTCCTCTTTCTAATGAATTGGACCCAAAAAACCTATGCTTCATTTGGGCTGATAACAAACATTTCACTCTGCGTTTTTGGGTCACTGCGCATACTAACCCCAAAAACACCAATTTCAAATAAGCCCAATCAGAGCTTTATCAACTTCTTTTTATGTAGATGGAACCAAAAACACTTTTTTGCTTTGGTTGTGGTGATTCTGGTGCACACCCAAAAAACAGCATGCGAAGTGAAATAAGCCCAATCAAAGCTTATTCATCGTCTTTCTACACATAGGGAAGCGAAAAGACGGTGTTGTGTTATTTTGGTCTCATTACACACACTTTGCGATTTGTGGGTCAATCTGCATTAACACCAAAGAACACGACTTGAAATAAGCGATATCCAAGATTCTTCTTTCTATATAGCTGGAACCCAAAACAACCTGTTTGGCTTTGTTTAGGCTTATTACAGTTCGCTTTGTAGGCTTAGGGTTGGGTTGGGGTTAGGTTTAGGGTTAGGGTGAATGAACACCGAAAGAACAATCCAAGCTTATTCGTCTTCTTTCTATTGAATTGGAACCAAAACAACTATGCTTGATTTGGGCTGATAACAAACATGTCACTGCGATGTTTGGGTGAATGTGCATTAACACCAAAGAACATGACTTCAATAAGCGAAAAACAAGATTGTTCTTTCTATTCAGCTGGAACAAAAAACAAACTGTTTGGCTATTTTTAGGCGTATTACACTTCGCTTTGTAGGGTTAGGGTTAGGGTGAATGAACACCGAAGGAACAATACAAGCATTCGTCCTTTTTCTATTGAATTGTAACCAAAACAACTTTGCTTGATTTGGGCTGATAACAAACATGTCACTGCGATTTTTGGGTGAATGTGCATTCTAACCCCAAAACCACCTGTCAGGGGTTCAGGAGCAGAGTCACAGGAGAGGGAGGAAATGGAGAGCGAGGGGGAGGAGTCCGAAGGAAATGTCAGCTATGACAGCAGTCCGAGGTCTCTGAGTCTCTCCAGTGACTCGGAGGATTCACAGAAAGGGGCCCCCATAGTCAGGGCAAGGGGAGTGCCCAGGGGGACACCTCGGGAAGAAGGGGCCAGAGGAGACTCAGAGAGTAGCAGCTGGAAATCCGGACCAGCGTCCCCCCCAGAGTGCAGTAGGGGGGAGGAGTCCCAGGCATCGGGATCAGGTGGCGCGCGGGCAGCGGGAGAACGTGAGGCAGGAGTGACCACACCCTCGTCAGGGAGCGAGGAAACGGTCATCAGGAAAGTTAAACGCGCACGCGCGCCAAGTTCAAATGTACAGGAGGGCGGCAAGGTGGGCGGCCCGGGTAGGGAGCCAGGTCCTAAAGCCCGCCGAAGAGAGGGGGAGGAGTCAGAGGGGTCAACGTCCGCGTCGGAAGAGTCCAGGAGGGAGGAGACCCCGGGGGGTAGTAGGACCCAGAGGAAGAGAGAGAGAAGGAAGAGGTGGAGTAAGATTAGAGTCTTAAACTGGTGCACAGGGGGCGGAGACTCAGACGGAGCTTCGCCGGTCTAGACTCCAGACGTAGAGCTGGGACGCTGAGGCTTGGAAATGGAAACTATTCTTCAATAAAGACTTTGATACTTTACTACCGGCTAGCGTTGGTCCTTGGTGAGCTGGGACCAGGAGCCAGCTCTGACAGTAAGCTCCGTCACAAAAAAGTTTTGGCACCAAGAACCTCGCCACGTGAGTCGACGCAGCGAGGGCAGAGGAGGGGTGCTTCCAGAGCTCACAAAACTCAGGCAAGATGACTACGGAAGAGCAACTAGCAGCCCTGCAAGAAGCTGTGACACAACTCAGCACGGAGGTACTTGCATCCAGGAAAAGGGAGGAGGAAATGGTTAACGCCTGCCGGGATCTCCAAGTCAGGTTGGACGTGCTTTCTAAACAGGGGCAACCGGGACCCAAAGCAGAGGGCATTGGCTTGGGGAGAAGGGGAGGCAGCCTTGTATCTCATTTCGACGGGAGTTTACAGCAGTACCCCAACTTCAGAGCAGACCTGCTGTTTGCGCTGGATCTGCTTGACAAAGACTTTAGAGATGAGAGAGAGAAAGTGGGGTTTATCTTGTCCCATTTGCATGGGGAGGCCAAAACGTGGCTGAGGAATTTATGGAGAGATAATGATCCGGCGCTCCAAGATGCGAAGGCTTTCATTAAAGCAATGGATTCGTGTTTTTTATCAAAGATAGACGTCGATATTGCCAGGAGAGATATACACGGACTTAAACAGGGCAAAGCCAGCGTGAGGCAGTACCATGCACGCTATTTCGGACTAGTTCATGCACTGGGATGGGAAAAAGATTCTGCGCCAGTGAGAGACCTCTTTTGGGAGGGCTTGAATGCAGATGTAAAAGCGGAGATTGGAAGGGGGGAGAGACCAAGGAGCACCCAGCAAGTAGTCCAGAGGGCTCTGGAAATCGGGGTGCATCTGGAGGAACGTCCTTGGAACAGAGAAGAAGGACGTTGGGGAAGGGCACCAGCCAGAGCACCTCCCTTCTCTCCCAAAGAAGCAGCGCGTGCGCACTCCACACCCTCGCAGGGAGGGGGAGAAGAACCGATGGAGATCGGAGGTGCCAGGGCTCAGTCAGCTACCAGAGCCCTAACACTGGGAGCAGTCAAAACGAAGCCTCCTAGAGGGAATAGGAAGTGCTACATCTGCGACAGTGCTCAGCACATGGCGAAAGAGTGTCCCCAGAGGCTCCACAAGCACACTGCAGCCTCGGCAACAGTCACAGAAGCAACTCAACAGAGAACACAGCAACAGTTAAACGACGGAGTCTGGCTGGAGGAAGAGGCACTGGGGTCCAGCCAGACAAGTCAATGAAGCAATCCCCAGAAATTTTGCAGCCCACAGACCCCCTCCCACCCAAACCAGTGGTGCAGCTTACAGCGTCTCTCCAACTGCCCAATGGACGCACTCTGGAAGTGCCGATCACCATTGACTCCGGCAGCAACGCCGACTTTATAGGACTGGATTTCATTCAGCAGCACAATATACCACTACTACCAGCCACGCTGCCCCTGAAAGTTGTCACGGTGGATGGCAGAGACTTGTTAGGGGGGCAGGTGGTGCAGCAAACGCAGCCAATGGTGATGCGGATTGGAAATCACCAAGAAGTCATCAGCTTCAATGTCACCCACCTGTCGGACACGCCGGTAGTCTTGGGCATGAGTTGGCTGCACAGGCACAGCCCAGCATTGGCGTGGTACCAGCGCCAACTGACCTTCGGCTCCTCCTATTGCGCGGAACATTGCATCCTTCCTAGCCCGGAAGAGGGAGGGGAAGACCCGCAGCTACAATTAGGCACGCTGCAAGCAGTGCCACGCAAGTACGCAGCGTTTTTGGAGGTTTTCTGCGAGAAGGAAGCAGACAAGCTGCCTCCCCACAGGCCCTATGACTGCAAGATTGACCTCCTGCCAGGGGCAACGCTGCCAACCGGGAAACTGTATTCCATGTCTGAAGACGAGCTGCAGGAGCTCAAGGAGTTCATAGACCTCAACTTGAAGCGCGGTTTCATCCGGGAGTCGAAAGCAGCGGGGGGCAGTCCTGTATTCTTTGTGAAGAAAAAGGACACGCCCCAAAAGAGGCTTGTAGTGGATTTCAGGCTCTTAAATTCCAAGACCAAGGCCACGGCCTTTCCCATGCCCAAAATTGATGACCTGCTCGCAACGGTGAGGAAAGGACGCGTTTTTACAAAGTTGGATCTGCGAGGGGCGTACAACCTGATTCGCATACGGGAAGGAGACGAGTGGAAGACTGCCATGTTCACGCCCCTGGGCACATATGAATACAGAGTTATGCCCTTCGGTTTACAAAATGCCGCTCACTGTTTTCAAGCCTTCATGCATCACGTCCTGGCGGGTCTCCTCTACAAGAAATGCGTCTGCTTCTTGGACGACATCCTGATATTCTCAGAAGCTGAGGAGACCCACGAGGGAGACGTCAAGGAGGTTCTGCAGAGACTGCAGGAGCATCGGCTGTACGCCAAGCTGGAGAAGTGCCAGTTCGACAGGAAGGAGGTGGATTTCCTGGGCTACAAGTTGTCGGACAAGGGGCTCGCCATGGACAGCGCCAAGGTTCGCGCAGTGTTGGACTGGAAGAGCCCGCGCAACCGGAAGGAGGTCCAGCGATTTGTGGGTTTTGCCAACTTTTACCGCAAGTTCATCAAGGGGTTCGCGATGCAGACAGCGGCCATTACCGACACGCTCAGCTCCAAGAAGCAGAAGTTCATCTGGACGGAGCAAGCGGAGCAGTCCTTTCAGAACCTCAAGCGTCTTTTCTCGTCCGAAGAGCAGCTACTGCATGTGAATCCCAGCAGACCGATGAGAGTTGAAACGGACGCCTCAGACAGAGCCGTGGGCGCCGTACTGTTGCAGAAGGACCCGCATGGGGACTGGAGACCGTGTGCCTTCTACTCTAGGAAGCTCAGCAAGTCGGAGCAGAACTACACCATCTGGGACAGGGAGTTGCTGGCCATTCATGCAGCATTCAAGGCGTGGTGGCACTTCCTCATCGAGGCCAAACACACAGTGCAGGTTCGCACGGATCATAAGAACCTGGAGTACTGGCGCACGGCAAGGTTCCTGAACCAGCGGCACATCAGATGGGCGGAGTTCTTTGCGGATTTCAACTTCAGGATAGAATACATCCCAGGCGACAACAACATCATGGCAGATGCACTGTCCAGAAAGCCGCAATACCTCGAAGAGGCGGCACCAGCAGCGGCCAAGCACATTTTCGCTCCGAAAGCGTGGGCGTGCGCTTCAGCAACCGTGGACCTGGAGGCGGTCCGTCGAGCACTGCAGGAGGACCCCTTCGCACAAGCCAAGATGGAGGAGGTGCGCAAGGGCACGGTGAAGGACGACGAGTTCCAAATATGGGACGGATTGCTCATCCGCAGAGGAGCACTCTATGTACCGGGAGACGACCTCCGTGCGAAAGTGCTGCAGCAGTTGCACGACGCCCCCACCGCCGGGCACTTTGGCAAGGAGAAGACGGCAGAACTAGTTGCCAGAGATTTTTGGTGGCCCAAGCTGAGGGGGGAAGTCGCGGAGTACGTCTCGAGGTGTGACACCTGCCAAAGGGCCAAGTCAGTGCACAAACCTCCGGCGGGACTGCTCGAACCGCTGCAGACCCCGAGCGAACCGTGGGAGACTGGGTGGCCCTGGACTTTGTCACGGATTTACCCAGCTCAAGGGGTAAAACGGCAGTGCTAGTGGTGGTGGACATGTTCACTAAAATGGCCCACTTCATTCCATGCGCGAAGGTGGCCACGGCAGAACAGACCGCCAAACTGTTCATAGATGTCAGGGCTGGCTCCGGGTCCCAGCTCACCAAGGACCAACGCTAGCCGATAGTACAGTATCAAAGTCTTTATTGAAGAATAGTCTCCATTTACAAGTCTCAGCGTCCCAGCCCTACGTCTGGACTTCAGACCGGCGAAGCTCTGTCTGGATCTCCACCCCCTGTGCACCAGTTTAAGACTCTAATCTTACTCCACCTCTTCCTTCTCTCTCTCTTCCTCTGGGTCTTACTACCCCCCGGGGTCTCATTCCTCCTGGACTCTTCCGACGCAGAGCTTGACCCCTCTGACTCCTCCCCCTCTCTTCGGCGGGCTTTAGGACCTGGCTCCCTACCCGGGCTGCCCACCTTGCCGCCCTCCTGTACATTTGAACTTGGCGCGCGCGCGCGTTTTACTTTCCGGATGACCGTTTCCTCGCTCCCTGACGAGGGTGTGGCCACTCCTGCCTCACGTTCTCCCTCTGCCTGCGCGCTCCCTGATCCCGATGCCTTGGACTCCTCCCCCCTACTGCACTCTGGGGGGGACGCTGGTCCGGATTTCCAGCTGCTACTCTCTGAGTCCCCTCTGGCCCCTTCTTCCCGAGGTGTCCCCCTGGGCACTCCCCTTGCCCTGACCATGGGGGCCCCTTTCTGTGAATCCTCCGAGTCACTGGAGAGACTCAGAGACCTTGGACTACTGTCGCCGCTGACATTTCCTTCCGACTCCTCCCCCTCGCTCTCCGTTTCTTCCCTCTCCTGTGACTCTGCTCCTGAACCCCTGACAATAGACCACGTCTTCAGGGTGCACGGTGCCACGGTCTATCTTGTCCGACAGGGGGCGCCAGTTCATTTCGAACTTCTGGCAGAAGCTGATGGGTTTCCTGAACGTCAAGATCAACCTAGCGTCGGCGAGACACCCGCAGACCAACGGACAAGCGGAGCGCGTCAACGCCATCATGCAGCAGTACCTGAGATGCTATGCAAATCAGCAGCCGACAACATGGGTGGACTACCTGCCGCTCGCTGAGTTCGCCTACAACAACACGAAGCACGTGTCCACGGGGGTGACACCGTTCTTCGCCAACAACGGGAGGCATCCCAGAACCTTCCCGGGATTAGAGAGACTGGGGGAGGGGGAGCCACAGGCAGCGGAAGTCTTGGCGGCAGAATTGCAGGAGGTTCACGAACAGCTTAGGAGGCAGTTAGAGCTTGCAAAGCACGCATACAAACTGCAGGCTGACAAGCACAGAAGGGTTGGGGAGGACATACAGGTGGGAGACTGGGTGTGGTTAGCGGCCCACGCAGTGCCGACCAGATCATTAGCTAAGAAGAAACTCGGACATAAGCAGCTAGGACCTTACCAAGTTGAGGCACAGATCAATCCGGTGGCCTTCCGGTTGACACTTCCGGAGGGATCCAGAATGCACCCAGTATTCCATAGGTCGGTGCTCACGCCCTACAAAGCACCTCACCGATTTCAGGCGCAGGGCACGGCACCAGACCCGTATAGGGAGACCCCCCCAAGGAGGGAGTCGCCAAGAAGGGAGCCCATCAACCAGGTCACAGAGATTTTAGACTCGAGATGGGGGGAAGAGGGAGTAGAATATTTTCTCGCCAGTGAAGGTACCCCGGCCAGCGCCAACCGTTGGGTGCCGGACTATGCCCTGAACGAGCCTCTTCTCAAGGAGGAGTTTCATGCCTTGTTCCCACACAGGCCCATGCCAGCCGAGTATTTCGACGACTGGCTTTTCACACCCACGCTTTCAACCAGCACATTCCAGGGGTTCACCTCGGACGAGGAACCGGCAATAGAAACACGTTCCCCGGAGGGCTCGCCCTCGGGGTTTGCCTCAGACCGCTCGTTTTGGTGGGACGATCGAGGAGAGGAGCGGTGGAGCAGGAGGTGGCTGGGGGGTCCTTGGCAGGCAACGGACCCAGAGGGGACCGAGGGTGAGATGGACATGGACGTGCTGGGGGAGGACGTTGGGTTCGAGCATGGCGGCACGGAGATGGAAGCAGAGGAGATCGAGGTCGGCGAAGACAAGGAGGACGAGCCGGACTTATCCGGCTGGATGCACGCCACGGGGGACGAACTGTATCCGCCATTCACCCCCACAACGACGGAGCACCCAGCACCCCCACCGGAGGAGGGGGAGGGGGGAAGGGGGGGCTTCGAGGGGGGGTTGGATGTCAGGGGTTCAGGAGCAGAGTCACAGGAGAGGGAGGAAATGGAGAGCGAGGGGGAGGAGTCCGAAGGAAATGTCAGCTATGACAGCAGTCCGAGGTCTCTGAGTCTCTCCAGTGACTCGGAGGATTCACAGAAAGGGGCCCCCATAGTCAGGGCAAGGGGAGTGCCCAGGGGGACACCTCGGGAAGAAGGGGCCAGAGGAGACTCAGAGAGTAGCAGCTGGAAATCCGGACCAGCGTCCCCCCCAGAGTGCAGTAGGGGGGAGGAGTCCCAGGCATCGGGATCAGGTGGCGCGCGGGCAGCGGGAGAACGTGAGGCAGGAGTGACCACACCCTCGTCAGGGAGCGAGGAAACGGTCATCAGGAAAGTTAAACGCGCGCGCGCGCCAAGTTCAAATGTACAGGAGGGCGGCAAGGTGGGCAGCCCGGGTAGGGAGCCAGGTCCTAAAGCCCGCCGAAGAGAGGGGGAGGAGTCAGAGGGGTCAACGTCCGCGTCGGAAGAGTCCAGGAGGGAGGAGACCCCGGGGGGTAGTAGGACCCAGAGGAAGAGAGAGAGAAGGAAGAGGTGGAGTAAGAGTAGAGTCTTAAACTGGTGCACAGGGGGCGGAGACTCAGACGGAGCTTCGCCGGTCTAGACTCCAGACGTAGAGCTGGGACGCTGAGGCTTGGAAATGGAAACTATTCTTCAATAAAGACTTTGATACTTTACTACCGGCTAGCGTTGGTCCTTGGTGAGCTGGGACCAGGAGCCAGCTCTGACACCACCAATTTCAAATCAGCCCAATCAGAGCTTTATCAACTTCTTTTTATGTAGATGGAACCAAAAAAACCTTTTTCCTTTGGTTGTGGTGATTCTGGTGCACACACAAAAAACAGCATGCAAATTGAAATAAGCCCAGTCAAAGCTTATTCACCGTCTTCCTTCGCATGTGGAAGCGAAAAGAGGGTGTTGTGTTATTGTGGTCTCATTACACACACTTTGCGATTTCTGGATGAATGTGCATTAACACCAAAGAACACGACTTGAAATAAGCGATATCCAAGATTCTTCTTTCTATATAGCTGGAACCCAAAACAACCTGTTTGTCTTTGTTTAGGCTTATTACTGTTCGCTTTGCTAGGGTTAGGGTGAATGAAAACCCAAAGAACAATCCAAGTTTATTCGTCCTCTTTCTATTGAATTGGAACCAAAACAACTATGCTTCATTTGGGCTGATAACAAACATTTCACTGCGATTTTTGGGTGAATGCGCATTCTAACCCCAAAAACACCAATTTCAAATAAGCCCAATCAGAGCTTTATCAACTTCTTTTTATGTAGATGGAACCAAAAACACTTTTTTGCTTTGGTTGTGGTGATTCTGGTGCACACCCAAAATACACCATGCGAAGTGAAATAAGCCCAATCAAAGCTTATTTGTCGTCTTTCTACACATAGGGAAGCAAAAAGACGGTGTTGTGTTATTTTCGTCTCAATACACACACTGCGATTTCTGGGTCAATGTGCATTAACATCAAAGAACACGACTTGAAATAAGCAAAATCCAAGATTCTTCTTTCTATATAGCTGAAACCCAAGACAAACTGTTTGGCTTGGTTTAGGCTTATTACAGTTCGCTTTGTAGAATAAGGTTAGGGTTAGGGTTAGTTTCAGGGTTAGGGTTAGGGTTAGTGTTAAGGTTAGGGTTAGGGTTAGGGTGAATGAACACCGAAAGAACAATCGAAGCTTATTCGTCCTCTTTCTATTGAATTGGAACCAAAACAACTATGCTTGATTTGGGCTGATAACAAACATGTCACTGAGATTTTTGGGTGAATGTGCATTCTAACCCCAAAAACACCAATTTCAAATAAGCCCAATCTGAGCTTTATCTTCTTTTTTTTTGTAGATGGAACCCAAAACACCATTTTGTGTTTTTTTAAAAAATAATATTTATTAAATATTTATAGTTATGAAAAGAAAGACAATAAAGAAAAACAATACATAGATTCAACAAACAATACGTCAACAATTAAAAAAATACAATACAACAAGACAACATAAACAAAACAAAAACATTTAAACACATCCAAATTTCATATCTGTATCTTTCATTTGCTTATTTCCTCGACTTCCTCACACCGTTTTATTTATTCTAGTTCAAATTTGCTAATTCAACAAATCCTTTCCCTCTTCTTCAATTTTTGTTCTATAGTTTATCCTAACACAATTTAACTTTAAATTTTCCACTTTGACACATTAATTATATTCATCTAATTCTTAATAATACTTCTGCTAAAACCATATAACTTCATTCCAATATTCTTCTAACATTCATTAATTTTGCAATATTTCTGTAAATATACTTTAAATTTTTTCCAATCTTCCCCCCTCGACTCTTCTCCCTGGTCTCGGATTCTGCCAGTCATTTCTGCCATTTCCATGTAGTCCATCAGTTTCATCTGCCATTCTTCCCCGGGTGGGTAACTCCTGTGTCTTCCAATACTTTTCGATGAGTATTCTTGCTGCTGTTGTGGCATACATAAAAAAGGTTCTATCTTTCCTTAACACCAATTGGCCGACCATGCCCAGGAGAAAGGCCTCTGCTTTCTTCAGAAAGGTATATTTGAATACCTTTTTCATTTCATTATATATCATTTCCCAGAAGGTCTTAATCGTTGGGCACGTCCACCAAAGGTGAAAGAAGGTACCTTCCATTTCTTTACATTTCCATCATTTGTTGTCGGGCAAATATTTTTTTGCAAGCTTGACTGGTGTTAAGTACCACCTATAAATCATTTTCATTAAATTCTCCTTTAAGGCATTACATGCCGTGAATTTCATACCAGTGGTCCATAACTGTTCCCAGTCAACCATCATAATGTTGTGTCCGACATCTTGTGCCCATTTCATCATAACAGATTTTACCGTTTCATCTTGAGTATTCAATTTCAACAGCAAGTTATACATTCTTGACAAGTTCTTAACTTTGGGTTCTAACAATTCTGTTTCCAATTTTGATTTTTCCACCTCAAAGCCTAATTTTTTGTCCAATTTATATGCCTCCATTATTTGATAATATGGAGCCAATCTCTCACTCTGTTTTTTAATTTTTCAAAACTCTGCAGTTTTAGCCTGTCTCCTCTTGCTCCAGAATTTCCCAATACTTCAGCCACTTGGCCTCCATATTGAGTTTTTTCAATGCTTTTGCTTCCATTGGTGACAACCATCTTGGGGTTTTATTTTCTAGCAAATCTTTATACCTTATCCAAACATTAAACCGCGCTTTCCTGATAATATGATTCTTAAAGGCCCTATGGACCTTAACCTTGTCATACCACAAGTATGCATGCCAACCAAATACATTATTAAAACCTTCCAAATCCAGAACATCAGTGTTTTCAAGAAGCATCCATTCTTTCAGCCAGCAAAAAGCGGCTGATTCATAATAAAGTTTAAGGTCTGGCAGGGCAAATCCACCTCTTTCTTTAGCATCTGTTAGTATCTTAAATTTTATTCGAGGTTTCTTGCCCTGCCAGACAAATTTAGAGATATCTCTCTGCCACTTCTTGAAACAATCCATTTTATCCACAATTTGCAATGTTTGCAATTCGACCTAGCAATGATAATTTCAAATTTGACCATATTTCTAAGTCCTTTTTCACTTCAGACCAGCATTTTTCATAATTGTCTTTAATCGGGTCTGGCTGAATCGGGTCTGGCTGCCGCGGCGAAGGCAGAGACCCTTTAGAAATCACAGGCGGGAGAAGCCTGTGAGCCTGGGATTCGGCGGGCACCATTTGCGCCCCCCCCCAAATGTAAGGGAACCCCCTTTTGCAGGGGTGATCCCCATCTGAGTGGGGGTGTGTGGCACGGTGCTGTGAATCAATCGCTACTTCTGTGGAGTGAAGCCGCTAATCTTTCGTCGGAGAGCGCCAACTTTTTCCTGGAAATTCGGAACATTTGACAGCAACAACCTGTGAGTAAAGTGGATTTGGAACTTTTAAAAGGAAAAATTTATTGAATTTGGCTACTACCGGGGGAGGTTAGAAACAGGAAGTCCGCCTTCCCCTTTTTGTAAATAAACGGAAGCAAAGAGACCGAGATAAAACCTTTCAAAATAACTAACAAATCGCTAAATTCTAATATTGAAATTAACACCCCCCCCCTTGGAAGCAGGAGAAGGGGGGGGGGACTTTTGTATGAGACTGAATTGGCCTGCGAAGAGGCAAGGGAAGGACTAAAAGCCCCATCACTCAGACCCTGGAACTGTGCTGCCATTGGAATGCGCACTGGTTGTATCGGAAACGTTCATTGACAGTTCCTTAAATAAGAGGGCAACATTGTTTTGGCCTGTCTTTCTTTGCTACAAAAAGGCTAAAGGGAGTGGAAACAGTTGTAAATTAATTTCACTGTTGCAGCTAAGTCTTAAAAAGAAAAAAAAAAGACCTAAGATAAACTCAGCCAGTAACTTTGTCCCTCTAGAGGAAACTTTTGAAATTGCTACAACTGACAAGTGCTTCAAGTGGAATTTTCCTACTGTATGTTATGACTTCGGGGCCGTGAGATTTAACCTTGAGCTGTGGAATTGTTATGGCAGATGGGAAAGGAAAAATAAATATATCAACAACAAGGTCTGGGAAACCATTGTGAAGAGCTTCAGTATCTGGATTCACAACTCCACCTGCCCTACCTCAACTAAAATTAAAAGAAATGGCTACAGGTGAAGGTGTGGCTAATGCTTTAAAAAAGATAAATACATTAGAACAACTCACTAAAAAAGCAGAGGATACAAATAGAAAAGTTGAAGAGACCAGTAGGAAAGTGGACAAGACAAATCAAAAGGTGGATGCCACAAACCAAAAGGTGGATGACACAAACAGGAAAATTGATGAGAACTCAGAAAGACTGATTAGTTTGGAACAAAAAGCTAATAGCAATGCAGAATCTATTGAACAATTGATTAAAGAATCTAATTTGACATGGCAGACTGCAGAGGAGGCCAGGGAAAAAGCTGCAGTTGTGGAAGCTAAACTAGACCAACTGGAAACATAAAGTGTCCCAGACTTGGTGAGACAATTGGAAGACCATAAATTAAAATTTTCTATGCTTGAGGTCAAGGACAAACAGGTCAACTTGAGGATCAGAGCGATACCCGAGGTGGAAAAAGACAACCTGGCAGACTTCCTCACGCAGCAATTTGTAGAATTTTGGGGGTTGAAACAAGAGGATTTTAGAATCGTGAGAGCCTTCAGGCTTGGAAGAGGAGGGGGGAAGGAGAAGAACAGAGTAAGAGACTGTCTGATCACCTTAAGAACCAAAGAAGAAAGAGATACAATCTTAAGCCGGCACTACCAGAATTCCTTAGTAATAGAGTGGAAATATTCAAAGATATTCCGAAACATCTTTTGGACCTTAGGTTCAATTACGGTGGACTGGCTGCTTTGCTGAGAAGGAACCAAATTATCTTCAGGTGGGAATTCCCCCAAGGCCTTTCCTTTACCTTTAAAGGAAGAAAGATAAAAATAAGATCAGAAGAAGATAGAGATAAATTTCTGAATAAACACGGGGAAGATCTGCAGAAAGAACTTGGAAAAGTGGACCCGACGAATACACCACCGACGGAAGAGGAGCAAGCACTTGGTGCAGTTAGAGGCAAGAAAAAAGTAACTACATAATGGCACTACAAATATTGAGCTGGAACATTAACAGCGCTAACTCCCCTGAAAAAAGGAAGAGGGTCTTTCATCTACTTAAAAAAGAACATTTGGACTTGATTTGTTTGCAAGAAACACATGTGACAAGGCTACACAGGAAGATATTAATTAACAAAAGATTGGGTCAAGAATTTATTTCATCAGATAAAGTTAAAAAAAGAGGAGTAGTTCTACATGCAAAAGAGAGCCTATCACCAAAATTTATGTTTAAAGATGAACAAGGAAGAATTGTTGCAATTGAAATACAATCACAGGGAGAGAAATTTTTGATAATAGGTATTTATGCCCCAAATGAAGGAAAATCGGAATTTTTCAAGAAGTTACATGAGACCCTTATGGACTATATGGAATATAATATGATTCTGATGGGGGACATGAATGGAGTAGTGTCTACAAATATGGACAAGGCACAGAGACAGGTAGTCACCAATGATGGTAGACTGTTGTTGTTGTTTAGTCGTTCAGTCGTGTCCGACTCTTCGTGACCCC
The DNA here is from genome assembly GCF_965153285.1 of Podarcis tiliguerta. Lineage (NCBI taxonomy): Eukaryota > Metazoa > Chordata > Lepidosauria > Squamata > Lacertidae > Podarcis > Podarcis tiliguerta. The sequence continues at coordinate 76,603,947 of NC_139542.1, read as the reverse complement.
ATGGACCAGAGCACGCCAGGCACCCCTGTCCTCCACTGCCACCCGCAGTCTGGCCAGACTCATGTTTGTAGCCTCGAGAACACTGTCCAACCATCTCGTCCTCTGTCGTCCCCTTCTCCTTGTGCCATCCATCTTTCCCAACATCAGGGTCTTTTCCAGTGAGTCTTCTCTTCTCATGAGGTGGCCAAAGTATTGGAGCCTCAGCTTCACAATATGTCCTTCCAGTGAGCACTCAGGGCTGATTTCCTTAAGAATGGATGCGTTTGATCTTCTTGCAGTCCATGGGACTCTCAAGAGTCTCCTCCAGCACCATAATTCAAAAGCGTCAATTCTTCGGCGATCAGCCTTCTTTATGGTCCAGATCTCACTTCCATACATCACTACTGGGAAAACCATAGCTTTTACTATACGGACCTTTGTTGGCAAGGTGATGTCTCTACTTTTTAAAATGCTGTCTAGGTTTGCCATTGCTTTCCTCCCAAGAATCAGGCGTCTCTTAATTTCGTGGCTGCTGTCACCATCTGGAGTGATCATGGAGCCCAAGAAAGTAAAATCTCTCACTGCCTCCATTTCCTCCCCTTCTATTTGCCAGGAGGTGATGGGACCAGTGGCCATGATCTTCGTTTTTTTGATGTTGAGCTTCAGACCATATTTTGCACTCTCCTCTTTCACCCTCAATAAAAGGTTTTTTAATTCCTCCTCACTTTCTGCCATCAAGGTTGTGTCATCTGCATATCTGAGATTGTTGATATTTCTTCCAGCAATCTTAATTCCGGCTAGGGATTCATCCAGCCCAGCCTTTCGCATGATGAATTCTGCATATAAGTTAAATAAGCAGGGAGACAAAATACAGCCTTGTCGTACTCCTTTCCCAATTTTGAACCAATCAGTTGTTCCATATCCAGTTCTAACTGTAGCTTCTTGTCCCACATAGAGATTTCTCAGGAGACAGATGAGGTGATCAGGCACTCCCATTTCTTTAAGAACTTGCCATAGTTTGCTGTGATCGACACAGTCAAAGGCTTTTGCATAGTCAATGAAGCAGAAGTAGATGTCTTTCTGGAACTCTCTAGCTTTCTCCATAATCCAGCACATGTTTGCAATTTGGTCTCTGGTTCCCCTGCCTCTTCTAAATCCAGCTTGCACTTCTGGGAGTTCTCGGTCCACATACTGCTTGAGCCTTCCTTGAAGAATTTTAAGGATAACCTTGCTAGAGTGTGAAATGAGTGCAATTGTGCGGTAGTTGGAGCATTCTTTAGCACTGCCCTTCTTTGGGATTGGGATGTAGACTGACCTTCTCCAATCTTCTGGCCACTGCTGAGTTTTCCAAACTTGCTGGCATATTGAGTGTAGCACCTTCACAGCATCATCTTTTAAAATTTTAAATAGTTCAGCTGGAATACCATCACATCCACTGGCCTTGTTATTTGCAATGCTTTCTAAGGCCCATTTGACTTCACTCTCCAGGATGTCTGGCTCAAGGTCAGCAACCACACTACCTGGGGTGTACGAGCCATCCATATCTTTCTGGTATAATTCCTCTGTGTATTCTTGCCACCTCTTCTTGATGTCTTCTGCTTCTGTTAGGTCCTTACCACTTTTGTCCTTTATTATGGTAATCTTTGAACGAAATGTTGCTGCCTCCTGTATAATGTTTCGAGCCTCCATCCATAGTTCTTCAGGCACTCTGTGATGGTAGACTACCAAAAACCTTTTTTGACATGACTGAAAACATGGATTTAGTGGACATTGGAGAACAAAGAATCCCTTAGGAAGAGAGGGAACTTTCTTTTCTGAGGCTAAGATGACATGGACAAAAATTGACCAAATCTGGGTAACTAGAAGACTGGCACCAAAGACTAATAAGGTAGAAATCAGCCCCAAAACTTACTCCGACCATAATGCGGTTAAGATGGAAATGAAATTGACACCAACTGGTTCCTTTAGATGGAGAATGAATGATGCCCTGTTTCGAAGTGAGGAATTCACCAAGAAGGCCCAAAAAACTCTGAGAGACTACTTTGAGATAAATATGAATACTAGTGGAAAAAAGAGTTATTTGGGACGCAAGTAAGGCGGTCATGAGAGGTTTTTTGATACAAAAGAATGCAATTAAGAAAAGAATGAGGAAATAGAATGGAAGATCAGACAGATGAGACAAAAGACATTTGAATCGGCAAATAAGTGTGGGTAACTTTTGGCATGGCAATTAAAAAAAGACAAAAACTTAATACAGTTACGAATTTGGAAGTGGAAGGAAAGAACATACAGAATCCAGTGGAAATTAGAAAATGCTTCCAGAGGTATTTCAAACAATTGTATACACAGGAGAAGCAGAAAGAAATGGACATTGATAGATTTCTGGAAGTTAATGGACTACAAAAAATCTCTCAGGAAAATAAGTTAATGTTGAACTTTAAAATTACAGAGCAGGAAGTAGAAGGGGCCATACAAAGCATGCAATTGGGTAAATCTCCAGGACTGGATGGGCTGACTTCAATATATTATAGATCTTTGAAAGAATGGTTAATACAACCTTTAAAGATGGACACATCCGACCGAGCTGTTGGAGCGGTCCTTTTGTAGCCCGGGGTCAAGCAGGACTGGATGCCATGTGCCTTTTTCTCAAGGAAGCTGAGCAAGTCAGAGCAAAACTACACAGTGTATGACCGCGAACTGCTTGCGATCCACGCGGCGTTTCGGCAATGGAGACATCTGTTGATAGGGACGCGGCACAAGATCCAGGTTTGTACTGATCACAAGAACTTGGAATACTGGCTGACCGCGCGGGTGCTCAACCAGAGACAGATTCGATGGGCCCAGGAGTTTGCCAAGTTTTCCTTCGAGATCAGATACATGCCGGGAGAGGAAAACGTAAGAGCAGATGCTCTCTCCTGGAAATCGGAATACCTGGAGGGAGAGGGACCACCAGAGATCCGACACGTGTTTCCAGAGGACCTGTGGGTGTGTGGGGGAACGTTGGTTGGGAAACGAGAACTGGCAGGGCTTACTAGGGACGACGCATTCGCTCAAGCAAAAATCAGGGAACTCCGGGACGGAAGGGAAGACCATGGAGGGTTTGAGGAAAAGGAAGGGCTACTGTACTATAAGGGGGCACTGTATGTACCAGGGGGGACCTTGAGGGGGAAGGTACTTAAACAGCTCCATGACAACCCAACAGCGGGGCACTTTGGACAGCACAAGACCATGCTGCTCCTCACTAGGCAGTTCTGGTGGCCGAAGGTGAGGGAAGACGTACAGGAATATGTACGGGGGTGCGACCGATGCCAGAGGGCAAAGGGAGAGAGGGCTGCCCCAGCAGGGTTACTGGAACCCTTACCTACACTGGGAAGGCCCTGGGAGGTGGTGTCCATTGATTTTATGAGAGATTTGCCCAAGTCAAGGGGAAAGACAGCAGTCATGGTAATAGTCGATCTACTGACAAAAATGTGCCATTTCATAGCTTGCTCACACGCGGTGACGACAGAGGAGACAGCCAGGTTGTTTGTGGATCACATTTTCAGACAGCATGGGGCTCCCTCGAGGGTAATATCGGAAAATCGCGCCGGGGGTGGAGGGGGCCATGGGGAGGAGGTGGATGTCAGGGAACTGCCATTGGAGCCAGAGGGAGAGGGAGGGCTCCAGAGGGATTCCGGAGAGCGTCCCAGGAGGGAGAGAAGCAGCACATCTTCTGGGGATGGAAATCAGCGTAGCACCAGTGGAGAAGGGAGGCAGATGGGGGAATCGGCGAGGTGGCTCCAAGACTCCTCACCGGGGACCAGTGGGGAGAGCACGGGTCCTCCCATGCCCACACCCTCCCTGCGCAGAAGGCTTCCATGCAGGGAGAGTAGGCTGCGACTAGGCGTCAAAGAACTTTTATGCTGGAAGAAGTTCAAGAAACGCCCACTGACGGATTCTGCCAGCGATTGAGACAGCCACGGGCGAGTGGCTGTCCAGACAGAAAGGGTTCACTCAGGCAACCCTCCCAGGTGTAGCGCTGATTTACGCACGAGCAACCCCTAGAACCATTACACACACTTTGCGATTTCTGGGTCAATGTGCATTAACACCAAAGAACACGACTTGAAATAAGCAAAATCCAAGATTCTTCTTTCTATGTAGCTGGAACCCAAAACAACCTGTTTGGCTTTGTTTATTTTTTTAAAAATTTTAATAAATTTTTATTGTTAAAATAATTCAACATTAATACACATACAAACATCCATGTCATACAACATACCTACATACATACAACATACCTACAACATACCTACACTCAATCCCACAGATAATTCCCATCACCATCCACCACCCCTCACCCTTTGTGTTAGACTTCCAATCTACTCAATTGCAATTTCTTTCCACTTCTATTACTTTCTTTCAAACACCTTTAACCTAATTTCATACTTCTTTTTCTATTACACATTGTTATCCATCTTATTTAGTATTCCAATATTTGAAACGAAACTTGTTTATTCTAATAGGAGTTCTGATTTTTCGATATAGTTTTGCAAGTATCTTTTAAACCCTTCCAGTCCCTGTCTGCCTTCTCTTTTGAGATCCTTCCAATTTCTCCCATTGTTTTGGATATATTGTAGTACTCCAATAATTTGGCAAGCCACTCTATCTTTGTTGGTACAGTACCACTTTTCCAATTTTTCGCAATCAATAGCCTTGCGGCTACTGTTGCATATAAATATAAGGTCTTGTCTTCTTCCTTTAGGCTTCCTGGTACTATTCCCAATAAAAAACCTTCTGGTGTTTTCCTAAATGAATATCTGAAATTTTTTTTCATTTCTTTATATACTGTTTCCCAAAATTGTTTATATATATATATATATATATATATATATATATATATATATATATATATATATATAATATTTTATTGGGTTTTACAATAAATACAAAACAACAATAAGTAAAAAGCAACACAGCAAAAAAGGAAAAAATAGGAAAATACGACAACATACAAACACAAAACATCAAAGCATAAAAAATAAAAATAAAAATATTAAAAACAGTTTTTGTCTCCTTGCATTCTTTGCATTAACCTATTTCTCCGACTTCCCCAGACCTCCCTTCTCTGTATTCCAGATCATAAATTCTGTCAGCAAATTCCTTCCCTCTGTCATATTTTAATTTTATAATAATCTTAATATCTTAATATAATTGCATTTCCTTATATCTAGAAATATTAGATCTTTTTCTTTACACTTTTTTACTAATAACCTTTTACATTCAATCTGGTGTCATCAAACATTCATTATCTTATAATGTTTCTGTAGATAGTCTTTAAATTTCCTCCAGTCTTCCTTCACCGTCTCTTCTCCCTGGTCTCTGATTCTGCCGGTCATTTCTGCCAATTCCATGTAGTCGATAACTTTCATCTGCCATTCTTCCAGCGTGGGTAACTCCTGTGTCTTCCAATACTGTGCAATGAGTATTCTTGCTGCTGTTGTAGCGTACATAAAGAATGTCCTATCCTTCTTGTGCACCTGTTGGCTGACCATGCCCAGGAGAAAGGCCTCTGGTTTCTTTGGGAAGGTGTATTTAAACACTTTTTTCAGTTCATTATAAATCATCTCCCAGAAGGTCTTAATCCTTGGGCACGTCCACCAGAGGTGAAAGAATGTACCTTCAACCTCTTTACATTTCCAACATTTATTATCGGGCAAATGATAGATTTTTGCTAGCTTGACTGGTGTCATGTACCACCTGTATATCATTTTCATAATATTCTCTCTTAAGGCATTAGATGCCGTGAATTTCATACCAGTGGTCCATAACCATTCCCAGTCAGCTAGCATTATATTGTGACCAACATCTTGTGCCCACTTAATCATTGCAGATTTCACTTCCTCATCCTGTGTATTCCATTTCAACAGCAAGTTATACATTCTTGACAAGATCTTAGTTTTGGGTTCTAACAATTCTGTTTCCAGTTTTTATTTTTCCACCTGGAAGCCAATTTTTCTGTCCATTTTATAAGCCTCCATTATCTGGTGGTAATGAAGCCAATCACGGACTCTATTTTTTAATTTGTCAAAACTCTGTAATTTCAATTTTTCTCCATCTTGTTCTAAAATCTCCCAATATTTTGGCCAATTGGCCTCCATATTGAGTTTTTTTAGTGCTTTTGCTTCCATTGGGGACAACCACCTTGGAGTCTTGTTTTCAAGTAGGTCTTTGTATCTAATCCAAACGTTAAACAATGCTTTCCTGACAATGTGAATTTTAAACATTCTATGCACTTTAACCTTATCATACCATAGATATGCATGCCAACCAAACACATTATTAAATCCTTCTAAGTCCAAAATGTCTGTGTTTTCAAGAAGTAGCCATTCTTTTAGCCAGCAGAAAGCTGCTGCTTCATAATAAAATTTCAGGTCTGGCAGGGCAAAGCCTCCTCTTTCCTTTGCATCCGTTAATATTTTAAATTTTATCCTTGGCTTTTTGCCCTGCCAGACAAATCTGGATATATCTTTCTGCCACTTCTTGAAACAGTTGGTTTTGTCAATGATCTGCAGTGTCTGGAATAGAAACAACATTCTTGGCAATACATTCATCTTTATCACAGCAATACGACCCAATAGTGAGAGTTTCAAATTAGACCATATTTCTAGATCTTTCTTTATCTCCATCCAACATTCATCATAAATAAATTCCCATTATATAAATTCCCATTTTTAGCAGTCATAACAATTCCCAAATATTTCACTGTTTCCCAAAATTGTTTGATGTTTAAACAATTCCACCATATATGTATCATAGTACCTTTTCCAGTGTTGCATCGCTAGCAGACATCGCTACAATTTTTATTCATTTTCAGGTGTTAAATACCATCTGTGTTGCATTTTGAGATAGTTTTCTTTCAATGTTTAACACATAGTGAATTTCATATCTTCCTTCCACAATTTTTCCCATTGTTCAAACATAATATTTTCCCCAATATCTTGCGCCCATTTGATCATTGATGCTTTAACCAATTCATACTTTGTTTCCCACTCTAAGATCAAATTATACAATTTAGATATATTTTTCGATTTTCCTTGTATTAAGTATTTATCGAATTTTGATATTTCTTTTTAAAACCCTAACTTTTTGTCTTTCGCTAATCTGTACTGTTTGGCTTTGTTTAGGCTTATTACACTTCGCTTTGCTATTTGTGGGTGAATGAACACCAAAAGAACAATCCAAGCTTATTTGTCCTCTTCCTATTGAGATGGAACCAAAACACCTATGCTTCATTTGGGCTGATAACAAACATGTCACTCTGCGTTTTTTGGGTGAATGTGCATTCTAACCACAAAAACATCAATTTGAAATAAGCCCAATCAGAGCTTTATCATCTTCTTATTATGTAGATGGAACCCAAAACACCTTTTTGCTTTGGTTGTGGTGTTTCTGGTGCACACCCAAAAACCTCCATGCGAATTGAAATAAGCCGAATCAAAGCTTATTCGTCGTCTTTCAACGCATATGGAAGCGAAAAGACGTTGTTGTGTTATTTTGGTCGCATTACAGACACTTTGCGATTTCTGGGTCAATGTGCATTAACACCAAAGAACCCGACTTGAAATAAGTGAAATCCAAGATTATTCTTTCTTTGTAGCGGGAACCCAAAACAACCTGTTTGGCTTTGTTTAGGCTTATTACACTTCGCTTTGCTAGGGTTAGGGTTAGGGTGAATGAACACCGAAAGAACAATCCAAGCTTATTTGTCCTCTTCCTATACAGATGGAACCAAAACACCTATGCTTGATGTGGGCTCATAATAAACATTTCACTCTGTGATGTTTGGGTGAATGTGCATTCTAACCACTAAAATGCCAATTTGAAATAAGCCCAATCTGAAACTTATCATCTTATTTTTATGTAGATGGAACCCAAAACACCTTTTTGCTTTAGTTGGGGGTGATTCTGGTGCACACCCAAAAATCACCATGTGAATTGAAATAAGCCCAATCAAAGCTTATTCATCGTCTTTCTACGCATATGGAAGCTAAAAGACGGTGTTGTGTTATTTTGGTCTCATTACACACACTTTGCAATTTCTGGGTAAATGTGCATTTACATCAAAGAACACGACTTGAAATAAGCGAAATCCAAGATTCTTCTTTCTATGTAGCTGGAACCCAAAACAACCTGTTTGGCTTTGTTTAGCCTTATTACACTTCGCTTTGCTATTTGTGGATGAATGAACACCAAAAGAGCAGTCCAAGCTTATTCGTCCTCTTCTTATTGAGATGGAACCAAAACACCTATGCTTAATTTGGGCTGATAATAAACATTTCACTCTGCGTTTTTTGGGTGAATGTGCATTCTAACCACTAAAATACCAATTTGAAATAAGCCCAATCAGAGCTTTATCATCTTCTTTTTATGTAGATGGAACCCAAAACACCTTTTTGCTTTGGTTTGGGGTGATTCTGGTGCACACCCAAAAAACACCATGAGAATTGAAATAAGCCCAATATCAGCGTTTCCGTCTTCTTTCTAGGCATATGGAAGCGAAAAGACGGTGTTGTGTTATTTTGGTCTCATTACACAAACTTTGCGATTTCTGGGTCAATGTGTATTAACACCAAAGAACACGAGTTGAAATAAGCGAAATCCAAGATTCTTCTTTCTATGCAGCTGAAATCCAAAACAACCTGTTTGGCTTTGTTGAAGCTTATTACACTTTGCTTTGCTAGGGTTAGGGTTAGGGTGAATGAACACAGAAAGAACAATCCATGTTTATTATTCCTCTTTCTATAGAGGGTAAATGTGCATTAACACCAAAGAACACGACTTGAAATAAGCGAAATCCAAGATTCTTCTTTCTATGTATATGGAACCCAAAACAACCTGCTTGGCTTTGTATAGGTTTATTAAACTTCGCTTAGCCATTTGTGGGTGAATGAACACCGAAAGAACAATCCAAGCTTATTCGTCCTCTTCCTATTAAGATGGAACCAAAACACCTATGCTTCATTTGGGCTGATAATAAACATTTCACTCTGCGATTTTTGGGTGAATGTGTATTCTAACCCCAAAAATACCAATATGAAATAAGCCCAATCAGAGCTTTATCATCTTCTTTCTATGTAGATGGAACCCAAAACACCTTTTTGCTTTGGTTGGAGGTGATTCTGGTGCACGCCCAAAAAACACTATGCGAAGTGAAATAAGCCCAATCAAAGCGTATCCGTCTTCTTTCTAGGCATATGGAAGCGAAAAGATGGTGTCGTGTTATTTTGGTCTCATTACACACACTTTCTGATTTCTGGGTCAATGTGCATTGTGGTTCGAGGCCCCGACCCCCTCAATGTGGAATGAATACACAAGGACACGTGATATAAGGTTAATTGGCAAGAAAAGGCCACACCTTTATTGATTACAGCAGGGAAAAGGTATTGGCTTAGGCATTGGATGTCCAAAACAAGGGGGGTTTATTCACCAGTAGGTGGAGCCTGTTGATGCTAATCCAACTATTGGCTCTCCCCTGATGTCACCGAGGGTCGTGCCATGGCTTCCCGCCAAGCAGGCATTGGACAGAATACACGACCGCCAGATTCCTTTAACGGAATACCCAAAAATTGAAGGCAAAGGCGATGGCCACACCTAGCCCTTCGACACACCACAACACATTATTCCAATGCCTAACCTACCCACCAATACCACGAAAGTTGTGACGATTGCTACGAGGTAGGCGAAAAAACCAAAAAGCCGAATGCCGAATGGAAAAATTCCTACCAGGCCCCCCGGACAACCAGGGCGACCAACCTAAGGTCCATAGCAAGGCCAAAAGAAAACTGAGACCCTGAGCTCTAAGGGAGTGGAGGGTGGGTGACTCGCGATGGGACGACAAAAAGTGAGGCCGGAAGGCTGGTGCAATTTAGGCTGCTAAACACGCCCCCTCGCAGGCACCTGGTTGGGTGCCTGCCGGTGGGCGTGGGCGCCAGCCAGGTAAGTGGGAGGCAGGGGGCTAAGGCCCCCTGCTTGAGGCGGAGTCCGGCTCCCAACCACAACCACTCCCCTCTCTTGCAGGAGGAGAGTCTTTGTGGTTCGAGGACCTGATCCCCGCGTAGTGGAATGAAAACACAAGGACACGTGATATAACGTTAATGGGCAAGAAAAGGCCACAACTTTATTGATTACAGCAAGTGAAAAGGTATTGGCTTAGGCATTGGATTACGTCAGCTGAGTCTAAAACAAGCAGGGTTTATTCACCAGTAGGTGGAGCCTGTTGATGCTAATCCAACTATAGGCTCTCCCCTGATGTCACCGAGGGTCGTGCCATGGCCTCCCGCCAAGCAGGCATTGGACAGAATACACGGAATACCCAAAATTGAAGGCGCAGGCGATGGCCACACCTAGCCCTTCGACACACCACACCACATTATTCCAATGCCTAACCGCCACCCGAGCCCAAAAGGCTCGCCGCCAATACCCTCACAGCTGTAACCAATCCCTGATGCTGCTGCTGATGCTATTTAACCAAATGTCATTCCCTTGATCTGAAAGATGAACCCCATCATTCCGGTACAAGGCCTGCTCGCCAATCCGGATATGGTCGTGAGAAATGACTCGGCCATTCATAAAGCGCACCCAGCGGGCTATTGCATTTAAGAGTTTCCTGGATTTTTCAATGGCCATACAGTTATGCGCACCGTGCCAAACAATTTTCCTCAGGAAGGAGGACCAGAACACCATTGTTCCGGGACACAAGGCAGCAATCTCATCCAAATCTCTTTTTATGTTCCACGACAAGTCCACACTTCTTCTGTTAACAAGGTCATTTCCCCCTGATTGCCCCCCTAATTGAAGGATAAGGATGTCGGGAGGGCCAAACATGGTGACTTTCTCCCTCAGCAATGGCACAAGCTCTTCCCAACGCATGCCTCATCTCGAAAACCAGGAAACTCGCACTCCAAGTGGCAACCCAAGATTAGGGGTGAGGCAGCAGTTAGCCGACACGGGCCCAATGGACTATACTGTGGCCGCAAATCCAAACACTTTTTCTGAGAACAGCTGAGAATAAAGGAAAGAAAAAGACGGGTAAGTAGAGGTAATGCAGCGGAGCGTATTCTAGTGAATGTAACCTTTATAAGCATCGGATTTCCACTGGCCCATTTCTTTAATCCCATCTGCCGGCAGACCCAAGCGCGCCGCTGTTGTGGTGGCGCCAATCCTGAATGAGTGTGCAGCATAATCCTGGGAAGATAAACCACAGGCATCAATAGCTTTGCAGAGTACCCTTGTGAATTGGTGTCTCAACAAAGATGACCCATCCTCGTGAACCAGGAGCGGGCCAGGACCAGGCAGTCTGAGGTAAAGGTACCATCTAGTGTCCTTGACCGGGCATGGGCCCCGCTGCACTGAAGCTGTAAGTTTTACCAGGGAACCCCTACCTGCCTGATCCGTTTTGGATTGACGTATCTGCACCGTCATGCTAGCTTCAGACAACTGCATGTCCTCCGTGAGGAGGCCGCGCATTGGCCCAGTTGCGTTAACCTCGGCTACTACTTCACCGACCCTCAAAGCGCCAAAAAAAAACAACAAACAAAAAACCATCACATTTGCAGCGGAAAAAAGGCAGGCCTCAACTTGGTCCAGCAGATTGACCTAAACTTTGTGCATATCTGAGAGAGCAGCCCGTAAGAAATTGGCTTAGCATATGCTGCGGAAAAGAGGCAGGCCTCAAACTCGGTCCAACAGATCGACTTAAGCTTTATGCATATTTGAGAGAGCAGCCTGTAAGAAATTGGCTTATGGCCCTCGGCTCTAGGGGGTTGCAGCTTACCCCAACCTTCAATAGCTCTGCGGATCAGGAAGTCACTGCACGGGTCGGAGGAAAACATGGCTTTACAAAAGAAGCTGATGGCGGCTACGTGTATCTTTAAAGTTTTGGGGGCCCGGCCTAAAGGAAGCTATAACGTATGCCGCAGAGAACACCTGGGCCTCGAACTTGGACCAGCAAATTGACCTAAGTTTCATACGGATTTGGGACAGCAGCACATAAGAAATAGGCTTGCAGCCTTTGTTACTTGGAGGCTGCAGTCAACTCCAACCTTTAATTGCCCTGCGGACCATGAAGTCACAGCACAAATCAGTGGAAAAAACATGGGTCTACTAAAGAATGTGATAGCGGCTATGTGTATTCTCAAAGTTTTCGAGGCTCAACCTAGGCCATGAAGGTGTGTTAAGCACTGCAGAACGTTTTCTGTGGAGGGTGTAACATTAGTGGAAAGGGAGGATACTTTGGACCTGAACCCCATGAAATCACACCAGACCTTCTTATATCTAAGCCTAGAGGGTGCGACAAATGCTAATAGTCCCTTAATCACTTCACGTCTCCAAGGTTCCACAGGTGCTCCGGAACGGGTTCTGGCAGTGGCTGAGCCCTGGGAGCTAATGCTCGGAAGCGAGGCACCGGAGGACGAATGATTGGAGTAGGCGCGACACCCTCTCGGAACACGATGACTGCTTAGCCAGTATGTTGACCACCGCCTGGTTATCAGTTCTGAAGCACACCCGGCGATTCTGGAACTCCTCAGTCCAAATGTGAACAGCCACAACTAAGGGGAAAAAACTCCAGAAAAGTGAGATCCCGCGTGATAGCCTCGCCTTGCTACTCTGCTGGCCATTGTTGAGCACACCAGCATCCCCTAAAGAATAAACTGAAGCCGAAGGACCCAGCGGCATCAGTGAACCTGGAAATCTGAGGACAGGTTGAGGATTTCCTGCCATAAGGGGACTCCATTGTAGCGTTCCAGAAACGTGATCCAGATCTCAAGGTCTGTCTTAACCGATTTTGGGAGTCTTACCCTGTGGTGCGGTTTGTTTGTTTGTTATTTTATTTTACTTTATTTTTTAAGGTTAGGTATGCACACAGGCCCCAAGACTCATTTTGTATCATGACTTTTAAACTTCTGATTTGTTTCTGAGTCACTTGGTGCTCTCTGTGCTGAATCTGAAGGGGGATGGCACACAGACTAACTGAATGTGGATGTTCATTATGCACTGTATCATAGTATAGTACAGTGATTATAAAAATATCTGCTTGAGTATACGTTTTCATCATGTGTAAAACTCATAAGGAATAAACAAATAGTTCTATATTGTGATCAAGTAACTCCTAGAACAAAATTGTAAGTGTCAGAGCTGGCTCCGGGTCCCAGCTCACCAAGGACCAACGCTAGCCGGTAGTACAGTATCAAAGTCTTTATTGAAGAATAGTCTCCATTTACAAATCTCAGCGTCCCAGCTCTACGTCTGAGCTTTAGACCGGCGAAGCTCTATCTGGATCTCCGCCCCCTGTGCACCAGCTTAAAACTCTAATCTTACTCCACCTCCTCCTTCTCTCTCTCTTCCTCTGGGTCTTACTACCCCCCGGGGTCTCTTCCCTCCTGGACTCTTCTGACGCAGAGCTGGACCCCTCTGACTCCTCCCCCTCTCTTCGGCGTGCTTTAGGACCTGGCTCCCTACCCGGGCTGCCCACCTTGCCGCCCTCCTGTACATTTGAACTTGGCGCGCGCGCGCGTTTAACTTTCCTGATGACCGTTTCCTCGCTCCCTGACGAGGGTGTGGCCACTCCTGCTTCACGCTCTCCCTCTGCCTGCGCGCTCCCTGATCCCGATGCCTTGGACTCCTCCCCCCTACTGCACTCTGGGGGGGAAGCTGGTCCGGATTTCCAGCTGTTACTCTCTGAGTCCCCTCTGGCCCCTTCTTCCCGAGGTGTCCCCCTTGCCCTGACCATGGGGGCCCCTTTCTGTGAATCCTCCGAGTCACTGGAGAGACTCAGAGACCTCGGACTACTGTCGCCGCTGACATTTCCTTCCGACTCCTCCCCCTCGCTCTCCGTTTCTTCCCTCTCCTGTGACTCTGCTCCTGAACCCCTGACATCCATCCCCCCCTCGAAGCCCCCCCTTCCCCCCTCCCCTTCCTCCGGCGGGGGTGCTGGGTGCTCCGTCGTTGTGGGGGTGAATGGTGGATACAGTTCGTCCCCCGTGGCGTGCATCCAGTTAGAGAAATCCGGCTCGTCCTCCATGTCTTCGCCGACCTCGTTCTCCTCTGCTTCCATCTCCGTGCCGCCATGCTCGAACCCAACGTCCTCCCCCATCACGTCCATGTCCCTCTCACCCTCGTTCCCCTCTGGGTCCGTTCCCTGCCAAGGGCCCCTCAGCCACCTCTCCTCTCCTCGATTGTCCCACCAAAACGAGCGGTCTGAGGCAAACCCCGAGGGCGAGCCCTCCGGTGAACGTGTTTCTAATGCTGGTTCTTCGTCCGATGTGAATCCCTGGAACGTGCTGGTAGAAAGCGTGGGTGTGAAAAGCCAGTCGTCGAAATACTCGGCTGGCATGGGCCTGTGTGGGAACAAGGCATGAAACTCCTCTTTGAGGAGAGGCTCGTCCAGGGCATAGTCCGGCACCCAACTGTTGGCGCTGGCCGGGGTACCTTCCCTTGCGAGAAAATATTCTACTCCCTCCTCCCCCCATCTCGAGTCCAAAATCTCTGTGACCTGGTTGATGGGTTCTCTTCTTGGCGACTCCCTCCTTGGGGGGGCCTCCCTATACGGGTCTGGTGCCGTGCCCTGCGCCTGAAATCGGTGAGGTGCCTTGTAGGGCGTGAGCACCGACCTATGGAATACTGGGTGCATTCTGGATCCTTCCGGAAGTGTCAACCGGAAGGCCACCGGATTGATCTGTGCTTCAACTCGGTAAGGTCCTAGTTGCTTATGTCCGAGTTTCTTCTTAGCTAAAGATCTGGTCGGCACTGCGTGGGCCGCTAACCACACCCAGTCTCCCACCTGTATGTCTTCACCAACCCTCCTGTGCTTGTCAGCCTGCAGTTTGTATGCGTGCTTTGCAAGCTCTAATTGCCTCCTAAGCTGATCGTGGACTTCCTGCAATTCCGCCGCCAAGACTTCCGCTGCCTGTGGCTCCCCCTCCCCCAGTCTCTCTAATCCCGGGAAGGTTCTGGGATGCCTCCCGTTGTTGGCGAAGAACGGCGTCACCCCTGTGGACACGTGCTTCGTGTTGTTGTAAGCGAACTCAGCGAGCGGCAGGTAGTCCACCCATGTCGTCGGCTGTTGATTTGCATAGCATCTCAGGTACTGCTGCATGATGGCGTTGACGCGCTCCGCTTGTCCGTTGGTCTGCGGGTGTCTCGCCGACGCTAGGTTGATCTTGACGTTCAGGAAACCCATCAGCTTCTGCCAGAAGCTCGAAATGAACTGGCGCCCCCTGTCGGACAAGATAGACCGTGGCAGTCCGTGCACCCTGAAGACGTGGTCTATGAACAGTTTGGCGGTCTGTTCTGCCGTGGCCACCTTCGCGCACGGAATGAAGTGGGCCATTTTAGTGAACATGTCCACCACCACTAGTACTGCTGTTTTACCCCTCGAGCTGGGTAAATCCGTGACAAAGTCCAGTGCCACCCTCTCCCACGGTTCGCTCGGGGTCTGCAGCGGTTCGAGCAGTCCTGCCGGAGGTTTGTGCACTGACTTGGCCCTTTGGCAAGTGTCGCACCTCGAGACGTACTCCGCGACTTCCCCCCTCATCTTGGGCCACCAGAAATCTCTGGCAACGAGTTCCGCCGTCTTCTCCTTGCCGAAGTGCCCGGCGGTTGGCGCGTCGTGCAACTGCTGCAGTACTTTCGCGCGGAGCTCATCTCCCGGTACATAGAGTGCTCCTCTGCGGATGAGCAATCCGTCCCTTATTTGGAACTCGTCGTTTTTCACCGTGCCCTTGCGCACCTCCTCCATCTTGGCTAGAGCGAAGGAGTCCTCCTGCAGTGCTCGACGGACCGCTTCCAGGTCCACGGTTGCGGAAGCGCACGCCCACGCTTTCTGGGCGAAAATGTGCTTGGCCGCTGCTGGCGCCGCTTCTTCGAGGTATTGCGGCTTTCTGGACAGTGCATCTGCCATGATGTTGTTGTCGCCTGGGATGTATTCTATCCTGAAGTCGAAATCCGCAAAGAACTCCGCCCATCTGATGTGCCGCTGGTTCAGGAACCTTGCCGTGCGCCAGTACTCCAAGTTCTTATGATCCGTGCGAACCTGCACAGTGTGTTTGGCCCCGATGAGGAAGTGCCGCCACGCCTTGAATGCTGCATGAATGGCCAGCAACTCCCTGTCCCAGATGGTGTAGTTCTGCTCTGACTTGCTGAGCTTCCTAGAGTAGAAGGCACACGGTCTCCAGTCCCCATGCGGGTCCTCCTGCAACAGTACGGCGCCCACGGCTCTGTCTGAGGCGTCCGTCTCAACTCTCAGCGGTTTGCTGGGATTCACATGCAGTAGCTGCCCTTCGGACGAGAAGAGACGCTTGAGGTTCTGGAAGGACTGCTCCGCTTGCTCCGTCCAGATGAACTTCTTCTTCTTGGAGCTGAGCGTGTCGGTAATGGCCGCTGTCTGCATCGCGAACCCCTTGATGAATTTGCGGTAAAAGTTGGCGAACCCCACAAACCGCTGGACCTCCTTCCGATTGCGCGGGCTGCTCCAATCCAACACCGCGCGAACCTTGGCGCTGTCCATGGCGAGCCCCTTGTCCGACAGCTTGTAGCCCAGGAAATCCACCTCCTTCCTGTCGAACTGGCACTTCTCCAGCTTTGCGTACAGCCGATGCTCCTGCAGTCGCTGCAGAACCTCCTTGACGTCCCCCTCGTGGGTCTCCTCAGATTCTGAGAATATCAGGATGTCGTCCAAGAAGCAGACGCATTTCTTGTAGAGAAGACCCGCCAGGACGTGATGCATGAACGCTTGAAAACAGTGGGCGCCATTTTGTAAACCGAAGGGCATAACTCTATATTCATATGTGCCCAGGGGCGTGAACATGGCAGTCTTCCACTCGTCCCCCTCCCGTATGCGGATCAGGTTGTACGCCCCTCTCAGATCCAACTTTGTAAAAACGCGTCCTTTCCTCACCGTTGCAAGCAGGTCATCTATTTTGGGCATTGGAAAGGCTGTGGGCTTGGTCTTTGAATTTAAGAGCCTGAAATCCACTACAAGTCTTTTTTGGGGCGTGTCCTTTTTCTTCACAAAGAATACAGGACTGCCCCCCGCTGCTTTCGACTCCCGGATGAAACCGCGCTTTAAGTTGAGGTCTATGAACTCCTTGAGCTCCTGCAGCTCGTCTTCAGACATGGAATACAGTTTCCCGGCTGGCAGCGTCGCCCCTGGCAGGAGGTCAATCTGGCAGTCATAGGGCCTGTGGGGAGGCAGCTTGTCTGCTTCCTTCTCGCAGAAAACCTCCAAAAACGCTGCGTACTTGCGTGGCACTGCTTGCAGCGTGCTCAATTGTAGCTGCGTGTCTTCCCCTCCTTCTTCTTGGCTACGAAGAATGCAATGTTCCGCGCAATAGGAGGAACCGAAGGTCAATTGGCGTTGGTACCACGCCAATGCTGGACTGTGCCTGTGCAGCCAACTCATGCCCAAGACTACCGGCGTGCCTGACAGTTTGGTGACGTTGAAGCTGATGACCTCTTGGTGATTTCCAATCCGCATCACCATTGGTTGCGTTTGTTGCACCACTTGCCCCCCTAGCAAGTCCCTGCCATCCACTGTGACAACCTTCAGGGGCAGTGTGGCTGGCAGCAGTGGTATATTGTGCTGCTGAATAAAATCCAGTCCTATAAAGTCGGCGTTGCTGCCGGAGTCAATGGTGATCGGCACTTCCAGAGTGCTTCCGTTGGGCAGTTGGAGAGACGCTGTAAGCTGCACCACTGGTTTGGGTGGGAGGGGGTCTGTGGGCTGCAAAATCCCTGGGGATTGTTTCATTGATTTGTCTGGCTGGACCCCAGTACCTCTTCCTCCAGCCAGACTCTGTCGTTTCCCTGCTGCGTTGCTTCTGTCACTGTTGCTGATGCTGCAGTGTGCTTGTGGAGCCTCTGGGGACACTCTTTCGCCATGTGTTGAGCACTGTCGCAGATGTAGCACTTCCTGTTCCCTCTAGGAGGCTTCGTCTTGACTGCTCCCGGCGTCAGGGCTCTGGTAGCTGACTGAGCCCTGGCACCTCCGAGCTCCATCGGTTCCTCTCCCCCTCCCTGCGAGGGCGTGGACTGCGCACGCGCTGCTTCTTTGGGATAGAAGGGAGGTGCTCTGGCTGGTGCCCTTCCCCAACGTCCTTCTTCTCTGTTGCAAGGACGTTCCTCCAGATGCACCCCGATCTCCAGAGCCCTCTGGACCACTTCCTGGGTGCTCCTTGGCCTCTCCCCCCTTCCAATCTCGGCTTTTACTTCTGTATTCAAGCCCTCCCAAAAGAGATCTCTCACTGGCGCAGAAGCTTTGTCCCATCCCAGTGCATGAACCAGTGCGAAGAAACGCGTATGGTACTGACGCACGCTGGCTTTGCCTTGCTTAAGTCCATGTATGTCTCTCCTGGCAATATCAACGTCTATCTTTGATAAAAAACACGAGTCCATAGCTTTAATGAAAGCCTTCGCGTCTTGGAGCGCCGGATCATTGTCCCTCCATAAATTTCTCAGCCACGTTTTGGCTTCACCATGCAAATGGGATAGGATAAACCCCACTTTCTCTCTTTCATCTCTAAAGTCTTTGTCAAGCAGATCCAGCGCAAACAACAGGTCTGCTCTAAAGTTGGGGTACTGCTGTAAACTCCCGTCAAAATGGGATACAAGGCTGCCTCCCCTCTTTCCCAATCCAATGCCCTCTGCTTTGGATCCAGGTGGCCCCTGTTTGGAAATCACGTCCAATCTTACTTGGAGATCCCGGTAGGCGCTACTCATTTCCTCCTCTCTTTTTCTGGATGCAATTACCTCCGTGCTGAGTCGTGTCACAGCTTCTTGCAGGGCGGATATCTGCTCTTCCGTCGTCATCTTGCCTGAGTTCTGTGAGCTCTTGAAGCACCCCTCCTCTGCCCTCGCTGCGTCAACTCACGTGGCGAGGTTCTTGGTGCCAAAACTTTAAGAATGGAGATAGAGCTTACTGTCAGAGCTGGCTCCGGGTCCCAGCTCACCAAGGACCAACGCTAGCCGGTAGTACAGTATCAAAGTCTTTATTGAAGAATAGTCTCCATTTACAAATCTCAGCGTCCCAGCTCTACGTCTGAGCTTTAGACCGGCGAAGCTCTATCTGGATCTCCGCCCCCTGTGCACCAGCTTAAAACTCTAATCTTACTCCACCTCCTCCTTCTCTCTCTCTTCCTCTGGGTCTTACTACCCCCCGGGGTCTCTTCCCTCCTGGACTCTTCTGACGCAGAGCTGGACCCCTCTGACTCCTCCCCCTCTCTTCGGCGTGCTTTAGGACCTGGCTCCCTACCCGGGCTGCCCACCTTGCCGCCCTCCTGTACATTTGAACTTGGCGCGCGCGCGCGTTTAACTTTCCTGATGACCGTTTCCTCGCTCCCTGACGAGGGTGTGGCCACTCCTGCTTCACGCTCTCCCTCTGCCTGCGCGCTCCCTGATCCCGATGCCTTGGACTCCTCCCCCCTACTGCACTCTGGGGGGGAAGCTGGTCCGGATTTCCAGCTGTTACTCTCTGAGTCCCCTCTGGCCCCTTCTTCCCGAGGTGTCCCCCTTGCCCTGACCATGGGGGCCCCTTTCTGTGAATCCTCCGAGTCACTGGAGAGACTCAGAGACCTCGGACTACTGTCGCCGCTGACATTTCCTTCCGACTCCTCCCCCTCGCTCTCCGTTTCTTCCCTCTCCTGTGACTCTGCTCCTGAACCCCTGACAGTAAGTTTTAGCTTCAGAAAACCAGTTGCTTGTAGCCAACATCCTGTTGCTAATGTAGCTAAAATTTTAGCACTTTTGATTGTTAGTTGATAACCAGATTGTTAGTATGACAAGAGATTGGTGGGATGCTCTCCTACAGATTTCCAAAACTGTTGTACTACAGACACAGCCAGGACATTCCAGAACAATTCTATCTGATACTGTAAATGTCAGGTTTCAGTTTCACTCTAGCTAGAAATAACTGCTACATACGCAACAAGTTCTAGAAGATTGCCAAAGGTGAGCTCTTGGCCAAAGCGTTATCCACTTCAGTGAAGTGTTATTTCTCACAAACTAGCAATTTGTTTACTAACTATACATGTCCCCTAATATGGTTAACGGACTGAAATTATGCGATTCCGACTGTTGGGCTTAAAGGCTTACTAGATTCTAGGACTGAGGATTAAATCATTATTGTACTTCTTTGCAATTTGCCCACAGCTGCCCTGCTCATTGGGAGAACAGGAAATGGATCTGGAACACTTCAAAGCAGTACCATTGCTCCCATGTGTCTTCCTGTTTGGGCTGTCATTTTGTTAAAGCTGTGGTCTTGCTCTTGTAGTTGATCTGGGAGAAAAAGGCAGGTTCCCCAGGAAAAAATAATTCCTGTATGAGGTGTTATGGAATGATACATTTGGTTGCCTAATAATCTCAAAAGGGGGGTGGGTCTGGGAAGGGGTGCCTCTGTCCTGGAGACCAAGCAGGGGCTAAGTGGCGGCCCTGTTGGGTTCATCCCATAGTGTATGCCATCGTGTGACTCCAGAGGCGGAGCTAGCTGCTCTGGCACCTGGAGTGGCATGCATGGTGTGCACCCAGGGGTGGGGCTAGCTACCCGTGGGTCGAGGCGAGCGTCCTTTCCCTTACTGACTTCTGATTAGTAGAGTCCTTCGCGGTTAAGGAGCCAACTACTAGGATTCTGAAACCCTCTGAGAAACCCTTCCAAAGATAGGATGCTGCACTTCTGTCCAGATGGATAGACAAGTGGTTGAGGAGAGGAGAAAGCTGAATTTGAGAAAATGCTAGACCCAGAAGGACTTTATTGATGGTTCCCTGCTGCGGGGGTTCGTCTGGAACTAGAGTGGTGGAAGCCCCGACCTCCCCGAAAGGGCCGCTTCCCTTTGTAACACGCTGTGGCTGGGTGAGGCCCTGCACATCTCTCACACTCGTGCGGGTACTTACAAGACTGCCTTTGGCATTGCCCTTTATTGAATTACCCGCACACCTTACGTTTTAAATCCTTTCTAAGGTCCAGCTTTCCAGTACGATACACCTCTGATGGCTTCTTCTCGACATACAGGCTAACTGCCAGATGCTAATAGTGGCGGCCTCCCCAGAAAGGGCGTAAGCCATTCTGGCTCATCATCACTGGCTGATGAGGTGCCTGATTCTGGAAGCTGGACCCTGGGCTGCTTATTCTGCAAAGAACTAGAAGAACGGGAAGCAACCAGGTTATTGATATGGGCCAGCAGCCTCCACGCAGGAGCCCCGATGCGGTTCTGAAAGTCGGCGAGCAAGCCTGAGACCTAGTTTGCACAGCCGCCGTTCCTGACTGAGGGCTTGGGCCTGCACCTGGGTAGTTTAAAGGCTGGCCACTGGTTTGCGAAACAAGGAAGTAAGAAACGCAAGGCAAATAGAACTAAAGGATAGCTAAGAGAAAGCTCTGTTCATAGTCAACAATGAATGATCTGAAGGCATTGAGGAAATGCGAAATGGGTTTGGGTTTGTTATTACGACGGTTGCCAGCTGCAGTGTTTGCTGGTACTGCACCCGTGCGCTTCCTCTTGGGCGCCATGAGCTGCTCTGTGCACTAGTAAAATGCGCCCACTATTTATTTCGTCACTAATTGTTTTATTTTACTTTAAATTTAATTTTTATTTATTTATTTATTTATATTTTTAGTATTATTAATTTTAATTATTATGATTTTATTATTTTTATTATTATTTATAATTATAATTATTTATTATTATTATTTATTATTTATAATTATAATTATTATTTATTATTATTTATTATTTATAATTATAATTATTTATTTATTATTTATTTATTTTATTTTATTATTTCAATTTATTATTGTTGTTGTTATTTTTAATTAGTATTAATATCACCAATTAATAACTTGACTGCAATTAAATGTTAGTATGACTGCAATTAAATGTTAGTATACAATTATTGTGCATCAATAAAGTTCGGAGCACGGTTGATGAATTAACTATTAATCGATAGTTAATTCGATTGGGTTTATTATTACGACGGTTGCCAGCTGCAGTGTTTCCTGGTACTGCACCCGTGCGCTTCCTCTTGGGCGCCATGAGCGCTAGTAAAATGCGCCTACTATTTATTTTGTCACTAATTATTTTATTTTAAATTTAATTTTCATTTATTTATTTATTTATTTAATATTATTAATTTTAATTATTTTTATTATTATTTATTATTATTTATATTTATAATTATTTATTATTATTATTATTTATTTTTCAAATTTATTTTATTTTATTATTTTATTTTATTATTGTTGTTGTTTTTATTGTTGTTGATCACCAATCAATTAGTAACTTGACTGTAATTAAATGTTAGTATACAATTATTGTGCATCAATAAAGTTTGGAGCACGGTTGATGAATTAACTATTAATCGATAGTATCTCAATTAATAGCCAATGGATTTATAGCTATGAGTAGGAATTACTATTATCAATTGCTCCGCGTAACTGCTGACAAAATGAACAAGCTATACGTCACTTAACTGCACCGCTTGTATTTATTTATATTTATTAAATCACAACCCAGCAAGAGTTCAAGCAGCAGTGCTCAGCTGCATATTAGCACCTGGCTCCAAGGAACAATCCCATACACAAAGCAACCCCAACTGCAGTCAGACAGAATTAGAAGATAATTGCCTACAATAAAAAGTTGCCCCATTTAAATGATAGGCAAATCTAGGCGCAAAGCAATGCCAAGTAATCAAACAGGATTGAAAATAACTGCTTACAAGGAGATGCTCAGAAGCTGCAGCCAAATTAAGAGAAAAGGAAATCAATAAGAATCCAGGCCCACGCCAGCGGCCCTCTGAAAAGGAGGGGTGAGGTTGCTCTTAAGGGGAAAATCTCACTGCTGGGGAAACTTTGCCAAACAAAGGAAACTTTGCCAAACAAAGAAAACTAAATCTTTGCCCACAAGGTCAGCTCAAGACCAGTTGAGGGAAATAAGGGTGCTTAAACAGACAAAAGACTGCAATTGGTCAAACTGCTGGTTAGTTAAACTGACAATGCAACTAGAGCTGCTGAACTGCCAGGTGCTTAAAGACAATGCCTCACAAACTGCCGGTCACTCAGAGAGCAATCAAGCCTGCCCCAGCAGTTGAAAAAACCTGTCTGGTAACTGTGATGACTCAGGCAAGGAGCAAAGGGAACTCCAAAGACCAATGTATTTCCTGAAATGGTTAGGGGGTGGAGGGAGGGAGGGGGGGTGGAGGGAGGAGAAGGAAAGCGTGGGGGGAGTTGGGAGGGAGAAGGTGTGGAGGGAGTAAAATGAGCATGCCAGGCAAGGAAAAACTTTTTGAAGAAAAGGAAAATAGCTGTCCTTTACAGTGAGCCAAAATGAAGTGGAAATATAAACTGTGGGTTAACCTGGACTTTTCAGTAAGGTACTATAAGCCGTAACCTTCTGTTGTTGTTGTTGTTGTTGTTTAAAAGCGGTTTTCTTTAGGGAGCCTGTACTGGCAAGTGAAGCCAATGACAAGAACCAGGCAAAGGCACACCTTCAAAGGTTCTAAACGTATAAACGTGTAGTGCTGAGGAATGGTTCCCTGATCAGAAACCCTGAATTGTCCACCCCCAAGCCCTGCCTTATTTCTATCCCCCAAACATCAAGCAAAGGGGGGGGGGTGGCTTAGAGAAACCAAGAGGGGTGAGGTTTAAGTGCACAGTCTATTCCAAGCCCCGGCAGCCTTTAAAATTTTACAGGGGGCTCCCGATTTAAGTGGTACCAATGGCAGAAATATTCAGCTGTCCCATACAGGGATCGAACTTGCAACCTTGGCATTATCAGCACCATGCTCTAACCAACTGAGCTATCCAGGCTCTCAAGGACAATGGAGGGGGAAAACGCACAAGCACCCTGGCCAACAAATTAAAATGTAAGGCAAACCCATTCAGTCACCCAGACCAGCCACGCAATCGGACAGGCAAGGGCAATCGAGGGGAAAACATACAAGGAGACAAGGGAGAAAGAAAGACGGAGCCACACTCACACTCAGACCTCGCTGGGGGCACGTGCTGGGCAAGGGAATAAGCTGCAGCTTACAAAAGGTAATTCACACTTAGACTGCACAAACAAAACAAGCACCAGGAGTGGGGGGAAATAGAAGGTTAAATGTAGGTTTTTACACGGAAAAGAGGACACAGTAAGGCAAACCTGGATGCCTGGGTTTTTAAAAGCAGTAAAGCAATGAGCGCATGTGTCAGAGCTGGACCCCTGACAGCATGCAAGCCTCCTAAAGATAAAAGGCAAGCCAGGAACCAGGCAGCCTTCACACACACAGACCCCCCCGACTCCAAACCTCGTGGCTCTTCCCTGTGATGACTGTGATGACTCCTAGCTGATGACTCGCGACGGGACGACGAAGAGTGAGGCCGAGGAGGGGCCAGCGCTGCAGCATATAGGCTGCCGTACACGCCCCCTCGGCAGCACCTGGTTGGGTGCCTGCCGATGGGCGTGGGCGCCAGCCAGGTGAGAGGGGAAGTCAGGGGGCTAACGCACCCTGCTAGTGGCGGAGCTCGGGCTCCCGCCCACAACCACTCCCCTCTCTTCCAGGGGTCTTTACCCAGAAATCGCAAAGTGTATGCAATGAGATCAAAATTACAAAAGACAGTCTTTTCGCTTCCTTCTGCATTGAAAGAAGATGAATAAGCTTCGATTGGGCTTATTTTAATTCGCATCGTGTTATTTGGGTGTGCACCAGAATCACCAACACCCAAAGCAGAAAGGTGTTTTGGGTTCCATCTACATAGGAAGAACATCATTGGGCTTATTTCAAATTGGTGTTTTTGGGGTTAGAATGCACATTCACCAAAAAGCAAAGAGTGAAATGTTTATCAGGCCACAGCAAGCATAGTTGTTTTGGTTCATCTCAATAGAAAGAGGACCAATAAGCTTGGATTGCACTTTCGGTGTTCATTCACCCACAAATAGCGTAAGTGAAGTGTAATAAGCATAAACAAAGCAAAACAGGTTGTTTTGGGTTCCATCTACATAGAAAGAAGCATCTTGGATTTCGCTTATTTAAAAGTCGTGTTCTTTGGTGTTAATGCACATTTACCCAGAAATCCCAAAGTGAATGCAATGAGATCAAAATTACAAAAGACGGTCTTTCCGCTTCCATAGCGTAGAAAGAAGACAAAGAAGACTCGATTGGGGTTCTTTCAATTCGCATGGTGTTTTTTGGGTGTGCACCAGAACACACCAAGAAAAGCAAAAAGGTCTTTTGGCTTCAGGATTGCTCTTTCAGTGTTCATTCACCCACAAATAACAAAGCGAAGTGTAATAAGCCTAAACATAGCAATACAGTTTATTTTGGGTTCCATCTATATAGAAAGAAGAATCTTGGATTTCGCTAATTAATGTCGTGTTCCTTTGTGTTAATGCACATTTATCCAGGAATCGCAAAGTGTATGCAATGAGACCAACATTACAAAAGATGGTCTTTTCGCTTCCTTACACGTAGAAAGAAGACAAATAAGCTTCGATTGGGCTTACTTTAATTCTCATGGTGTTATTTGGGTGTGCACCAGAATCACCAACAACCAAAGCAGAAAGGTGTTTTGGGTTCCATCTACATAAAAATAAGATGATAACGCTTATTGCAAATTGGTGTTTTGGGGGTTAGAATGCACATTCACCCAGAAATCAAAGAGTGAAATGTTTATCAGCCCAAAGCAAGCATAGGTGTTTTGGTTCGATCTCAATAGTAAGAGGACGAATAAGATAGGATTGCTCTTTCGGTGTTCATTCACCCACAAAGAGGAAAATGTTATAAGCCTAAAGAAAGCAAAACAGGTTATTTTGGGTTAATGCACATTTACCCAGAAATCGCCAAGTGTATGTAATGAGACCAAAATAACAAAACACCATCTTTACGCTTCCATAGCGTAGAAAGGACGAAGAAGCTTCGATTGGGCTTATTTCAATTCGTATGGTGTTTTTTGGGTGTGCACCAGAATAACACTCAACCAAAGCAAAAAGGTGTTTTGGCTTCCATCTACATAGAAAGAAGATTATAACGCTTTGATTGGGCTTATTTCAAATTGGTGTTTTTGGGGTTAGAATGCACATTCAACCAAAACTCGCAAATATTTGTTATCAGCCCAAATCAAGCATAGGTGTTTTGGTACATCTCACTAGACAGAGGACCAATAGTGCTTGGATTGCACTTTCGGTATTCATTCACCCACAAATAGCAAAGCGAAGTGTCATAAGCAAAAGAGGTTGTTTTGGGTTCCATCTACATAGAAAGAAGAATCTTGGATTTCGCTAATTTCAAAGTCATGTTCTTTGTTGTTAATGCACCTTTACCCAGAAATCGCAGTGTATGTAATGAGACCAAAATAACAAAACACCATCTGTCCGCTTCCATACCGTAGAAAGAAGACAAATCTGCTTCGATTGGGCTTATTTCAATTTGCATGGTGTTTTTTGCACCAGAATCTCCGCAACCAAAGCAAAGAGGTTTTTTGGCTTCCATCTACATAAAAAGAAGATGATAACGCTGTGATTGGGCTTATTGCAAATTGGTGTTTTAGGGGTTAGAATGCACATTCAACCAAAAATCGCAGAGTGAAATGTTTGTTATCAGCCCAAATCAAGCATAGGTGTTTTGGTTCGATCTCAATAGAAAGAGGACGCATAAGATTAGATTGATCTTTCGGTGTTCATTCACCCACAAATAGGAAAGTGTCATAAGCCTAAAGAAAGCAAAACAGGTTTTTATTTTGGGTTACATCTACATAGAAAGAAGGATTTCGCTTATTTCAAAGTCGTGTTCTTTGGTGTTAATGCACATTCACCCAGAAATCGCGAAGTGTATGCAATGAGATCAACATTACAAAAGACGGTCCTTACGCTTCCTTCTTCGTAGAAAGAAGACGAAGAAGCTTCGATTGGGCTTATTTCAATTCCTATGGTGTTTTTTGGGTGTGCACCAGAATAACACTCAACCAAAGCAGAAAGGTGTTTTGGGTTCCATCTACATAGAAGATGATAACGCTCTCATTGGGCTTATTTCAAATTGGTGTTTTTGGGGTTAGAATGCACATTCACCCAAAAATCAAAGAGTGAAATGTTTAATCAGCCCAAAGCAAGTATAGTTTTGGTTCATCTGAATAGAAAGAGGACGAATAACATTGGATTGAACTTTCGGTGTTCATTCACCCACAAATAGCAAAGCGAAGTGTCATAAGCCTAAACAAAGCAAAACAGGTTGTTTTAGGAAGCATCTTGGATTTTGCTTATTACAAAGCTGTATTCTTTGGTTTTGATGCACATTTACCCAGAAATCGCAAAGTGTATGTAATGAGACCAAAATAACAAAACACCATTCTCCGAGTCCATAGCGTAGAAAGAAGTCGAAGAAGCTTCGATTGGGTTTATTTCAATTCGTATGTTGTTTTTTGGGTGTGCACCAGAATCACCCCAACCAAAGCAAAAAGGTGTTTTGGCTTCCATCTACATAAAAAAAGACGATAACGCTCTCAATGGGCTTATTTCAAATTGGTGTTTTTCGGGTTAGAATGCACATTCAACCAAAAATAGCAGAGTGAAATGTTTGTTATCAGCCCAAATCAAGCATAGGGGTTTTGGTTCATCTCACTAGAAAGAGGACCAATAGTGCTTGGATTGCACTCGGTGTTCATTCACCCACATAAGCCTAAACATAGCAACAGGTTGTTTTGGGTTCCATCTACATACAAAGAAGATGATAACGCTCTCAATGGGCTTATTTAAAATCAAAGAGTGAAATGTTTATCGGCCCAAAGCAAGCATAGTTGTTCTGGTTCATCTCAATAGAAAGAGGACCAATAAGCTTGGATTGCACTTTCGGTGTTCATTCACCCAGAAATAGCAAAGCGAAGTGTCATAAGCATTCGATTGGGCTTATTTCAATTCGCATGGTGTTTTTTGCACCAGAATCTCCGCAACCAAAGTAAAAAGGGGTTTGGCTTCCATCTACATAAAAAGATGATAACGCTGTCATTGGGCTTATTGCATATTGTTGTTTTTGGGTTTAGAATGCACATTCAGCCAAAAATCGCAGAGTGAAATGTTTGTTATCAGCCCAAATCAAGCATAGGTTTTTTGGTTCGATCTCAATAGAAAGAGGACGAATAAAATTAGATTGCTCTTTCGTTCATTCACCCACAAATAGGAAAGTGTCATAAGCCTATAGAAAGCAAAACAGGTTGTTTTGAGTTCCATCTGCATAGAAAGAAGAATCTTGGATTTCGCTAAATGAAATTAGCGTGTTCTTTGGTGTTAATGCACCTTTACCCAGAAATCGCAAAGTGTATGTAATAAGACCAAAATAACAAAACACCATCTGTCCACTTCCATAGCGTAGAAAGAACACAAATCAGCTTCGATTGGGCTCATTTCAATTCGCATGGTGTTTTTTGCACCAGAATCACCCCAACCAAAGCAAAAAGGTGTTTTGGCTTCCATCTACATAAAAATAAGATGATAACGCTCTCATTGGGCTCATTTCAAATTGGTGTTTTTGGGGTTTGAATGCACATTCAACCAAAACTCGCAGAGTGAAATGTTTGTTATCAGCCCAAATCAAGCATAGGTGTTTTGGTTCGATCTCAATAGAAAGAGGATGCATAAGATGGGATTGCTCTTTCGGTGTTCATTCACCCACAAATAACAAAGCGAAGTGTAATAAGCATAAACAAAGCATAACAGGTTGTTTTGGGTTCCATCTACATAGAAAGAAGAATCTTGGATTTCGCTTATTTCAATGTCGTCTTGTGTTAATGCACATTTGTCTGGTGTTAATGCACATTTACCCAGAAATTGCAAAGTGTATGTATGTTATCAGCCCAAATCAAGCATAGTTGTTTTGGTTCATCTCAATAGAAAGAGGACCAATAAGCTTGGATTGCTAACCCTAACACTTGGATTGCTAACCCTAACCCCTAACCGTAACCATAACCCTAAAACCCTAACCCTAACCCCAAAACCCTAACCCCGACCCTAACCCTAACCCCATCACCAACCCCAACCCTTAACCCTAACCCCTATCTCTAACCCTAATAACCCTAACTCCTAACCCAACCCTAACCCCTAACCCTCCCTAACCCTAGCTGCTCTAACCTAACCCTAACCCAACCCTAACCCTTACCCCTAAACCCTAACCCCAAACCCAACCCTTAATATGTGTGTATACATATTAAAATCTTGCAAAACCAAACTAATAATGGCATTAAAAACAGTACAGCAGAAGCCCTTTCATTAAAAGCATGTTTTTGTTTTATATTTATGTATACTAATTGTAGAGTTGGAAGGGTCTCCAAGGGTCATCCAGGAATCTTTTTCGCAACATGGGACTCAAACCCATGAGTCTGAGATGAGTCTTGGTCAAAATTTTAGGCCTTTATAGTGCAATCCTGTACACATTCACTCAGAAGTTCTTTGAAGTTCAGTGAGTTTGATTCCCACTCCCAGGTAAGTGTGCATAGCCCTGCAGCCTTCCAGCAAAGGCTCCTCAGTGTGTTGGAATATATATATATAGATGTAAAGTATTTTGTACTTCTTTGATTTTACCACCTGAGGGATTGATATAGGCACAAAAGGCATTATGATCTTCAGATGGACAGCAATTCTGTTGACCCTGTGTGAGTGGTGGAAACTAAAAATGAAAACACTTTTTTAAAAAAAGCGTTTCGAAGAATATATTGAATTTTCCATAAGCTCACAATCGCCATCTAGTGTCACATTTATAGAATCATAGAATCATAGAGTTGGAAGAGACCACAAGGGCCATTGAGTCCAACCCCCTGCCAAGCAGCAAACACCATCAGAACACTCCTGACATATGGTTGTCAAGCCTCTGCTTAAAGACCTCCAAAGAAGGAGACTCCACCACACTCCTTGGCAGCAAATTCCACTGTCGAACAGCTCCTACTGTCAGGAAGTTCTTCCTAATGTTTATGTGGAATCTTCTTTCTTGTAGTTTGGATACGTTATATTTGTAGCTGTAGAGCTGAGTGCAGTGTCCTGGGCAAAGGTGGTTGGGATCCCAGGGTAAATATGAGGCCCAAGTTTTTGCATGCAGTGGTCTCTATGATAAGCCAGTCATGTGTTGTGCTGAGACTTATAGTTTAGGGGCAAACTACAGTTCCCATGATTCTTGCAGGGTGGAGTCATATGCTGTAATGTTATGCCATGTCCACAACCACTAACCGCAACAAAGAGGAATACTTTCTGGTGAATTTTCCTTAAATTGTTTTGTCTCAATTATATTTTTAGCGTTTCTCTTGAAATTTTTTTATTGATTTGACATTTGTTTTAAATACAGAACCTAATCTGCATTTCATCCAGTGTTTAATCCAGAAGCCGGCCAGCTTTGGTGGAAAGATTAGCAGAGCAAATATTAGCACTGCTCGATCCAAGGAATACTTGGAGGCTTTTAAACCAAGCCCAGTCAGAGAGCAGATACTGTACGGTGTGAAAACCCCTATGAAGAAAAAAGAGAAAGGTCAGAGCACTTTCCATTGGGAGTTTCCCAGTTTGGGAGACAGCAGGAAAGCAAAGGTCCTTTTGTTGCCCAACCCTTTGCAAGGGAAGAATCTTTTTGCCCCTCAAACCCAGGACTTTGAGATGGAAAGTCTCCTGCTCTGCAGACTGAGCTGTCCCAATGATTTTCGGCATCTGGGCATGCGCAGAAGCAATTTCCAGTGCTGCAGAAAGATGTGATTTCTGTGGGAGTGATCTGGCCCATGGCCGGTAAACCTTGCCAACCCTTGGTTTAGGGTTAGGATTTTGTTAGGGGTAGAGTTCCCTTCTTGCCAGGGAACCCTGGGAACATGGGGCTCAAAGGATGGCCCTGAGATTAAGAGTCTTGTGCTATACGGATGATCTAAATGATCCCAATGAGCTATACGGATTGATCTAAATAACAAACACCATTTTTTATTATTTAATAATTTACAGTGGTGTAAAATAAAGGGCAAAATAAATAAATAAATAATCCCTCAACTGCCAAAACAAATGGTCTTGTAGCACTGTAAAAACTAACTGATTTTGGGGAAACTTTTTTAAAAGAGTCAGGGGGCCTTGGTGGGTGCTAAGAAGGGTGTCTGTGGGTGCCATGGAGTCCACGTGTCACCCTGGGAACCTCAGTCTGGACCCTAATGATAAAGCGATTCACCAGTCCCTACATAATGCGAACACCACGTGTAACATTAACCCAACAAGAGAGGTTGGTCTTTGTTCTCGGCTGGGAGCGGAGCGATTGAGAGAGTGAGGAGGTGCAGGCACAGTAGGTGAGAGATGCTCCCAGGTTGTCCTTGTTGCAGTTCAAAGGCCTGGGACGTGCCTCCTTCGCATCCAGCTCCCCAAGGCCACCTGCACGACACCCACCTCCCAAAGAGGAGAATTACAGAATCTTGTGTGCCTTCCATTTTGGGAGAAACTTCTCAAAGGAATATTTGCTCCCTTACGGGTGACCTCTCCTGTTTTAGCTGATTTTGGAAAAACAAAACACCATGGGTAAAATTTTCTGTGCTGGATTGTTGATATTATCCAGTGTTTTGGCAGTGTGTTTGTCAGAGTGTTAAATAAATATATCCCAACACAAATGAGGGATGTTTTCCTATTTGTTCCTATTTCCTATTTGTTCTTTGACTGTGCATTAAATTGTGCAAAGATGTGATTTCTCCAGGCCAATGAGACATGGCCTGGAGAAAGTGGATAGAGGAAAGTTTTTCTCCCTCTCACAAGGAGCTGGGCAATGGAAGATTCAGGACACTTCAAAGAAAGGAAGTACTTCTTTGCAAAGCGCACATTATGGAACGCCCTGCCACCAGAGGCAGTGGGGGCCACCAACTTGCAACTTGCGCTCAGGATTTCCCCCAGGGTAAGCCCCATTTCAGCCAGCATACTCTGCACCCTCCTCAAATGCTTTGGCCTGGTTGGGAGGTTTCCTGGAATGGTGATTCTGCCTCTTGCCCTGTGTAATGATTCCATGCTTCCTCTCCCTTCCGGTGGTGCCAATATTCCCCTGGCCTCGAATGCCCCCTTGACCGCTCACCACAACCCCGTTCATCTCCACTGTCGCCACAGTCCTCGGTGTGGGCAGGGGCCACGCAGCCACTTGGGAGGCATGGCTCGCTGGGGGCGCAGCTCCGGGGACCTGGAAATGTTGGGACGGTTAATGGGTTGCCTCCAAGCAATCTATCTGGTTGGCCAGGTTTTGGGGAGGCAGAAAAGAAAGCTTTACTTTGAGGGCCACAGTTCCTGAACTACACGTTGTCCAGTGCCACACTTGCCACCGAGGAGAAGGTCACCTGCGCTCTTGACATGCTCCAGATAAGGAGCCGGCCAGGGAGGGAGAGGAGCCTAAGAGCCTAAGACCCACCTGGAAAGAATAATTGTGGAAGATAATAAGATTGAAGATCCGAAAGGGATAAGAAAAGGATTTGTGGACTTTTACAGACAATTATATAAGAGAAAAGAAAAAGTCAATATAAAAAAAATAAAGGAATACTTAATAGAAAAAGGGGTGCAGAAAATTCCGACAAAAGAAAGAGGGAAATTAAATGAAAAGATAGAATTAGAAGAGATTAGAAATGCAATAAAAGAATTAAAAAGTGGGAAGACACTGGGACCTGATGGACTAAGTGCAAGATATTATAAAGAATTGAAGGACCTCCTACTTGTCCCATTAAAAGAAGTCATGAACAACATTCTATTAAATAGAGAAATACCAGAAACTTGGAAAGAAGCATACATCACTTTGATACCCAAGCAAGACTCTGATCTAAATCAGGTTAAAAATTTTAGGCCGATCTCGCTTCTGAACAACAATTATAAATTATTTGCAAACATACTAGCAAACAGGTTAAAAAAAGTATTGAAGGAATTAATACATAAAGATCAGGTGGGTTTCCTGCCAGGTAGACAAATGAAAGACAATATTAGAAATATAATTAATATTTTGGAATACCTGAATGCTAAGAATGACAAACAAGCGATGTTAATATTTGTGGATGCAGAGAAGGCCTTTGATAATATTTCTTGGGAATTTATGTTAAAGAATTTTGAAATGATGGAGGTGGGACACTCGTTTTTAAATGGTATTAAGGCTATATATATGGATCAAAGAGCTAAATTAATAGTTAATAATGTGACGACGGAAAATATAAAGATTACTAAGGGAACAAGACAAGGATGTCCTTTATCACCTCTGTTATTTATCACGGTCCCGGAAGTGTTTTTAAGGGCAATTAGAAGTAATGATCAGATAAAAGGGGTAACGGTGGGTAGAAAAGAATTTATGGTTAAAGCCTTTGCGGATGACTTAGTATTAACTTTGGAAGATCCCATGAACACGGTAACAGAAGTGTTGAAAGAAATGGACCAGTTTGGTCAGTTGGCAGGATTCATTTTGAACAAGAAAAAAACCAAAGCAATTACTAAAAATGTAGATTCGGAGAATGTAAACAGATTACAGCAGCAAACTGAAATAGAAGTGGTAAAGAAAGTTAAATATTTAGGAGTTTGGTTAACCCCCAGGAGTATTGACTTGTTTCAGAATAATTATATTCCAACATGGAATAAGATCAAAAGAGACTTAGAGGTGTGGGGAAGAATGAAATTGTCATTTTGGGGAAGAATTGCAACGATAAAAATGAATGTGCTACCAAAGATGTTATTCTTGTTTTAAACAGTTCCAGTAATCAAAGGGGCAGCGATTTTTAAAAATTGGCAATGAGAAATTTCAAGGTATATCTGGCAGGGTAAGAAGCCGAGGATAAAATTTAAGATATTGACGGATGCAAAAGAAAGAGGAGGCTTCGCCCTGCCAGACTTGAAACTGTATTACGAAGCATCTTGACTTTGTTGGTTGAAGGAATGGATGAAATTGGAAGACATGGATGTGTTAGATCTTGAAGGTTTTGATAATAGATTTGGGTGGCACGGGTATTTGTGGTATGACAAGAGACAAGTATATAAAGGTTTTGAAAATCATATTATAAGAAGGTCTTTGATTGAAGTGTGGGAAAGATATAAAAACTTGTTGGAACAAAAAACTCCATATTGGTTGTCGCCGTTGGAGGTGATAAGTTCCGTCTTCCCCACGTGCGCGGAAACATGGGAAGACAAGCCCTCGAGCGACTCGGAGAGGAAAGGGTTAGCTAATCCGCCTGGCACTTCCAACATCCCTCACGCAAAATGGCGCCGTCTGCAATAGCCGTCGTCTTTCAAAATGGAGGCGCTTCTGGCATCTATTTCCCTGACACAAAATGGCGCCGCTGGCAACAAACGCCATCTTTAAAAATGGAGGCACTTCCATATACTGTATTATTTCCTTCATTCAAAATAGCGACGGCAACAATAGCCGTCCTTTTCCACCATAGAGATGCTGCCAGGCACCCGCAGCCTCTCCACATGCAGTTCCCCCATCCTGGCTATTCTATTTCTGCCCTCTTTTGCCATTCTTCTTCCACCAAACACTGCAGAGGGCTCCTAAAGGATATTTAGGTATAGGAGAGGGATCCACACCTCTCCTGCAGTTGCAAGTTATGCCA
The DNA here is from genome assembly GCF_965153285.1 of Podarcis tiliguerta. Classification (NCBI taxonomy): domain Eukaryota; kingdom Metazoa; phylum Chordata; class Lepidosauria; order Squamata; family Lacertidae; genus Podarcis; species Podarcis tiliguerta. The sequence goes on along the minus strand of NC_139542.1, from coordinate 76,569,413 downwards.
CGAAGGACACCTTGCAATACCCTTTAACTGACTGGGAGCAGAGGAGGTGCTGCTTGCTTCCCAGCCACTCGCTCTAAGCTTCCCATCAACTCACTCTAACAACTAGTTGATGCTTTCAAATGACTTGCTCTAACCATTAGGTGATGCTTCCCATCAACTCACTCTAACAACTAGGTGAATCTTCCCAGCCCCTCACTCTAACCCCTAGGCGATGCTTCCCAGCCACTCGCTCTAACCACTAGGCAATGGTCCCCAACCACTCACTCTAACCACTAGGCACTGCATCCCGGCCACTTGCTCTAACCACTTGTAAAGTTGTAACCCAGGGGTTGGCAAAACTTTTGTGGCTTGGGGCTGTTCACGGTCCCACACGCCGCGGTAGGGCCCGAGTGTGTTTGTGTGTGGGCATGTGCAAACGCTATTTTAGGCACTCCTTCCGGTGTGGAGGAGGCGGGCACCTGCAGGAGCTTCCTGCAGTCAATGGGAAGCTGTCCAGCGTCCCTACTCTGCTCCATGCCAACCAAGCGGGCGGTGGGGGTCCCCGAGGGGGCGGTGGGGGTCCATGGGCCGGTTAAACGACCCCCATGGGCCGCTTGCCTTAGGTTGCCGACCCCTGTGGTAACCCCAACCCACAACCCCAAACACTAACCCCTTAACCCTAGCCCAAACCCAAAATCCTAACCCTAAACCCCTGCCCTAGACTCTGATTGACCCCTAACCCAAACCTCTAACCCCTAACCCCAAACTTTAAACCCTAATCCTAACCGAAAACCCCTAACCCATAACCCAACCCTAAATCGTAAACCCTAGCCTGAAACCCTGACCCGAAACCCAAAAACCCTTTACCCATACCTAACCCACAACCAATAACCCCTTAACCCTAGCCCTAAACCCTAACCCCAACTCTTACCCTTAACCTTAACCCTAACCCCCTACCCTAGATTCTGATCCTGACTCCCCAACCCTAAATTTAACCCCTAACCCCAACTCTAACCCTAAAGCCTAACCCTGAACCCCAACCCTAAACTCTAAACCCCTAAGCTAGACCCTGACCCCTAACCCTAACCCTAAACCAACCGTAACCCTAACCTAAACCCCCTACCCTAGACTCTGATCCTTACTCTGACCTCTAACCTCCAACCCAACCCTTAACACTTACACCCTACCCTAAAACCCTACCCAAGACCCTGACCCTAAACCCCTACCCTAGACTCTGACCCCTAACCCAACCCCAGCCCCAACTGCAACCCCTAACCCCCAACCCCCAACTCTTTCTCTGACAGTCCCATCCTTGCTTCTGTTCCTGCCATTTTTTTCTTGGGAGCCACTTGCCAAGGGATTGAGATGGAAAGAGCAGGGACACTTAGCCATGAAAGGCATAGACAGGTGGGAAACAGGGTGCTGAATCCGATAGGAGGCAAGAAGAAGTTTTTAAAAAACAAAAAAAAAAGACAAAACCAAACTATGATTTAATCAGATAGGCAAAGTATACTTTTGTCCATGGATCCTCTAATTTAACTACTCAGATATGTTAAAGAAACTGTACTAAGAGAGGACAGGAATTTAATGCAACACTTCCTAACTGCTCCTGGAACTATTATTTCTAAAAACTACGGCATGGAGGTAGGAGGTGGGTGGGATGAAAACACCAGCTATGAGAGAATGTATATCTAGAATCTGGGACAGAGTATGCCTGGTTAAGCTTACATATATGGTTAGAACCAGAATGGGCAAGCCATGTCTTCATTTAGAAAGTGTGTCTTTTTACAATTGTGAGGGACATGGGCTTGCAAATCAGAAGGCCGAGGGTTCAAATCCCCGCAACGGGATGAGCTCCCATTGCTCCGTCCCAGCTCCTGCCAACCTAGCAGCTCGAAAGCACATCAAAGTGCAAATGGATAAATAGATACCGCTTTGGCGGGAACGTAAACGGTGTTTCTGTGTGCCGCTCTGGTTCGCCAGAAGTGGCTTTGTCATGCTGGCCACATGACCCAGCAGCAGTCTGCGGATAAACGCCGGCTTCCTCAGCCAGTAAAGCGAGATGAGCGCCACAACCCCAGAGTCGTCCGCGACTGGACTTAATAGTTCAGGGGTCCCTTTACAATGTATTGGTGTAATGAGGCACAGGATAATGTAAAATTACAAAAGGGACAAGATAGGGTTAACACCTGTCACCATTATTGTTTATTTTAGTATTAGAGACCCTGGCAAGGAAGAAAAGATCTGATGAAGAAATAAAAAGTATAACAGATTGGTGCAAAGCATATAAAAGGAGATAATTTGCAGATGACCTTGTAGGAAACCTGTTGGTGAGTATACCAAATATACAAAATATATGAGTTTGGACAGGTGGCAGGATTCAAGTTAAATAAAAATAAAACAAAAGTACTGGTGAAAAATATGACAGAACAAAATAAAAATGAGCTACAACTAGCAATACAATTGGTAATTGAGGGGAAAGGTGAAGGTATGGCTAACAGTCAAGAATAGAAATATTTTTAAGGATAACTATGTAACAACGTGGAAAGAGATAAAGAAATTACGGATGTCTGGGGAAGGATGAATTTATCACTTTGGCGAAGAATTTCAGTTATGAAAATGAATGTACGGTATTGCCAAGAATGTTATTTTTATTTCAAACAATACCTGTGGTCAGTGGAGCTTCAAACAGTGGCAAAAAGATGTATCTAAATTTATCTGGCAGGGGAAGAAACCAAGGATTAAATACAAACTATTAAGAGATACTAAAGAAAGAGGTGGCTTCTCTCTGCCGAATTTGAAATTATGTTATGAGGTGTCATGTCCCTACTGGCTATAGGAATGGATAACTTTAAAAAAATACAGATATTCTAGACTTTGAGGGTCATGATAGCAGTTATATGCACATCTATGGTATGAGAAGACCAAAGTGCATAAATGGTTTGTGAATCATTTGGTAGGAAAAGCAATTTATGGGGAAAATATAAAAACTTGTTAGAGCAGAAGACATCGTGGTGGCTTTCCCCAGGGAAGCGATATCCCTGAGAAAGACTAATGCAAAAAATGAATGGGCAACCTATAGAGAGTTGCTTATGGAAGTAGAGCAACAATTGAAATTGAAAAGGTTTTGAGGATATAAGACAGTAACAGACTGGTTGCAATATCATCAATTAAATGATGTGTTTAAAATAGATAAGAAAATTGGTTTCAATAAAGAAATTTCAAGGTTTGAAAACTCTTTAATGGAAAATAATGTGAAGTTACTTTCTAAAATGTATAAATTGTTGCTAAAGTGGCATACCAAAGATGAAAAAGTTAAATCAGTATTGATACATTTGGCACAAGATATTGGGCATAATATCCCATTTTCATCTTGGGGAAAATTATGGAGGGTTAGAACTGCTTCAAATGTTTGTTGGAAATGCAAAGAGAAAGAAATGTGGTGGATAAAAGCATTCTGAGAAATGATTTATAATGAATTGAAAAAAATGTTTAAAGTAACGTTTGCGAAAAATCCAGTCTTTTATTAGGTGTTTAATAGTGGGTAGACATAGCAGACACAGTGATTTCTCCAAAGCAGCTCTTTATTTGTAAGTTGGAACAGAACTGAACAGCAAACAGCTCAGCCGGCTGTCAACATTGTAGCAACAACAACCCAGGGTTTCCCGCCTAAAGTGGACCTGAGTGAAAACTATATATAAGTGGACCTGAGTGAAAACTATATATAAGATACTCCTGGTGGCCAGGGTGAGAACTTCAAAAAATAACACCAGGTATTTTAGGTGCAGAAATTCCGAAGGAGCAGAAATGACTATTTACGTTATGTACGCGATGACAGCAGCGTGGATACTACTGGAAAGAAAATAAAGTCCTGAGCAGAGATGAATTGTTGATAAAGATGATAGACTATGCCAAAATGGCAAAATTGGCTGGGAAAATCAGAAACTAGGAAGAGAGTAATTTTAAGAAAGAATGGAAAAAAATTATATTGTATCTAAGCAACTGTAAGCAACTAAAAACTTTGGCAGGATTTCAGAAATACTTGTAATGTACAAAAAACTATGGTGGAAATAGATTATTTTTATTTTAAAAAATAGATAAAATAAGGGAAGCAGCTGGGGGGGGGGGAAGATTGATAATGGTAAACATGGAAGAGTGGAGGGAAGTCGAAGGATTCAGGGAATCCTAAATGATGATGTGGATGTTTAATGTCTGAATTTAAATTTGTTATGTAAAACTTAATAAAAATATGTTTTAATTTAAAAAAAGGATAATGTTCCAAGTATAGATTGCCAGTTAGCCTGTAGTCTTTGAAAGTGCAAATATATAGATATAGCTAGCAGTATGCAGTAGAGCTGCATACCAAATTTGGTCAAATCCCAAACTCAATCAGACCAGTTCAAGGGGCAGATCCACCTTCCCTGATAAGGGTTCCATGACAAATCCCTCCACACAAAGCAGGCCATCATAATGTTGGGCACTTTGCCCATTCAGTGACCGGAATGGGATGCTCTATCCCGTACCAATAGTCAGCTGAGGGCCAGATAACAGTTGACCTTAACTGCATAGTTCTGTGCAGGTTTCTTTTTTTCATCCCTTCACAAACTGCAGATGCAGAGTTCCTGATTCAGTTTGCAAATTGAGCATATAGGAGGACATATCACCTTGCTGTGGCCCTGGCCCCTGACTCTGGGGTTATGGCACTCATCTCGCTTTCCTGGCTGAGGGAGCCAGCGTTTGTCTGCAGACAGCTTCTGGGTCATGTGGCCAGCATGACAAAGCCCCTTCTGGCGAAACAGAGCAGCACATGGAAGCGCCGTTTACCTTCCTGCCGGAGCGGTACCTATTTATCTACTTGCACTTGACGTGCTTTCAAACTGCTAGGTTGGCAGGAGCAGGGACCGAGCAATGGGAGCTCACCCCGTTGCGGGGATTTGAACCACAGACCTTCTGATTGGCAAGCCCTAGGCTCTGTGGTATAGACCACAGCACCATCCATGTCCCAGTCCATCCTAACCTTATACCATAACCCTAAACCCTACCCCCAACCTGACCCTGACTCCTAAACCCTAGGACACCTCTTACCCACTAACCCACAGAGACTTCTTGCACCTTTAGGGTTAGGGTTGGGTTTGAGTTAGGGTTAGGGCCACGGTTAGGGTAATGATTACAATCAGGGTTAGGGTTAAGACAAGTGTTAGGTTTAAATTAGAGTTAGGGTTAAGGTTAGGTTTAGGATTAGGGTTAAATTAGGTTTAGGTTTAGGGTTAAATTAGGTTTAGGTTCAGGATAGGGTTGGGTTTGAGTTAACATTAGGGTTGGGGTTAGAGTTAAGTGAGCACTAGGGTGAGGGTTAGGTTTGAGTTAGCATTAGGATTAAGGTTTGGGATAGGGTTGGGTTTGAGTTACAGTAAAAGAACAGCAGCAGGAGCAATATAATTTTATTATTTATAATCCAACCATCTGGCTGCGTTTCCCAAGTCACTTGTGGCCGCTTTCAATAAAAAGTAAAAACATGAGCACACTCAAAGTGAATGCTCATGAATGTAGAAACTCTCAATTCCCATAGAATTCCCAAATAAGACCTGGGAATTGTAACTCTGAGCTTCTTTACAGAAGGTTGGACTAGATGACCCTTGGGTTCCCCTTCCATCTCTACCATTCTAGGATGCTTCCTGTCTCACTCACTTACTCACTCACTCACTCCTCCTCCTCTCCTTTTCATGGCAGTTTCACCTTTTTCTGCACTCCTAGCTCGGAAGGGCGCAAGATGCTGTGCTGCAGCCAAGTTGGGCGAGGGTAGGATTACCGGAAGGAGGTGCCAGCGGAGGAGAGGCAAGAGGACAGGAAGGGGAGGGGAAAGGGGGGAAGAGGCGCTGCGACGTTGGGCCAGCAGAGACGTGCCGAGCCAGGCTGGCCCTCTCTCTTTCTCCCACCCACTCCCTCTCGACCCCGCTCTCCCCAGGGTGCAGCCCTGCCCCCCGCCCCGCCCTCACCTGGCTTTCTCCCCCAGTGGCCTTCCTCTCGTGCCCCTTGGCGGAGGGATGGTGCGGGTGGGCTGCGGAAGCCAAGCGGAGCCTCTCGTGGGCGACGAACTGCAGCTTGCCGCCCCTGCCCACGCGCGTCAATAGCAGCAACAGGCGCGAAGGTGGGGGGTCGGCCTTCTCCCTCGCAGAAGAGAGCGACTCTGCGCGCGCATAGGGTTCTGCGCATCTCAAATATGCTTACACAGGAAGGGAGGTATTTTGTTAGAGCATTCAAAAAATATGATGTCATGCCTACCCATGGAAGTGACACAGTCCAGAATCAAGCTACCTGCACCTGCCACCTTACTCTGTCTGGCTGGGGTGGGGAACCTGGGGTCCTCCAAAAGTCGATGGACTACGACTTCCATCAGCTTCAGCCAGCATGCGTAGTGGCCAGGCACAAATAGGAGATGCAGCGCCCAGATTTGCAGCTCTGCTAAGAAGAGTTTGGATTTGATATCCTGCTTTATCACTACCCGAAGGAGTTTCAAAGTTGCTAACATTCTCCTTTCCCTTCCTCCCCCACAACAAACACTCTGTGAGGTGAGTGGGGCTGAGAGACTTCAGAGAAGTGTGACTAGCCCAGGGGTCTGCAACCTTTAAGACAAAAAGAGCCACTTGGACCCGTTTCCAAAGGAAAAAAAACTGGGAGCCACAAAACTCGTCATTATAAAAATAACTTTTTTGTCACTTTTTTATTATTTCTTTTTATTATTTTCCTCAGAATTACTCCTTCTCATAGAATAAACGTTAAATTAACAAGTTACCCTTTTGTATGTGTGTGTTCTTCACTCCCCTTCAAAACAGTGACCAGCGTACATGCCCCTTACAATGTAGCGGGCGGGCGGGAAGGTGACGTCGGGACGGTGCCTGACTAACGCACGCACCGCCCCCATGCGACGTCACAGCCAGTACAGCGCCCGCCACAGTGGGGAGTGTCGGGGCGCACAATGCGCCTCCTCTCCTCGCTAGTATCCGCCCCGAAGCCGCGGCAAAGGTGTAAAAGATCCACATGTGGCTCCGGAGCCGCGGGTTGCAGACCCCTGGACTAGCCCAAGGTCACCCAGAAGCTGCATGTGAAGGAGCAGAGATGCTAAGTCTAACTCTCTTCAGTTAAGTATTGCCATTTTTCTGTGTTTAGCAGTCACCAGGCGTGTAAAAAGTAATTTCCTATTATTATTTATCTTTACATATGCATCTTTGGCTCTCCTGTCCATTGCCCCATCCCCATCCTCTTGCATGTCATCTTATCACATCTTACACAAGCTGGGCTCTAGGTGTTGCATACCACAGAAACATGCAGAATGCCATAGCAGAAACTGCAGGTGAATAGTCTCCTGATTCATCTGCAGATTTAAAAGGGGGTGAATAATGGGTTGCAACTAACAACCCTATCCTTGTTTAGCAGGGGGAGTCTCTCCATTTCAGGCATAGGCAAACTCGGCCCTCCAGATGTTTTGGGACTACAACTCCCATCACCCCTGACCACTGGTCGCGTTAGCTAGGGATGATGGGAGTTGTAGTCCCAAAACATCTGGAGGGCCAATTTTGCCTATGCCTGCTCCATTTTATTACATTTTAAGAAAGGAAATTGTTATGGTCAATTTGCTCTCAGAGCTAGTGCAGGTAGGGCAAGCTGTTGTGGGATTAAGGAATATAGCCTTCAGCAAGTAAAGAGCTCTCAGCAACATGCAATGACGGTGTATGGCTCAGATGGTATGGATTGGTATAAGTGTTACAAATGTACATATAGAATCTTAGAGTTGGAAGGGACCCAAGGGTCATCTAGTCCAACCTCCTGCAATGCAGTAATCTCAGCTAAAGTATCCATGACAGATGACCATTCAACCTCTGCTTCAAAACCTCCAAGGAAGTAGTGTCCACAACCTCCCAAGAGAGACTGTTCCACTGTCGAACAACTCTTACTGTCAGAAAGTTCTTCCTGCTGTTTAGTTGGAATCCCCTTTCTTGTAACTTGAAGCCGTTGGTTCAAGTCCTACCCTCCAGAGCACGAGAAGACAAGCTTGCTCCATCTTCCATGTGACAGCCCTTTTTCAGAATCAGAAGAATCTTTATTTACATCAGCCACTAGCCATAGCAATAAAATAAAAAAATAAAATACAATGGACTAATGATAGAGGTAAAAACTTAACTATACAAAATACATTCTGGAGGTTTACTTCAGCAATCAAATAATAGATCTTATTCTAATTGCCCCTGCTAATTTTTTTTGCAATTTTTGCTGTCCCCTGGTTATCTTGATCTGCTAGAAGAAAGGACACAGTAGTTTTGGTTGAGAGACCTGGTATGCGTAATAACCTCACTCTTCAAATCTTTATAAAGAGTGCAAGCTAGAAGCACATGACCTACTGATTCAATACAGTCATACCTCATGTTACGTTTGCTTCATGTTACGTTCTTTCAGGTTACGTCCCATGGCGACCCAGAAGTACTGGAAAGGGTTACTTCCGGGTTTCGCCTCTCATGCATGCGCACAAGCGCTAAATCGCACCGTGCACCTGCACAGATACGGTGCTTCAGGTTGCGCTCTTTTCATGTTGCGAATGGGCCTCCGGAACGGATCCTGTTCGCAACCAGAGGTACCACTGTACTGCCATCTCCACATGGACATAAGCGTCATCTATGTGACAGCCTCTTGAGATATTTGAAGATATGAATCTCCTCTCAGTCTCCTCTTTTCCAGGCTAAACATACCCAGCTCCTTCAAGGATTCCTTACAAGGCTTGTCTTATAAGCTGTCATTTTCAGACCCTTAATCATCTTGGTTGCTGTCTTCTGCACACATTCCAGCATGTTAACATCCTACTTAAATTGTGGTGCCCAGAGCTGGGCACAGTATTCCAGGTGTAGTCTGACCCAGGCAGAATAGAGTGGAACTATTTCTTCCCTTGACCTGGACACTATACTTTTGCTGATGCAGCCTAGAATAGCATTAGCTTTTTTGCTGCTGCATCATACTGTTGATTCATGTTAAGCTTGTGGTCCACCAAGACCCCTAGATCCTTTTTAAACATACTGCTGGTAAGCTAGTTTCCTTGTTACCATCTGCAAAATAGTGGATGGTGTATATTATTTCAGGCTTCCGGGTTGAGCGCGCCTGGCAATGGCGGATTTCCTCCGTCTCGGAGGGGACCGCTCTCCGAAAAGAAGGGTCTGACCGCCTACGGCGAGGCGGGGACCCGCAAAAAACCACGGTCGGAGGAAGACCGTGGACCTGGGATCTGGCTTGTGCCATCAGCGCCTCCCCTACTCGCGGGGAGACCCGGTTTCGGGCTCCGGAGCGACGTGGGGTGAGTGGCGCGGCACTTTGGATCGATCGCTGTTTTCGGGGAGTGAAGCCGCACAGCTGCTGTCCGGAAGCGCCAACTTTTCCTGTGGACATTTGGATCAAAGAAACTTTTGTAAGTAAATGGAAATTGGATTACAAATTATTGAAATTCGGCATTAGATGGAAGGTTAAAACAGGAAGCCCACCTTCCACTCTGTAGAAAGATCAAGGCAAAAGTTAGAGAACTGGAGCCTCCAAAAAGTATTTTGCAAAGAAACAAATCTGTCACCTAAGTCTTTTAAACCCCCCCTCGGAAGCAGGGGAAGAGGGGGACACTGCTTCAACAGTTTATAGCCCTGCAGAGCAGTGTATTTTGAATTTATTTTCTACCGTCTCGAGCCCGGGACCGGGCTGCCAAAAGGAGAAAAAGAATTTTTATAACAAGAAATAACTATTAAGAAGGAACGGATTAAGGGAGAACTGAATCTTTTTGTCTTTTGTTTGTTGGAAAGGAAAAAAGGAGATGAACTATAACTGTTACTGAAAGGTGGATGAAAAACAACCAAAGGGAACTGTAACAGGCTGTTGTGGAAAGTTACAGAAACATATATTGGATTGTTACATCGTTACACTTTTGGATGGAAAATTCCCACACAGGCTGTAGCCCTGCAGATTGAATACAAGCATCTGACCTTGACAGCAAGATAACATTGAAAGAACAGGCTTGGGAATATGGCAGAAAAAATAACAGCTCTGTTTGAACAATTTCAAAAAAAACTGTCTATTCTGGAATTTGGCATTTCTGATTTAAAGGAAAATGTACACAGCCTGGCTCAACAAGGAAAAAAATTAGCAAACTCGGCTCAAGGATTGAAACCAAACCAACAAGGATGGATACCTGAGAAGAATATGGATCAAACAGAATAGGCTCTGTCTTTGCAAGAGAAATCGTCTGTGGAAAATACAGTAATAGAGCCTCAAATTGATGGACAAAAAATGGACTATGAGAGTAAAGAGCCCAAAGGACAGATTCGGAAAAGTAGTGCCACATATGGACTGAGTGATACAGGTTTGACAAGATACATTTTGGAAACTGGCACTTTGAGAAAGTTTGAAGAAGTGAAACTTAGTAATTGTAAAGAGAGTGTGGAGCAAGCTTTGGACAATTTTTCGGTTCACAAGAGGAATTATAGAGTCTGGGCAAGCTTGTTCAAAAAGGTTAAAGGAGACGTCGAGGGGAATGTGCCTTGGGACATAATTTCAGGCTCGAAAAAGACTCTGCAGACAGGCCAGGAAGATGATTTAAAGGCCTCGGATATAAGACAACCTGGCTGATTGATTGAACTTATGGATTGGAAAGACTTTAAAAATTTGTAAAAAGGACTGGCAGTACCTGAAACTGGGGGGAAGAGATGGTGGGATAAGTTGGAAATTTTTAAGTAAAATCTGATATAATATGGTTTTAATAAGTATTTTTGGGTGATGATGGAAGGAATTTACTTGGTTCCAGGGATTAAGATAAGGAAGATGAAACATTAGGATATAAGGGTATATTATCATAGGGTTTAAGATTAGAAGATTTAAGGTAAATTTTCTTTTTCTATTATTATTTTTCTTTTTAAAAGGGGTAAAGGTAAATAAGTGAAAAAGTAGTAAAAGTTGGATGGAATTTGCCGATTGGATTAAAAATTGGTATACAAAGAGGGAGGTGGGAGGAAGTCAAGGAAACAAGTTAAAAAAGAAGGAATTTGAAACTTTGCGTTGTTTGGGTATTTTTGTGTTCGGCTTTTTTGGGATTTTTGTGTTGGGGGGTGGGGAAGAGGGTCTCTTTTTTGGGTTTTTTCTTCTTTTACTTTTCTTCTTTTTTATTATTCTATATTCTCTTCTCTTTTTTTGTTTTTTGTGGATATGTTTCTGTTTTGGTGTTATGTTATTGGAAAACTCAATAAATATTTTTTTTTTTAAAGAGGGTGTATATTATTTCAGTGCCCCACCAGGAAAAGCATCACATGCAGTATATCAGCATGTTGAGAAAAGAATGCAGAAATGTCTCATAAAATACTTATTGGCAAGGCATCTCCCCTACTCTTTGGTCCTCTCCAATACCAAGAATAAGAGACATTACAATATTTGAGTGAAATCAGGCCACAACTTTATGTACGAGGTTTGGCTTAGGCACTGTGTAGCTCCACCCCTTCTGGCTCGCCGGCTGGAAGAACTTGCATTTTGGGGTCAACCGGAAATAAAGGAGTCCCTGGCGTACATCAAGGGGTAACTCCCCCACTGGATTGCTCCTAGGGAATGCTGTGGCCCCTCACCCCTGGATCCCTTTAACGGGCTACCCCATTTTGGAAGGGCCAGGTAGAGGCTACAACCTCCTCTCTGACCAAGACTACCAATACCAAGACTTATCCAATGCCTAAACTGCCAAAGTTGTGACAATTGCTATGAGGATGGCAAAAACCAGAGGACTGGAGCCAATTTGCCAACTGGCCTCAAATATGGCAAATGGCTATGCCATAGCAAGGTTGAGCAGAACAACATGCAATAGCAATATATAACCCAATGGTTGCCATTAATTTGATTCTGAATTGATTCTAGAATGTATTTTAATTAATTGACTGTGATTTTATGTACACTGTACTATTTTTACCTGTTGTTAGCTGCTCTGAGCCTGGCTTTGGCTGGGCTGGGGAGGGCGGGATACATCAACAACAACAATAGCTGGGAGGGAGCGATCAAACAAAAAGTGACTGCAGAGCAAGCTATGTTATATACTGGAGTGGCAGGCTAAGCTTGGTGGCCTATACCCATTTGTGATTTGCTGATTAGGTGAGTGGGTGGGATCAATTACCCAGGCAGCAAGCTTGGCCCAGAGACTTCCTTTGCTGCCTGGGAAACAGTCCCTGGGACTTCCCATGCCTGATCCCAGCATACAAGGGAATGCCAGCCCACAATGGAGCCCACCAGAGAGGGTGAGCACAATTTTGTTAAGCATTCATATCCTGCGTTTCAGTCAAATGCTCTCCAATGCAGTTTACAGCAATGGAAATAAAAACAGCATGCTTATCTCTTGGTAGTAGGGTGGCCAAGAGAGGTGCTGGGAGGTTATGACACAAAAGTCGGTCTTCCAACCTCTGCTACTATTAGGTAAAGGGACCCCTGACTATTAGGTCCAGTCATGGCCGTCTCTGGGGTTGCAGCGCTCATCTCACTTTATTGGCCGAGGGAGCCGGCGTACAGCTTCCGGGTCATGTGGCAGTCCCAGCTCCTGCCCACCTAGCAGTTCGAAAGCATGTCAAAGTGCAAGTAGATAAATAGGTACCGCTCTGGCAGGAAGGTAAACGGAGAGGAATAGATATGGGAGGATGGCTCAGTCCCATGGGACTCTTCATCTGTGGGTTTGGGTTCCAGCCAAAAAGATTGGGTTGGGTTGGATGACCCTCAGGGTCCCTTCTCAATCTCCTATTCCCACAGGTCTCAGGGCGATTCACAAGACAGAGAGAGAGAGAGAGAAACTCACTCACACATACATGTTTACACACACATATACGACCCACGTAAAATGTTTTTGAAGAAAGAATTACCAGAAAGAGAACCAGAACCTTATTTCTACTCCTTTTTCCCTCAGCGCTTCCCTGGATGCAACTGGGAGACAGGATCAGGTCATCCAGAGCAACGCTGCTTCAGGGATCCCTCCTGATGACGTCCTCAAGGAAAATACTTCAGCTCCTTCTGCCAAGGGACATTCTGCTTTACCGCTATTTATTTACTTACTTGATTTATATCACAGAAGTTCTCTAGGAAGGCAGTGGGTGACCAGGGTTCGAATTCCCACTTGGTCTGGAAGCTCATTGGGTATCCTTGATGTCAGTTGCCTCCTCCTAACCTACCTCGCAAGGTTGTTGTAGGGAATAATGAGCAGGGTGAACCATAGACTCCTTGGAGAAAAAGAGGGGAGACCAAGGCAATAAGAAGCCTTTCCTTCCTTGGAGGTTTTGAAGAAGAACTTGGATGGCTGGATGTCCTTGGATGTTTGAGCTGAGATTCATGCCTTGCAGGGATTTGGACTAGATAACCGCATGAGTCCTCTATCATTCTGCATCATGGGTTGGCAAACTATGGCCCACGGGCTGAATCCGGTCTGATGGCCCTCAGGATCTGGCCCACGGATGGTCCAGGGATCGATTCTGACCGTTAATTTTTTTTGGGGGGGGGGGTATATAATTACTGTTGTTGTTTAGTTGTTTAGTCATGTCCGACTCTTCGTGACCCCATGGACCAAAACACGCCAGGCACTCCTGTCTTCTACTGCCTCCCACAGTTTGGTCAGACTCATGCTGGTAGCTTCGAGAACACTGTCCAACCATCTCGTCCTCTGTCGTCCCCTTCTCCTTGTGCCCTCCATCTTTCCCAACATCAGGGTATTTTCCAGGGAGTCTTTTATTTAATTTGAAAGTAAGCATGAGTGACATAGCAATTCACTTTGGAGATTTCCTGGCCTGGCAGAGGAAGTATGAGCTCAGTTTGAAAGGACCCTGTGTGGGAAATTTTGCATGTTAGATTAAATATGGTAACCTCTTTTCCATTGATGATGGTTGTTAATGGTTTCTGTACTTAACTATTTGTTTCCCTCCATTTTCTTTCTTTCTCCCTCTCTTTAAGCTAGCATAGCCTCTGTACATGTACAGAGTTCATGATTCAGCAAATATATTATACTATTTAAAGTGTTGCATCTTTTGGCTAAATTACTATTTGAATAAAGGAAGGGAAGGGTAGGGAGTAGATAGAAAAATAGGGTTAGATTTAAAACGAAAACAGATACCCAGCAATTCATGTTTTCACCAAAGCCAGCAATATTTGTACTACTAGAGAGACACACATACTTATGTACACAGACACAACTGGGGAAGGACACACTATCTTTCCCCTAAAGATAGTCAGTGTGGTGACTAGTGTGGTGTGTCAGTGAGAGCCAGTGTGGTGTAGTGGTTGAGTCACGTAATCTGGGTAACCGGGTTCACGTCTCTGCTCCTCCACATGCAGCTGCTGGGTGACCTTGGGCCAGTCACACTTCTTTGAAGTCTCACAGAGTGTTTGTTGTGGGGGAGGAAGGGAAAGGAGAATGTTAGCCGCTTTGAGACTCCTTAAAGGGAGTGAAAGGCGGGATATCAAATCCAAACTCTTCTTCTTCTATGATGTAAGCGAAGACATGTTCTAAGGAATCAAAACAAGGAAGAGAAAAGTAAAAGTACCCAACTTTATACAGAACCTTTTTGCAGATATTAAAATAGCTTAAGTGAGAGTTTACTTCCTTAGACTAAAGAGTTTAGAGAAGCGATCTTTAAAGGAAGATAAAAGTGAACAGACAGTTTTCCTAAGCTTTGATAGGGAGAGAAAGTCCTTTTATAAAGAATAGGGTTAATTCAAGAGTTGATACAACCACCCACAAATAATAAAACAGCCAGAGATTTGATAGAAGTGATTTAAAAGGAAGATAAAAGTGAACAATTGAACAATTTTCCTGAGCTTGCATAGGAATAGTAAGCCTAGTATAACAAATGGATAGGGGTAATTTAAGAATTAGAAATAGCCACACACAGGAAAGTGAGAAGGGGTGACTACCTTTAGCAAACATTGCAGTTTCCTTGTTAAAGGAAGCTTACTTAGGAGTAGATTTACATCTTCAAGCACAGAAGTAAGAAGATGGGGAAGAAAACGCTCAGAGAGACAGAACAAGGGAAAAAAAACATTTGAAAAGGGAAGCCTGTGTCTGGGTTAATCTTATGGACACAGCCATAGAAATTCTACCTTACAAACAATTTTAAGATTCCTCAAAAGACCTTTTACTCTAAGGAGACCTACTTAAGTCTAATGAAAGTCAGACAATGTATTTTAGCTTGTAAAAGCATCTTGTGCTTAACTAGACTTTGCAGCAGAAAAAATTAAGTACAGAGCACATGGCACAAGAGACTAAATGGCCTCAGTCCAGTATACTTGAAGGAGCGCCTCCACCCCTATTGTTCAGCCTGAGGTCCAGTGCCGAGGGCCTTCTGGCGGTTCCCTCGCTGTGAGAAGCGAAGATACAGGGAACCAGGCAGAGGGCCTTTTTGGTAGTGACGCCCGCCCTGTGAAACACCCTCCCACCAGATGTCAAAGAGAAAAACAACTACCAGACTTTTAGAAGACATCTGAAGGCAGCCCTGTTTAAGGAAGCTTTTAATGTTTAATAGACTCTTGTATTTTAATATTCTGTTGGAAGCCGCCAAGAGTGGGAAACCCAGCCAGATGGGCGGGGTATTATATTATTATAGACTGGATTCAGAGCCTCCTTTTCAAAGGACCAGGGATGTTCTTATAGATGGAGTTTATGAAGCAAAACACTTTCAAGTTTCAAAACATTTTCAAAGTTCAAGCAAACATTTTCAAAGTTACAACTCTTTCTTTTCCTTCATCCTGCCCCCTTTACTGTAGGAAAAGGGTTACTGTAGAAAACCCCCCACACATTCTCCTTTTACTCTCCGGAGAAAATTTGGCCTTTTACAGCCTCTTTGAAACAACAAACATTTACATACCTCTTCCACTTAAAAAATAAAATAAAATACTTGCCATGTTTTGGGTTGATCAGGCCCTTACATAAAAATTATGAAGCAGCTTGCATTTTAAAAACTTCACATTTAAGACAAGCAGCTGCTGGGTGTTCCCTCTAAGGCCAATTTAAACACAGACAAAAAAGTTTCTTAAGCATAAAATGAAGGGGCTGTCCAGGTAGGAAGTAAGCCATATGTTGGCTTCCTTTTCACCGGGAGTCTGAGAAAGGAATTCCTTTGACTGGGTGCACCCATTATTTGAATTGCACTTTCCATTTTTAAGTTCGGAATAGAGTAGTTGCTTTGGAAGATGATACTCGGGCATCCGCACAACATGACCAGTCCAACAAAGTTGGTGTTGAAGAATCATCGCTTCAACACTGGTGATCTTTGCTTCTTCTAGTACACTGGTATTAGTTCACCTGTCTTCCCAAGTGATGTGTAAAGTTTTTCGGAGACACCATTGATGGAATCTTTCAAGCAGTTGAAGATGGCATTTATAAGTGGTCCATATTTCACAAGCATACAGTAAGCTTGGTAGTATAATAACTTTGTAAACAAGCGTTTTGGTTTCCTTGCAAATGTCCCGGTCCTCAAAACACTCTGCCCTACTCGCAGAGCTCAGGTGATGCTGGATTTCGGCATCAGTGTCGGCCCTTGTGGGAAGATAACTGCCCAGGTGGGAGAAGCGATCAACATTTTCTAACGTTACACCATTGAGTTGGATTTGTGGTGCTGCAGAGAGGTTAATTTGTACTTGTTGGTGTAGCACTTTGGTTTTTTGGATGTTGCGTGATAGGCCAATCTTTTCGTAATCTGTGAAGATATTTAGGATGGTTTGGAGGTCATACTCTGCGCGTGCACACACTACGTTGTCATCAGCATACTGAAGCTCTATGACGGAAGTTATGGTAATCTTACTCTTTGCTTTCAGCCTGCTCAGATTAAAGAGCTTGCCATCTGTTCAACATATGATTTCTACTCCGGTGGGGAGTTTCCCTTCTACAAAGTGTAGGATCATGGCAATGAAAAGAATGAATAGAGTTGGGGAGATAACACAACCCTGTTTAACACCTGATCCCACAGTGAATGGTTCACTTTGAGAACCATTGTTATCTGCGATTGTTGCTGTCATTTTATCATGGAGGAGCCGAATGGTGTTCACAAATTTATTTGGACAGCCAGTTTTCAGAAGGACAGTACACAGGTAATTACGATTTACAGTGTCGAAAGCCTTAGTCAGGTCAATAAATGCCATATACAGGGGTTGGTTTTGCACTCTGCATTTTTCTTGAAGCTCTTGAGTGGTGAAAATCAAGTCCACTGTCCCCCTAGAAGGCCGGAAACCATTTTGGGATTCAGGAAGGGTCACCTCGGATATTGTTAAGAGACGGTTTGCTAAGATCCTTGCAAGAATTTTGCTGGCCGCAACTAATAGAGAGATGCTTTGATAGTTTCCACAATCAGTTCTGTCACATTTTTTAAAGAGATTGATAATTTTGGCATCCCTAAAGTCTGCTAGGATCTCTTCTGTCTCCCAGATTTTTTCAATGAGCTTGTGAAGTTGTGTAAGTTCAATTCCAGCCACTTTGAAGGCGTTGGCAGATATCCCATCAGGTCCACTGGCTTTGTAGTTTTTCATTTGGTTAATAGCAGTACACAACTCTCCCAAATTTGGAGATACTGCAAGCTCATCTCTAACTTGGTTTTGCGGAATTTGTGAGTGGACCTCAGAAGCCATGGGGGAATTGTGGTTAAGGAGATGTTGGTAATGTTTTTTCCAGCGCAGTGCAGTAGCTTCTTTATCTTTTAGAAGTGTGGTACCGTCTGCTGAGCGTAGGGAGCATATGCCATGATTTATTGGTGCATAGATGGTTTTGTGGCTTTAAAGAAATTCTGCGTATCATGAGTGTTGGCTAAGTGCTGGATCTCTTGAGCTTTTTTCATTCACCTGGTTTTTTTTGTTCTCTGGTTCTTCTTTGAACCTTAGCCTTAGTGTTGGCATAGGTTTTTTCTTAGTGGCACAGTTTCTATTTCTTTGCCAGATCGGAAAGGCCTTCATTTTCTTGTCAATCATGCGTTCAATCTCACTGTCACTCTCATCAAACCAGTCCTGGTGTTTCTTGGTTTGGTATCCAATAGTTTGTCCATAGGCTGCAATAATGGATGCTTTTAGCTTGGTCCACTGTTCCTTCATGTTATCAGGAAATTCTGAAAGCAGATGGCCCTTAAGAGTTGTTTGGAAGCACTCCCAATTAATGGGATCTTGAAGCGCTCAAGCACTCAAGTGTTCATTTTGCTCCTTGGCTTCCATCCTTGAAGCCTGCGTTGAGATATACGGTAATCTTGATAGCCATCGTGGAGAGTATTAGTCAGTGATCTGTCCAGCACTCATCGGCACTCATCATAGCTCTGGTAAGGAGCACATCACAGTGATCGTTAGCACAGACAATAACATAGTCTAAGAGGTGCCAGTCGTTTGACCGAGGATGCCTCCATGAAGTTTTAAATTTATTTTTCTGTCGAAAGAGTGTGTGGTAATAACAAGGTTGTGCACTGCACTTATCGTTAAAAGTACAATTCCGTTCTGGTTGATGTTGCCAATTTCTTCTCTCCCAATAGTCCCAGGCCACAGATCGAAATCTTGCCCAACTCTTGCATTAAAATCATGTAGGAGGATAATTTTATCTTCCTTAAGCGTCTCTGATAGGACGGTAACCAGTTGTGAGCAAAAATTTTCTTTAAAGTCTTCATCGGCATACAATGCTGGTGCCCAAGCACTTAAAATAGTAGCCTGTTGGTTTTTGATGAGTTTTATTCGAAGTTGAGAGTCGCTCATTAATGCCGGTAGGGACTTCTGATAGGAGCTTCACAAGATCGTTTTTGATTGCGAAGCTAACCCCGTGTATTTGACGTTCTTGTTCAGATACGTTTTGACGTTCTTGTTCAGACGTTCTTGCTCCAGAAGAATGTGTAGCCTCCTTTTTCTTCCTTCAGTTGTCCCTTGCCTGCTCTTCGAGTCTCTTGGAGTGCTGCAATATCAATGTTAAAATGTTGCAGCTCTCGTGCAATGATGGCAGTTCTGCATTCAGGATCCTCGTTATCTGTGTTATCTGACAAAGTCTGTACAGTATATTCCATGTTCCAAAGTTCAATTGTCTTTTACAACTGCTGGGTGGTGACCCCACTGGGTGCAATAATTCAGTCAGGAAAACCTAACCCTAACCCAATCCTAGCCCACCCCTCCCCTCCCTAATCCTAATCCTGATCCCAAATCCTGCCCCCTAACCCTAGCTCCAGCCCTAGCCCTAAACCTAACATTAACCCTAACCCTACGACTAATACTAAGGGGACCACAACCCTATCCCTATCCCTAACCCAACACTAACCCCAACCCTAAAAGTAACACCAACCCAATCCTAACTCTAACTCTAATCCTAACTGTATCCCTAAACCTCTGCCTAACCCTAAGGGAACCACAATACTATCCCTTACTCTACACAAACCCCTTAACCCTAAAGCTAACCTAAACGCAAATGCAAACCCAAACCCACCCCTAGCCCTAGCCCTAGCCCTAGCCCTAACCCCCTAACCCTAATGGATATGAAATATATACAATGTGAGTTTCTTTTTGTGGGATGGTGATAGTCAGCCTTAATGATGCCCTGAGTCCCTCCAAATTCTTGGGATTCTGTTTCTATTGGGGTAGAATGCATAAGAGCAAGCTTGCCAAATCAATTTCTTAGTCAAGGCACTGGCTTTGGGTGGCTAGGTAAGTACCACGGTGTCACATATCCAAGAAATTCCGCTGTGCCAAGGAGCCTATGGGTGTGCCTTTCACTGCCCTAGCTGCTAGGGAGGAGAGCAATAGCCAGAGTAGTGTGCATGAACTGAACTGGAAGCAGACTGGAAGCTGGAGGCACAGAAACATGCTTGCTCTGTGTTTGCGTTTCTCCTGGAAACCTAATCATGGTTAGATCACTTCCTGTTGAGATTTAGGCTTTCAGCACCTTTTCCCCTGTGCCAAGGTGGGGACCTAATAGGAAGGTCTGCCCTTGAAGGCTGATGGATCCAGTGGGACTCCAAATGGCTCTGGGATGTTTTCTAGCTGATATGACTGGTGCCTCTGTCGTAGCCCTGGCCGACCTCTGGAACACCTGAATGGCTTGGGCTATTGACATGGAGCCCGTTTACCCCCCTGGTATACTCCAGAGTTTAGGGTGAGGAAACAAGCTGGGAGACTGCTTGAACATAAGTGGAGGAAAGATCCGAATGAGTGCAACCAAACACTGGTAAGGGCTCATTATCGAGCCTACTTAGTGGCAGTGAAGGCAGCAAAGACCTATTTTTGTGTTGGATGAGTTTCAGTTGGTAAGGCTCGAGGATGTGGACAAGGTGCTCAGATCAGTCAGGGCTACCACGTGCTCAAAACCCTTGTCCCTCAGTTATGAATTAACCTGGTCTCCCCAGTACTTCTGGTTGACATAGTGCCCCCTTATTGATGGATAACTTCAGATTTCAAATTCTTTCTACTTAAAGACTTCTTTACTTCTCTATTTGCATAGCTGGGTTGATTAATTATTGCATGCCCATGTGCTAAAATATATTCTCCATTGGCATGCAAATTTTGAGACAGGGAAACAGGATCACACATGCAATTTCAATAGACATTTGAGTGGTTGATGATTCTGTTTTAGCAGTCTTTGCACAATTCTAATGCTGCTGGATGCAGCATTAGCTCACAGGAAAGCTTCCTCTCAACACTCATGTGTAAATCATGAAGAAATCTGATGGTCCCAAGGCATCATGCAAGCTTCACTCGTGTCCTGTGACTGTTGAAGATGAACGGCAGAACAGCTCAGGAAAAAAGTAAATTAAGATAGACACCATCCCAGAACACTCTCAAGGATGTGGAAAGAAACATAAATTAGATTTTAGTCCCATATTGGCTTTGATGGGACTGAGTTACTAAAGGTTTGAAAACTATGTGCCTGGGGCCACCATGCCTGGAATCAGACTTGGTGACCTTAGCAGCTTCGACATTTGTGACATGAAGTATATATATTTAATGGCTTTAATGGCTTCAAGAATGTAACAGATTCTCTTAAATTCAGTGCACTTTCACAAGTACTGCAGCTTTTGGTCAATTCATCAATTAGAATAATGGGTTAAAAATGTGTTGGTCAACTAGCATCCTGCTTCAAAATGGTGCCTGCCACTTGAACATAGACACATTCTGCCACTCCCAACTTGTGCCAAATTTGGCAATGTTACCTCAAGACGCAGATAAACCTATGCCAAAAATGGGCAAATTTAATCCAAAATCGTATTTTGGTCTGCCATCGCCATTCAAAATGGTGGCCGGCATCCAAAAGTTGACAAAGACTTCGCTTCGGCAGCACATATACTAAAATTGGAACGATACAGAGAAGATTAGCATGGCCCCTGCGCAAGGATGACACGCAAATTCGTGAAGCGTTCCATTTTTTGTTTTTTTAAAAAGGTACTTCCGGGTTGGCGCTTCTGGTAATGGCGGATTTCCTCCGTCTCGGAGGAATCCGCTCCTTGAAATTCAGGGTCTGACTGCCACGGCGAGGCGGAGACCCGCTAGAAACCACGAGTGGAAGAAGCTTGTGGACTTGGGATTCGGCAGGTACCTTTTGCGCCTCCCCTACTCGTGGGGAGACCCGGTTTCGGGGCTCCGGAACGACGTGGGGTGAGCGGCGCGGTACATCGAATCAACCGCTTCTTTCAAGGAGTGAAGCCACATTGCTGTTGCCAGAAAGCGCCGACTTTTCCTGTGGACATTTGGACTATAGGTAAATATTCGTAAGTAAACAGAAAATTGGACTACTAAATATCTAAATTTGGCATTTGAACGTGAAGGTCTAAACAGGAAGTTCGCCTTCCGTTTTGTAAACAGATCAAAGTAAAGACATTGCAAGCTAAAGCCTGGGGGAAATACCCTGTAAAGTAATAAATTTTCACCATTTAAGATACTGAATACCCCCTTGGAAGCAGGAGAAGAGGGGGGAATTTTTTGTGGACGGTTTAAACCTGCGGGAGAGTGAGGGAAACGAGATAATTTACCACTGTTTCGAGCCTGGGATCGGGCTGTCAAAAAGCTTTATTCTGAGAAAATTAATAGCTGGGAATGGAATACATCCTGATGGACGGTTGAATAAGAGATATATATATATTTTGCATTGTCCTTGTGGTACTTAAAAAGGAGAAAAGTTGAACAGTAATTTTGATACTAGACTGATTTGGAATAACAAGAATAGATACAAACAGAAACTGTTGCCTATAGAGGGAGCCTCTAAAACTGTTGCAATTTGTAACTGCGAAGTGGAACTTTCCACTAAAGAATTAAGGGCTGTGAAAGAGGCGACCTTGAAAAGTTTCTGGATAAGAATGGAAAAACAGGAAGCTCTAGTGAATGCATTTGAAAAAATAAATGCTCTGTTGGAACAATTAAATGAGAAGACGGACTTGACAGTAAAGAAAATGGACATTTTGGGACAAAGTGTATTGGATATGGAACAAAAAGTGAACATTTTAACAGGAACCACTCAGGATGTGACTCAGGAACCAATTTTGAAACGGCAAGTTCGGGAGAAGAAGATGGAACAAACTGTTTCGGCACCTCAAGAAACTCAAGCGGAGGCCCTGGCCCCACAGAAACAAATTGATGGACATAAGTTGAATTTTGAGGTGATGGAATTTGAGAGCCAGAATCGGAGAGAGACGGTGCCCCGTTTGTACTGAAGAAGGGAAGATGGGCAGATTTTCTGATGGAGGGAGGCACTGAGGGAGAGACTGGAAAAGTGGAGTTCTTCAGTCTCAAAGGGCCTGTGGAGTATGCCCTGGAACATTTTTTGGATTACAACTTTGAATATGGAGTATGGGCAAATTTGCTGAGATGGGACCAAGGAGCTGCTAAGAAGGAAGCCCTTTGGGACCTAATTTTTGGCACTAAAAGAAACTTGCAGATAGGACAGGGAGAAGAGTTAAGAGCCTCGGACACAAGAGCACCAGGTTGATGAACTATATCGAACTGATAGAAAAGACTGACAAAATCCGACACCAGGGAGAAGAGACGGTGGAAGAAGATTGGAAATTTTTAAAACATTATTTAGTATAATATTGTATAATTAAGGAATGTTGGGAGATGGTGGAATGAATTTATATGACTTTAGTTGAAATATGATAAGGATTTAAGATTTTAGGATTTAAGGGTTTAACATTTAAGGTTTTTTTTCTTACTAGATTGAAGTATAGATACATTTTAAGATTTTGATGGGAAGATAAGGTTAAAACAGATTAAGATAATTAAAAGATAGTAAGCAGTGAAAGATGGAAAGGATTTGCTGACTTAACTGGAATGCAAAAAAGGGAGGTGGATGGAGGTCGAAGAAATAAGTCGCTGAAGGATAGAGATGTGGGAAAAAAATGTGTTTTTAAATGTTTGTGTTTTTTCTCTGGTTGGGTGGAGGTATTCTTTTCTTTTTTGGTTTTTTGATGTATTTTTTAATTTTTTAACTTTATATATCCCCCCCTTTTTCTTCTATCTTTGTAACTATAAAACTTTTAATAAGTATCATTTAAAAAAAAACAAAAACAAAGACTGGTGCCCCACCTTGGGAATGCTAGTGCAAAGTGTGCTGCCAATTTCTCAAGTAGAAGCCAAATGGACAAAGCATTTTTCCAAAATACATTGCTACAGAGCTGGGATAACAGAGTTTGGGGTTTCAAGGGCATCCATAATTGGTGAATGTTATAAATTAAATTAATTACCGTACTTTTCTGTGTATAAGACTAGGTTTTTTAAACTTAAAAATAATGTGGAAAAGTGGGGCAGTCTCCCCCCATTTTCTTAATTTTGAGTCCCCCAAAATAGGGGGCATCTTAATACACAGGGGCGTGTTATACATGGAAAAATATGGTAGTTAGTGAATATTATAAATTAATAAAAGGGTGGAATTTAGTTGACATTTGGAATATTGAAGAGAAGATGCCAAGCCAGTGGAAAAATACAGGCTAAACTTCCTTTCCAGGCCAGAATAGAGGGATAGAACCCACTAAGCCTGGCAAAAGGTGTTGATGGGTTTGTGCAAACAGAGGTTGCCAAGGTAACGCTGAGCGATGACAGTAGGTTACAGGAAAATTGTCACCTTTTAAAACTAGCCTTGGAATAGCAGACAAAAGTGAAGGAGTTGCTTGGCAAGGGTTTCTGGGAAGGAGAAGCAAGAAGTGGGGAGACTGATGCCTTGTGGGCTGGCTAGAGACAAGCTTGGGCAGAGGCACAGAGATAGCACTAGGAAAGCCTGTGAATGCGATGTTGAGCTGCTTTTGAGAACAAGCCCCTCTTGAGATGTGAATGCTGTAAACTCTGCACTCCCTCCATCTGCACCCAGGTTGTAAATATGTGTAAAATAAACTATATTCTTGAAGTCACAACAGTCTCCTCTGTGCCTTAATTTCCCAGTGGAAATACAACCTTGAGTAAGTGTCTGGAACCCCCTCAAATTTTGCTATAACTTGGCACAGTTTGGAGGTGGCACACAACTTTTGTAACAATGTAGTTTACTACACACACACACACACACACACACACACACACATATTCCACCTTTATTCTCAAGAAGAAATACCAAGGCAGCTCAGAAACAAGTAAAAGCCAGCTGCAAACTAACAAGTATACAACCAATTGTAAAATAAAAATAAAAATTACCCCAAATAAAAATGTATAGGAAATCAATTTCATCAAAATATTAAAACATTCATAATAAAAACCTACAATGAGCAAGATAATTAAAAGAGCATATTGTTTAAAACAGGTAAAATGATAACCCAAATTGACAATTGCTCTGAATCAGCCTTAAACAGTGGTTAAAAAGCTCAGGACAAAAAAACCCCTACCACCAACACACACACACACACACACACACACAGACATGGAGCATTTTAGCATGGGAACCGCATAGCTGTCAACTTTCAGATTTGAAAATAAGGGATCAGCAGCCTCAAAAATAAGGAATCAGCAGCCTCACCTGTCCCAGGGACAGTCTACAGGATATCTAACAATCCGGGATAGTAGTGGGAAGCAGCGGGAATCCGCACTGGAATAAGGGAATTTCCCACAAACAAGGGAAGGTTGACAGCTATGGAACCGTGGGGCAAAAGGTAAGTGTGACTAAGCTCTTACTTGCATTTTTTCTAAACTCAAAAGTCTAAGATGCTGCAACCTTTCCCCAAGGCAGTAGACCTCTGACTTAGAGCTGCTTCTTCTTCTTCTTCTTCTTCTTCTTCTTCTTCTTCTTCTTCTTCTTCTTCTTCTTCTTCTTCTTCTTGTTTAGTCGTTTAGTTGTGTCCGACTCTTCATGACCCCATAGACCAGAGCATGCCAGGCACTCCTGTCTTCCACTGCCTCCCGCAGTTTGGTCAAACTCATGTTTGTAGCTTCAAGAACACTGTCCAGCCATCTCGTCCTCTGTCGTCCCCTTCTCCTTGTGCCCTCAATCTTTCCCAACAACAGGTCTTTTCCAGGGAGTCTTCTCTTCTCATGAGGTGGCCAAAGTATTGGAGCCTCAGCTTCACGATCTGTCCTTCCAGTGAGCACTTAGGGCTGATTTCCTTAAGAATGGATAGGTTTGATCTTCTTGCAGTCCATGGGACTTTCAAGAGTCTCCTCCAGCTCCAAAAGCATCAATTCTTCGGCGATCAGCCTTCTTTATGGTCCAGCTCTCACTTCCATACATCACTACTGGGAAAACCATAGCTTTAACTATACGGACCTTTGTTGGCAAGGTGATGTCTCTGCTTTTTAAGATGCTGTCTAGTTTTGTCATTGCTTTTCTCCCAAGAAGCAGGTGTCTTTTAATTTCGTGACTGCTGTCACCATCTGCAGTGATCATGGAGCCCAAGAAAGTAAAATCTCTTACTGCCTCCATTTCTTCCCCTTCTATTTCTGGAAGTCTCTAGCTTTCTCCATAATCCAGCGCATGTTTGCAATTTGGTCTCTGGTTCCTCTGCCCTTTCGAAATCCAGCTTGCACTTCTGGGAGTTCTCGGTCCACATACTGCTTAAGCCTGCCTTGTAGAATTTTAAGCATAACCTTGCTAGCGTGTGAAATGAGTGCAATTGTGTGGTAGTTGGAGCATTCTTTGGCACTGCCCTTCTTTGGAATTGGGATGTAGACTGATCTTCTCCAATCCTCTGGCCACTGCTGAGTTTTCCAAATTTGCTGGCATATTGAGTGTAGCACCTTCACAGCATCATCTTTTAAAATTTTAAATAGTTCAGCTGGTATATCATTACTTCCACTGACCTTGTTATTAGCAATGCTTTCTAAGGCCCATTTGACTTCACTCTCCAGGATGTCTGGCTCAAGGTCAGCAACCACACTACCTGGGGTGTGTGAGACATCCATATCTTTCTGGTATAATTCCTCTGTGTATTCTTGCTGCCTCTTCTTGATGTCTTCTGCTTCTGTTAGGTCCTTACCACTTTTATCCTTTATTATGGTAATCTTTGTACGAAATGTTCCTTTCATATCTCCAATTTCCTTGAACAGAATGGGGTTTTTCCCATTCTATTGTTTTCCTCTATTTCTTTGCATTGCTCATTTAAGAAGGCCTTCTTGTCTCTCCTTGCTATTTTTTGGAAATCTGCATTCAGTTTCCTGTATTTTTCATTATCTTCCTCGTATTTTGCTTGCCTTCTCTCCCCTGCTATTTGTAAGGCCTCGTTAGACAGCCACTTTGCTTTCTTGCATTTCCTTTTCATTGGGATGGTTTTCATTGCTGCCTCCTGTATAATGTTACGAGCCTCCATCCATAGTTCTTCAGGCACTCTGTCCACCAAATCTAAATCCTTAAACCTGTTCCTCACTTCCACTGTGTATTCATAAGGGATTTGATTTAGATTGTATCTTACCGGCCCAGTGGTTTTTCCTACTTTCTTCAGTTTCAGCTTGAATTTTGCTATAAGAAGCTGATGATCTGAGCCACAGTCAGCTCCAGGTCTTGTTTTTGCAGACTGCATAGAGCTTCTCCATCTTTGGCTGCAGAGAATATAATCAATCTGATTTCAATGCTGCCCATCTGGTGATGTCCATGTGTAGAGTTGTCTCTTGTGTTATTGGAAAAGAGTGTTTGTGATGACCAGCTTGTTCTCTTGGCAGAACTCTATTAGTCTTTGCCCTGCTTCATTTTGAACTCCAAGGCCAAACTTGCCAGTTGTTCCTTTTATCTCTTGATTCCCTATTTAGTATTCCAATCCCCTATAATGAGAAGAACATCCTTCTTTGGTGTCATTTCTATAAGGTGTTGTAAGTCTTCATAGAATTTGTCAATTTCAGTTTCTTCAGCACCAGTAGTTGTTGCATAAACTTGGATTACTGTGATGTTAAGAGATCTGCCTTGGATTCGTATCAAGATCATTCTATCATTTTTGAGATTGCATCCCAGTACAGCTTTTGCCACTCTTTTGTTGACTATGAGGGCCACTCCATTTCTTTTACGGGTTTCTTGACCACAGTAGTAGATATGATGGTCATCCGAACTGAATTCGCCCATTGCCGTCCATTTTAGTTCACTGATGCCCAGGATGTCAATATTTATTCTTGCCATCTCATTTTTGGCCACATCCAACTTACCCAGGTTCATGGTTCTTACATTCCAGGTTCCTATGTAATATTTTTCTTTACAGCATTGGACTTTCCTTTCGCTTCCAGGCATATTCACAACTGAGTGACCTTTCTGCTTTGGCCCAGCCGCTTCATCAGCTCTGAGTCTACTTGTACTCCGCTCTTCCTCAGTAGCATGTTGGAAGCCTTCCGACCTGAGGAGCTCATCTTCCAGCGTCATAACTTTTATATGCCTGTTGTCTTTGCCCATGGGGTTTTCTTGGCAGGGATACTGGAGGGGCTTGCCAGTTCCTGCTCCAGGTGGATCACGTTTGGTCAAAACTCTCCACTATGACCTGTGCATCTTGGGTGGCCCTGCACGGCATAGCTCATAGCTTCTGTGAGTTATTCAAGCCCCTTCGCCACGGCAAGGCACTGATCCATGAAGGGGTAGAGCTTCTTACATTGCTCCAATTCTGATTCCTGGAAGGCAAAATGGGGGTGGATTCCTACCTCCGAGCATAGAAATTAGGCGCCTTCCCTATGTAGGTGTTAATACACCACCCCAATCTCCAAGTGGTGAGGGGCTCCAGGGTTCAATTTCCTGGCAATGAAGGTGAGCAGAGACTGCGTTGTCTTTGAGGAGATATGGTTTTATTAACACACACAAACAACCTGAGGGTAGGATGCCGGCACTCAAAGCATTAACACCCCAACAGAAATTGCTTCTCCAATAATTGCAGCTTTGGATCCAGGACAGAGCAAGCAGGTCTCTGTGTCTCCAGCTTCCAACTCAGCTCACAAATACCACTCTATTTCCCCCCTCTCTAGCAGCTAGGTGACTGACTTAGCCCATAGGGCACCAATCCCTCTTGTAACCTGCTTCATTCTTTTGAGGTGCTGATAAGAACACTTAAGTGGCTAGCTAAGGTCATTTTCTTGCAAAGAAACTTGTCTGGTTCAGCAACTTCCCCTGTTAGATTCTAACCCTCACTGGGTGAAGGAACTCAAGAACTGGAAGGTACTCAGGGCATCATCCTGACTCCCCCAAGCCTACAAGACCAGGAAAAGAAAAGTCTAATTGCAGCATTGTTATGGCAAAGCTGTAGACAAGCTGGCCCTTCTGTACATAATAGGATCCCTGGATCCCTGTCAGAAGAGATGTTATTCTAGGTGTTTAAGATCTCTGCATGCAAATGTTCATCATGAGTGCAATGCAGAAACCTGATGTTGTTCTGACAGGAGCATTTTATACCCACTTGGTACTCATTTCTTCACAATATGATTTGAAGCCCTGTGTCTTTCAATCTCCAGGAAGCTGGTCTCCAGGGAGGATCACTGATGAATATTTTAATTAATCCTAGCTGCTTCTGTCCCCCCTCCCACCATCACTGCCACCCCCACTTTCAAGCTGAGGCTCCATATGGTCTGTGATAATAATATTAGTACTTAGCTTTATATGGCTTAGAAGTGCCATTTTGACAAGTGCTAATTAACCCTCCCAAGCAGCTGAGCTGAGCTGGGGACAGGTATTCATTTGTGGCAGAGAGAAAGGGCAGCAAACAAGAAAAGGGGGAGCAGAGTGAGTCATCTAGGGTTGCAGAGCAGGTCATTGTCAAATTGGGACTAGGCATTTAAATGTGGCTGTTGCTGGAAGACTTTCTGGGTTAATGTGGAATGGGCATTCATAAGAGCACACAAAAAGAACTTGGCTGGATCAGAACCTAGGCCAACCTAGTTTCTCACAGTGACCAGCCACATTCCTCTGGGAAGCTCTTAGACAGGGCATGAAAGTAATCTCCTTTCCCTGTTGCTGGCCTCAGCAACTGGTATTATTCAGAGAGGTACAGTGCCACTGAAATGGGAGGTTCCATTAATCTGTAATATTAATTTGTAATTGCTACAGATATAGCATTTTCTTCTAAACTCAAGAGATCATTGCTGTTGTTACTGACGTTAGTATTATTAGTGTGATCTGTGTGACAATTATGTTCCCTCTTCAGCTCATAGGCCACAGTTTCATCTACCAGGAGGCAGTAAAATGAAGTTTATCCGATACATTCCATTTATGGAGCTTAGTTATTATTTATTCCAAGCTTATGTACCCTACTCTTGTGCGTGCCAGAGAGGCTTACATAAGATTAAAAGCAATTCAGAAGACACAACACAAAAGGAAAAAGGAACGGGGAGGGAAGAAGAAAACAAGCAAACTCAGGAACCTGTTCTCAAAGTTTTAAAGCTATGATGGCCAGCTTGAGAGGGGAAACTTCGGACAGAGGAGGCATCAAATGGTCTTTCTGTTCCCTTCTGTTACAGTCTGATGAAATGGCTGACAGCAGTGTCACATTTACTGTACTCTTTATGGCACCTGCTAAAAATATTTTTAGGCAAGCCTAGCCATATATCTTTAAAACTGATGCAAGTTTTATTCCATTTTAGTTCATTACTGATTTTATTTTATTTTTTGAATGTTTTAAATAGTAGTTTTGAACTGTTTTTACTGATAATTTTATTGCTTAATTCTCTTTGTAAACCATTCTGAGGTCTTTTTTAAAAAAACAACAGCAATCAATTGGTGTTTAATAGACTATTATGACCCACAGGTTAGTCAGGGGATGTGTGGATTGGGCCACTTCACCCACAAATTCTTGAAACATCTTGAAGCAGACATGCCTGGGACCAGAGGTGCAAAGTTGTGCCCAACATGGGGGGGGGGTGCCAAGTGCATGCGCCTGTCACATTTGGACATAATGGGATAATGGGAGGAGGCTGGGTGCAGAGCCCAGCCTCTTGGCATGGCGTTATGTTCAGCTTCTGGCTTGCTGGCCTCACCACAGCTGGCCTTGCAGAGGAAGTGAGCTTGGAGGAGGGGGTGGACGGGGCCGAGGCATGATGGGACTCATAGTCCCTGCTCATCCTGCCCTGGAGACTGGACCTGGAGGTGCGGCAGAGGGGGTGGCCTGTTGGGAGACAGTCAGGGGCCAGGCTGGGAAGGGGAGCCGTCCTTTTGCTGCCATTCCAGGTGAGCTTGCAGGTAGGGTTGCTACCTGTCCCTTAAAATACAGAATTGTCCCCGTATTGATTTAATATGGGGCACACAGTTTGTCCTGTATTTGAAGTCCTCCTCACATCCTTCCTCCCCCTCCCTCTCCTTCCATTGGCCCTTTAAGGTATTTATGCCCCACCTTTTTTGTCCCAGCGATGGCACCGCTGGTGGGCGGAACTTGCATGTGCAGAGAAGTCCTAGTTTCCTTTACTGTTAAGTTTAGGATAGTAGGGACGCAGGTGACGCTGTGGTCTAAACCACTGAGCCTCTTGGACTTGCCGATCGGAAGGTCGGCGATTCAAATCGTCGCAACAGAGTGAGCTCCCGTTGCTCTGTCTCAGCTCCTGCCAACCTAGCAGATCAAAAGCATGCCAGTGCAAGTAGGTAAATAGGAACCCCTGTGGTGGGAAGGTAAATGGTGTTTGTGTGCTCTTGCATTCTTCACTGTCCTCCATGCACCAGAAGCAGTTTAGTCCTGCTGGCCACATGACCCAGAAAGCTGTCTGTGGACAAACGCCGGCTCCCTCGGCCTGAAAGCGAGATGAGCGCCACACCCCATAGTCACCTTTGACTGGACGTAATTTTACCTAAGTTTAGGACTGATGCATTCCCCTGAATCTTGCTTG
This sequence comes from Podarcis tiliguerta, assembly GCF_965153285.1. Lineage (NCBI taxonomy): Eukaryota > Metazoa > Chordata > Lepidosauria > Squamata > Lacertidae > Podarcis > Podarcis tiliguerta. The sequence goes on along the minus strand of NC_139542.1, from coordinate 76,538,228 downwards.
GTTAAGTAAAATCTCTCTTTGGATCTTTGATACATCTGATAAGATCCAATTTAGCAGGTAAGATCAGATTTTCTCGAAGCACAACAATAAAAGTTCTCAGACCCAGGGGAATTAACAGGTACACAATAAAATCCAAATACAGGTCAGGCGAAAGTGTGGATGAGCCCCCACTCTTACATCACAGTACAAAAGGTAGTGAAGGAGGGGTAGCTTGTTAGAACAAATCTTACCATTCCACTCAACACTAACAGCAAAAAGGCCAGGTTTTGCATACAGTGTCAAGTTCTTAAGAAATGAGAGGTCCAATAATGATCACTTCTGAGAAAAATAGAGCTTCTGAAGAATGAAAGTCTTTTTATTTGCATGCAAGGAACATTTGCAATTCTACTCATACTTTGATTTCTCCAGAACGTAAAGGAAATTCTGCAACACTTGAAGATGGAGCAGGCAGGCAGGATGTGTTTGTGGGGCGGGGGGAGTAAAACATTGCTAAACCTGGTAGCAGCTAAGCTGCTAATAAGCTGAAAATAATGATTGTTACATTTGATCATTTTAATGACGTAGTGCCAGCTGCTATTCTAACTCCTTTCTTGCTGAAGAACAAAGCCTATACCAAACCAATTCTCTCAGGTGGTAAAGAGGGATGTGTTTGCAGGTTGAAACCTGATGGGAAATTGTCCCATTGTCCCGCACAAACAGGGTGCATCGGGAGAGGAGGGGGAGGCCCAATTACAGTGGTTCTGGGTAGGGGGAGGTATGGCATGGGGGAAGGGACAGGCTGGGTAAGGGGCACGTGGCACAGGCAGTTAGTGACTGTGCTGTGTGCCAGCCCCTCCTCCAACCTGGGGAATTGCGGTTATCCTATCAGCCAGCCCTCAGGTCTGTGACTGCTGCTGTTGAGTCAGCCCAGAATGAAATCTCCCTCATCCATGGTCTGATTATGGATGAGGAGGCTAATCTGGCATGTAACCAGGGTGGGTGAACAGGATGGAGTTGGTCTCACCCAACTATGCCTATCTGGTTACTCAGTGCAGCATCAGGCCAAATTTGAGGATCGGGGATGGGGAGTTGCTGTGGTTTATAGAGATTCTCTCTCATCTCCAGACTCTCTGTCCAGTTGTCTAGAGTGTATGTTCTTGGTGTTGGGCAGCTGGGACAGATTAGGGATTCTGCTGGTTTACCGCCCACCTTCCTGCCCAACAGTGTCCCTGCCTGAACTGACAGAGCTGGTCTCGGAGGCGGTGTTGAGAACTCACAGACTGCTGGTTCTGGGAGACTTCAGCATCCATGCCGAGGCAGCTGGCTTTGGGGTGGGTCAGGACTTCATGGTGCCATGACAACCATGGGTCTGTCCCAACATGTCACTGGCACAAGGCAGGCCATACTCTGGACCTTGTCTTCTCGATTGGGCAAGAAGAGAGTGATTTGAAGGTGATGGACATTGACATCAGTCCCTTGTCATGGTCAGGTCACTTCCTGTTGAGATCTAGGATGTCAGCACCTTTTCCCCTGTGCCAAGGTGGGGACCTATTAGGAAGGTCTGCCCTTGGAGGCTGATGGATGCAGTGGGATTCCAAACGGCTCTGGGTTTTTTTCCGGCTGATATGATTGGTGCTCGTCTCAAAGCCCTGGCCGATCTCTGGAACACCCAATGGCTCAGGCTATTGACACGATCGCCCCTGAGCGTTCTCTTCACCTTGTGGAGCCTGATTGGCCCCCTGGTGTACTCCAGAGCTTAGGGCGAAGAAACAAGCTGGGAGACAGCTTGAACGCAAGGGGAGGAAAGATCCAAATGAATGCAACCGAACACTGCTCATTATCGAGCCTACCTATCGAGCAATGAAGGCAGCAAAGAAGGCATACTCATAGAATCATAGAATCATGAGTTGGAAGAGACCACAAGGGCCATCGAGTCCAACCCCCTGCCAAGCAGGAAACACCATCAGAGCACTCCTGACTCCTCTGCTTAAAGACCTCCAAAGAAGGAGACTCCACCACACTCCTTGGCAGCAAATTCCACTGTCGAACAGCTCTTACTGTCAGGAAGTTCTTCCTAATGTTTAGGTGGAATCTTCTTTCTTGTAGTTTGGATCCATTGCTCCGTGTCCGCTTCTCTGGAGCAGCAGAAAACAACCTTTCTCCCTCCTCTATGTGACATCCTTTTATATATTTGAACATGGCTATCATATCACCCCTTAACCTCCTCTTCTCCAGGCTAAACATGCCCAGCTCCCTTAGCTGTTCCTCATAAGGCATCGTTTCCAGGCCTTTGACCATTTTGGTTGCCCTCCTCTGGACACGTTCCAGTTTGTCAGTGTCCTTCTTGAACTGTGGTGCCCAGAACTGGACACAGTACTCCAGGTGAGGTCTGACCAGAGCAGAATACAGTGGCACTATTACTTCCCTTGATCTAGATGCTATACTCCTATTGATGCAGCCCAGAATTGCATTGGCTTTTTTAGCTGCCGCGTCACACTGTTGGCTCATGTCAAGTTTGTGGTCAACCAAGACTCCTAGATCCTTTTCACATGTACTGCTCTCAAGCCAGGTGTCACCCATCTTGTATTTGTGCCTCTCATTTTTTTTGCCCAAGTGCAATACTTTACATTTCTCCCTGTTAAAATTCATCTTGTTTGTTTTGGCCCAGTTCTCTAATCTGTCAAGGTCGTTTTGAAGTGTGATCCTGTCCTCTGGGGTGTTAGCCACCCCTCCCAGTTTGGTGTCATCTGCAAATTTGATCAGGATGCCCTTGAGTCCATCATCCAAGTGGTTGATAAAGATGTTGAATAAGACCGGGCCCAAGACAGAACCCTGTGGCACCCCACTAGTCACTCTTCTCCAGGATGAAGAGGAACCATTGATGAGCACCCTTTGGGTCCGGTCAGTCAGCCAGTTACAAATCCACTGAGTGGTAGCATAGTCAAGACCGCATTTTACCAGCTTCTTTAGAAGAATATCATGGGGCACCTTGTCAAATGCCTTGCTGAAATCAAGGTAGGCTACATCCACTGCGTTCCCTTCATCTACCAGGCTTGTAATTTTGTCAAAAAATGAGATCAGGTTCGTCTGACATGACTTATTTTTCAGAAATCCATGCTGACTATTGGTGATCACAGCATTCCTTTCTAGGTGCTCACAGATTGTTTGCTTAATGATCTGCTCCAGAATCTTCCCTGGTATTGATGTCAGACTGACTGGGCGGTAATTATTTGGGTCCTCTCTTTTCCCCCTCCAGTCTGCTGGGACTTCGCCTGTTCTCCAGGAATTCTCAAAGATGATTGCCAGTGGTTCTGAGATCACATCTGCCAGTTCTTTTAATACTCTTGGATGCAGTTCATCTGGCCCTGGAGACTTGAATACATCTAAACTAGCCAAGTATTCTTGTACTATCTCCTTAGTTATTCTGGGCTGTGTTTTCTCTGCTGAATCATTTGCTCCAAATTCTTCAGGTCGGGCATTGTTTTCTTTATCGGAGAAGACTGAGGCAAAGAAGGCATTGAGGAGTTCAGCCCTTTCTGTGTCCCCTGTTTGCATTTCACCATCTTCTCCTCTGAGTGACCCCACCGTTTCTTTGTTCTTCCTTTTGCTACGAACATACCCATAAAAGCCTTTTTTGTTGCTTTTAACCTCTCTAGCAAGCCTGAGTTCATTCTGTGCTTTAGCTTTTCTGACTTTGTGTCTACACGTGCTGGCTATTTGTTTGAATTCCTCTTTGGTGGTTTCCCCCCTTTTCCATTTTTTTTACACATCCTTTTTTAATCTTAACTCAGTTAAAAGTTCTTTAGATAGCCACCCTGGCTTCTTTAGGCACCTTCCATGTTTCCGTCTCATTGGTATTGCCTGAAGTTGTGCTTTTACTATCTCCCTCTTAACAAACTCCCAGCCATCATGAACTCCCTTTCCTTTTAGTATTACTGACCATGGGATCTCACCCAGCACTTCCCTAAGTTTTATGAAGTCGGCTTTCTTAAAGTCAAGAAATTGAGTCCTAGTATGCTTGGCTGCTCCTTTCCGTTGTATAGTAAACTTCAGAAGAGCATGATCACTTGCGCCTAATGATCCTTCCACTTCTACCCCATTAACCAGGTCATCGACATTGGTTAGGACCAGATCTAAAATGGCTAAAATGCTTCTCCCACTTTCTGGACAATGAAGTGGTCTGCAAGGCCAGTGAGGAATCTGTTTGACCTTATGCTCTTGGCTGAGTTTGACATCCAACAAATATCTGGGTAATTGAAGTCCCCCATTACTACTATCTCCCTTCCTTTTGCATGCTTGGCCATCTGTTCCAGGAAGGCATCATCTATGTCCTCCGTTTGGCTTGGGGATCTATAGTAAACTCCCACAATGAGGTCACTGTTATTCTTCTCTCCCTTAATTTTGACCCAAATGCTCTCACTTTGGCTTTGAGGTTCTAAATCTTGGATCTCTTCACAGGTATACACATCCCTGACATATAACGCCACTCCTCCTCCTTTCTTGTCTGGTCTGTTTCTCTGAAATAGATTGTATCCCTCCATTTTTACATTCCAATCGTGGGACTTATCCCACCAGGTTTCAGTGATGCCTATTATGTCATATTTAGTTTGCTGTACCAAGAGCTCAAGCTCATCTTGTTTATTTCCCATGCTTTGTGCATTAGTGTACAGACATTGAAGTCCATTAGTCATTCCCCCATGTCTCTTATTTAAGGATTTTTTCCTCCTACCACTAGGTCTGCTTGCTGTTTGCTCCATTTGGTCTATGACATTTGGATGATCATCTTCATCAATTGATAGACTCCTACCTTCAGGAGCACTGTCTCCCTCCCCCACAATAGTCAGTTTAAAGCCCTCCTGATGAGGTTTCTGAGTTTTTTGGCAAAAACATTCCTCCCAACCGTTGTGAGGTGCAGCCCATCGCTTGCCAGAAGTCCATCTTCAAGAAACTGCAGTCCGTGATCTAAGAATCCAAACTGTTCCTGTTTACACCATTTGCGAAGCCAGCTGTTTACTTCCACTATTTTCCCCTCTCTCCCTGGGCCACGTCGTTCAACTGGGAGGACAGATGAGATGACGATTTGTGCATTTAATTGCTTCAATTTCCTGCCCAGAGCCTCGTAGTCTCTTTTGATCTTCTGGAGGCATTTTGCTGCCTCCATTTGTATCTTCATTATGTTGTCTGGCAGAGCTTTTCTGGGTTGTACAGGGCCTTTTACAGGCTGGCCCAAAGGAGGTGACAGAACCAATGGAGGCTCGTTGTGATTTGTTTGTAAAGCATTTTGAGGATAAAATTGCTTGCATCCACCAATACCTTGACTCTGCTGTTATAGCAGATGAAACTCATGGGGTGTCCAGAGCACAGTCTATGTTAAGTTGTGGGCGAACATATCAGACGACACAGTGATTTCTCCAGAGCAGCTCTTTATTGTAAGCTGGACAGACTGAGCAGCAAACAGCTCAGCCGGCCTGCTTTTATAGGAGCCAGCTGTCAACATTGTAACAACAACAACCCAGAGTTTCCCGCCTAAAATAACTGACGTGGACCTGAGTGAAAACTATCTACAGTAACCCCCTGCTGGCCCAGGGTGAGAACATCAGTACATAACACCCCTCCCCACCGAGATAAGGTGTTAGTTACAATCGTAATGGTTTCCTTATATACAGCACTACACGTAATGATTCAATTAGGCACAAAAGCATATCGGTTACATTTCCCATACTTAGACCAACAGTGATACATGTCCAACAACATAGTCCTTTAAATAAGTTGGGCGCTTGGAAACTCTGCCAGACTGCTGGGGACTGGTAGCCAAGTCCGGGGGGGCCACCCAATTCTTGCTGAGGCTGTGGTGCGACCCTAGGTGGCGTTGAAACCAAATCCCCTGGATCCGCTGCTGTGGGTGGAGCCTCCGCAAGTGGAGTGGTCTGAGTCTGTGGTAAGTCTGGCAGACCCTCTGAAGCGGCTTGGTTCGGCTCCCCGCTGGCAGTTTGCGAGGGAGGTGTAGGTGGAGCCTTGCCATCTGTAAGTGTCTCTTCTGGAGCCACGAGCACAGTTAGGGGCACCACGGTAGTGTCCAAGACCCCAACCCTGCGCCTAAGCTGGTCTATGTGCCGGTGTCACAAGCGTCCGTCTTCGAGTGCCACCTGGTACGAGTGAGGTCCAGGGACTCCCACTACTGTGGCTGGCACCCAAGGAATGTCCCCCACATAGTTCCGGGCAAAGACCTGGTTTCATGGAACAAATGACCGTGGCGCGTTGGCACAGCCTGGGGGTTCAGCCACGGCAAAGTCCGGGTGCAGCCGGTCGAGCGGTGACCTGAGGCGGCGGCCGATAAGCAGTTCAGCAGGACTCCGCCCTGTGGCCGCATGAGGGGTGATGTGTTGCACGAACAAGTATTCGGCGACCCGCTCGTGCCAGTCTCCCCGGTCCAGGCGCGCCAATGCCTCTTTTGCCGAGCGCACCATTGTCTCCACTTGCCCTTTGCTGGATGGATGAAATGGTGCCGTTAGGGCATGGCGGATGCCCAGTCCCAAAAGATACCGCTCAAAAGTGCCTGACGTGAACTGCGGTCCGTTGTCAGAGACAAGGACATCAGGACACCCATGCGTCGCAAAGAGGCCTCGCAACACCCGGATGACGGCCTCGGAAGTGGTGGAGGGCATCAGGGCCACCTCCAGCCATTTGGAATAGGCATCTAAAGGTCCGGTCGTGAAAGGGGCCAGCCAGATCGATGTGCACCCTCGACCAGGGTGTCTTTGGCGTCTCCCAGGTGTGTCCCTTAGCTGCCGGTGGTGCAGGCCTTGATTCTTGGCACGCTTGACAGGCGGACACCCAGGCAGTGATGGCATTGTCCATGTTAGGCCACCAGACGTAACACCGAGCCAACGCCTTCATTTTGACAATTCCCGGGTGGCCAATGTGCAGAGCCTCCAGGACGCGTTGACGGAGTCTTTGGGGAATCACGACGCGGTCTCCCCACAGCAGACAGCCGCGATGAGCCGAGAGTTCATGTTGTCTGGTTGTGAAAGGCTGGAACTCCGATGCAAAAGGCCCTTGTGGCCACCCCCTCCACACCCAGTTGAGCACACGGCTGATGGTGCGATCCTGGGCAGATGCGGAGGCCACAATGGCAGCCGATACAGGTGCTTCCGGAAGATCCTCAATCAGGAGGAGCGATGAAGCTGGAGCTGGGTCTTCCACAAACGCTGGAAGAGGGCAACGGCTGAGGGCATCAGCATGGCCCATCGATTTCCCCGGGCGATGGACGAGCCGGTAGTGGTAGGTAGCCAGGAAAACAGTCCATTGCAGCATGCGCGGTGAGAGGACCGGTGGAGTTGGACGATCACCGGCGAGGAGGCCCAGGAGCGGCTTGTGGTCAGTGATGAGGTCAAAGGTCCTGCCATAGAGGTATTCATGGCACCTCTTCACTCCAGCCACAAGTGCCAGTGCCTCCTTGTCGAGCTGGCTGTAATTCCTTTTTTTTTTAAGAAATTTTTTATTGAGTTTTACAAAAAACACGGAACAGCAAACAAAAAAAATCCACAAGAAAACCTAACCTAACAAAGAAACACTACAACACACAAACACAATACGATAAAAACATAAAAATAATAAAAAAATATTTAAAACAATTTCTGTCTCCTTGTATTCTTTTCATTATCTTATTTCCCCGACTTCCCCAGACCTCCCTTCTCTGTATTCCAAATCATATATTCTGTCCGCAAATTCTTTCCTTCTGTCCTAAATTCATTTTATAGTCATCTTAATGCATGATATATAATTACTTTTCCTTATATCTAAAAATGTTAGATCTTTTTCCATTTACTTTTTTACTAATAACCATTTATATCAATCTGATGTCATCAAACATTCGTTATCTTATAATATTTCTGTAAATAATCTTTAAATTTCTTCCAATCTTCCTTCACCGTCTCTTCTCCCTGGTCTCTGATTCTGCCGGTCATTTCTGCCAGTTCCATATAGTCTGTAACTTTCATCTGCCATTCTTCCAGCGTGGGTAGCTCCTGTGTCTTCCAATACTGTGCGATGAGTATTCTTGCTGCTGTTGTAGCATACATAAAAAATGTCCTGTCCTTTTTATGTACCTGCTGGCTTTATGTATCAAGAGAAAGGCTTCTGGTTTCTTCAAGAATGTGTATTTAAACACTTTTTTCAGTTCATTATAAATCATCTCCCAGAATGCCTTAATCTTTGGGCAAGTCCACCAGAGGTGAAAAAATGTACCTTCAGTTTCTTTGCATTTCCAACATTTGTTATCGGGCAGATGGTAAATTTTTGCGAGTTTGACTGGTGTCATGTACCACCTATATATCATTTTCATAATATTCTCTCTTAAGGCATTAGATGCCGTAAATTTCATACCAGTGGTCCATAACCTTTCCCAGTCAGCTAGCATTATATTGTGTCCCACATCCTGTGCCCACTTAATCATTACAGATTTAACTTCCTCATCCTGAGTATTCCATTTCAACAGCAAATTATACATTCTTGACAAAATTTTTGTCTTGGGTTCTAGCAGTTCTGTTTCCAAATTTTATTTTTCCACCTGGAAGCCAATTTTCCTGTCCATTTTGTAGGCCTCCATTATCTGATGATAATGAAGCCAATCACGGACTCTATTTTTCAGTTTGTCATAACTCGGTAATTTCCATTTTTCTCCATCTTGTTCTAAAATCTCCCAATATTTTGGCCAATTGGCCTCCATATTGAGTTTTTTTAATGCTTTTGCTTCCATTGGGGACAACCACCTTGGAGTTTTGTTTTCAAATAGGTCTTTATATCTAATCCAAACATTAAACAATGCTTTCCTGACAATGTGAACTTTAAACATTCTATGCACTTTGACTTTGTCATACCATAAATATGCATGCCAACCAAACACGTTATTGAATCCTTCTAAATCCAAAATTTCTGTGTTTTCAAGAAGTAGCCATTCTTTTAGCCAGCAGAAAGCTGCTGCTTCATAATAAAGCTTCAAGTCTGGCAGGGCAAAGCCTCCTCTTTCCTTTACATCTGTTAGTATTTTAAATTTTATCCTTGGCTTTTTGCCCTGCCAGACAAATCTAGATATGTCTTTTTGCCACTTCTTGAAACAGTCAATTTTGTCAATAATCTGCAATGTCTGAAATAAGAACAACATTCTTGGCAATACATTCATCTTTATCACTGCAATGCGACCCATTAATGAGAGTTTCAAATTAGACCATATTTCTAGGTCTTTCTTTATCTCCGTCCAACATTTATCATAATTGTCTTTATATAAATTCCCATTTTTAGCAGTCATAATAATTCCCAAATATTTCACTTTTTTCACCACTGTCAAACCTGTCTCATTCTGAAACCTTTCTTTTTCAATTTCTGTTAAGTTCTTTGTCAACACCTTAGTTTTTGTTTTATTTAATTTAAAACCTGCCAATCGACCAAACTCCTGAATCAGTTCTAAAACTCTTTTCACACTGGATTCTGGCTCCTGCAATGTCAAGACTAGGTCATCTGCAAAAGCTCTTAGTTTATATTGTTTAGCTCCGACCTGTATCCCTCTAACCATTTGGTCCTTTCTAATCATGTTCAACAGCACCTCCAGGACTGATATAAAAAGCAATGGGGAAATTGGGCAACCTTGTCGTGTTCCTTTCTCTATTCTGAACTCCTCAGTCACAACATTATTAACAATTAGTTTAGCTTTTTGTTCAGAATAGATTGCACCTATACCATTTTCAAATTCTTGGCCTACCCCCATACCTTGGAGATTCTTTTTCATAAAGCTCCAAGAAATATTGTCAAAGGCTTTCTCCACATCCACAAATATCAAAACTGCTTTTGTGTTTATCTTTTCCTGTAAAAATTCCAAAATGTCTATTATATTCCTCACATTGTCTGATAAATGTCTTCCTGGGAGAAAGCCTGCTTGGTCCTTGTGAATCTCCTCTATTAAAACTTTCTTAAATCTTCTGGCCAAAATATCTGCAAAAATTTTGTAATCCACATTGAGCAATGATATAGGGCGGTAGTTCTTGTCAGGGAGAGGCAAACGGGAAAAGATGAAAGGACAGAAACCAGCAGTTATGGAGAGCCGAAAGAGATTATAAGCGGCCTGTCATCAGATAGTCAGTCTGACGTAGAGGGGGAGGAGGACGAGCCTGGCACAAGTCAAGCTGTACACAGAGTAAACAAAAGGAGGAGCTTTAGCAGATTGGGATGCTGGGTAAGAAGAAAGAGGAAGTAAGATTAGAGGGAACAACTGCACACAAGGGAAGGACGCTAATCGTAACGCTGGAGATGTACGTTTGAACTTTGTCTAATAAATCAAATAGTTTGGAAACTGGCTGGGAGCCCGGAGTCTTATCTATGCCAGCTGGCCAGCATTAAAGCCTCGGACAGCTTGTTCCCTCTCATCTTATTGTGCTGGAAAGCTGGAAATAGCTACAACATGGAGAAGGAGCTGTTGGAATTGAAAAAGCGCAATGTCGCTCTGGAGCAAAGATCACAAGACCTGCAGAGTCGTTTGGAAGAAATCCGGACTGCCCAGAGAGTAACCCAAGGTGGGCTATCGGCAGATGGGGGCAGGTGTGTGTGGGTGGAACGGTTCCAGGGAGACACGGAAAGTTACTTGGATTTCAAGACAGAGATGAAATATTTTCTGGAACTGGAAGCAGATAAGTTTCAGAATGGTGCGGCAAAGGTTGCCCACATCATTAGGCATCTGGGAGGAGGGGCTAGAAGCTGGATCAGGCTGTTAATAGCTTCGGGGAATGAAGCCCTCAGAAATGAAGCCAAGTTTTGGGAAGCAATGGATTTTATCTATGCAGACCAAAGTTTAATTGACAGAACGCAGGAGGAGCTGCTGGCTTTGAGAAAAGGCAAATCCACGGTACGCAGTTACTGGTCTGAGTTTGCTATGCTGGTCCAGAAACTGGGTTGGAATTTAGAGGATGAACCAGTTCAGGCAATATTTAAGAATGGACTTAATCCAGAAATAAAGGACGAACTGGCAAGGGGGCCAAGACCAAAAAACATGGACGAATTAACAAAGGCTGCTCTTGGGGTGGGTTTGAGACAAGAAGCCAGATGGCGGGAAAGGAAGCAAGGCAGAGAGCGGAGTTTCCATGGTGACCACATTCTTGAAATGCCTGCAGCTGCCTCAGAATGTCAACAAACGCAAGAGCCTATGGAGATAGGCACAGCCAGGGCACGGGAGAGTTTGAAAGCCCAACGGTCTGGCTGGAAGGAAAAAAAAGACTGGCAGCCGGGAAAAAGATGTTTTGTGTGTCAGAAAACTGGGCACTTTGCCAAAGTGTGTCCAGAGCGTCGGAACTGGCAGGGAATGCTGGGGGCCACCCAGAAGGCAGAGGGAGAGGAGCCCCAGCATTCGGGAAACGAAGAGGCCTGGCTGGTGGGAATCCGGGGCAACAGCCAGGCGGGAGCAACACAGAAAGTCCCCGGCTTGGACACCCAAAGCAAGCATAATGCTGAGAGTGCTGCTGGAACTCCCGAATGGACAGACGGTGGAGGAGATGGCGCTAGTTGATTCTGGGGCGTCAGCATCCTTTTTCAGCAAGTAGTTTGCGGAGCAACACAAACTGAACCTGCTGCCTTTGGACTTTCCACTGCAGGTGACAACAATTGATGGAAGAGAACTGCTGGGGGGGTGAAGTGACGCATCAAACACCCCCAATGCGTATGCGTGTGGCCACACACTCTGAGGTCATCTGTCAGAGCTGGCTCCTGGTCCCAGCTCACCAAGGACCAACGCTAGCCGGTAGTAAAGTATCAAAGTCTTTATTGAAGAATAGTTTCCATTTCCAAGCCTCAGCGTCCCAGCTCTACGTCTGGAGTTTAGACCGGCGAAGCTCCGTCTGAATCTCCGCCCCCTGTGCACCAGTTTAAGACTCTAATCTTACTCCACCTCTTCCTTCTCTCTCTTTCTTGGGTCCTACTACCCCCCGGGGTCTCCTCCCTCCTGGACTCTTCCGACGCAGACGTTGACCCCTCTGACTCCTCCCACTCTCTTCGGCGGGCTTTAGGACTTGGCTCCCTACCCGGGCTGCCCACCGTGCCGCCCTCCTGTACATTTGAACTTGGCGCGCGCGCGCGTTTAACTTTCCTGACGACCGTTTCCTCGCTCCCTGACGGGGGTGTGATCACTCCTGCCTCATGTTCTCCCGCTGCCCGCGCGCCACCTGATCCCGATGCCTGGGACTCCTCCCCCCTACTGCACTCTGGGGGGGACGCTGGTCCTGATTTCCAGCTGCTGCTCTCTGAGTCCCCTCTGGCCCCTTCTTCCCGAGGTGTCTCCTTGGGCACTCCTCTTGCCCTGACTATGGGGGCCCCTTTCTGTGAATCCTCCGAGTCACTGGAAGGACTCAGAGAACTCGGATTGCTGTCATCGCTGACATTTCCTTCGGACTCCTCCCCCTCGCTCTCCATTTCCTCCCTCTCCTGTGCCTCTGCTCCTGAACCCCTGACATCATCGCTTTTCACGTGGCCACATTGGCAGGGCCGCCTATCATATTGGGCATGAGCTGGTTGGTGTTGCACGATCCGATGGTCTCCTGGCACCAACGGTCCCTGACGTTTGGCTCGACGCACTGCATGGAGAACTGCCTAGCCCAGGGGCTAGATCGACAAAGCGAGGGCAGGAGGGCAGCAGCATGCAGAGTAGGGGCGAGTGAGATTCCGTCGTGTTACAGGGATCTACAGGAGGTGTTCATCGGCCGTATGACTGTCAGATCAACCTGGTACCGGGGGCCACGTTGCCGGTGGGGAAAAGCTACTCCATGTCAGAGGGAGAGCTCAAGGACCTAAAAGAGTTTATTGAGAAAAACCTGAGAAGGGGTTTTATCAGGGAATCCAAGGCGGCAGGCGGGAGTCCCGTGTTTTTCGTCGACAAGAGATCGACGAAAGAGAGACATTTAGTGGTTGATTATAGAAATTTGAACAGCCAGACAGAACCGGCGGCCTTCCCGATGCCGAGAATCGACGACGTTTTGGCACGGGTGCGAAAGGGGAAGATTTTCACCAAACTGGATCTCCGAGGGGCTTACAACCTTATAAGAGTACGAGAAGGCGATGAGTGGAAGACCACCATGTTCACCCCGATGGGGGCGTTTGAGTATTTAGTCATGCCGTTCGGTTTGCAGTCTGGAAGTCACTGTTTCCAAGCATTCATGCACCACGTGTTAGGACCCTTGCTCTACAAAAACTGTGTCTGTTTTTTAGATGATCTCCTTGTGTTCTCGGAAGACGAACAGCAGCACGTGGAGGATGTACGTCAGGTACTGAGCAAACTCAAGGAGAACCGCTTGTGGGTCAAGCTGGAGAAGTGTCAGTTCCATGCAAGGGAAGTCGAGTTCCTGGGGTACCGGCTGTCAGACCAGGGGTTGGCCATGGACCCGGGGAAGGTGAAGGCAGTGGTGGAATGGGAGAGTCCTAAAACCAGGAAAGATGTTCAGCGTTTCCTGGGTTTCAGCAATTACTACAGGAAATTCATAAAGAATTTTGCAGAATTGACGACGCCAATCACGAACTGTCTCAGTGTTAAGAAGAAGTTTCAGTGGACGCAGGCGGCCCAAGAGGGGTTTGAGAAACTAAAGAGGGCTTTCGCTTCAGAGGAGCAACTGATCCACGTCGACCCGGCTCAACCACTACGGGTGGAAACAGATGCGTCAGATCGGGCGATTGGGGCGGTGCTGCTGCAGCCAGATCGAAAAGGGGAATGGCGTCTGTCAGAGCTGGCTCCAGGTCCCAGCTCACAGAGGACCAACGCTAGCCGGTAGTAATGTACAAAAGTCTTTATTGAAGTACCGTTTCCATTTTCAAGCCAGAGCGCCCCAGCTCTACGTCTAGGGTTTAGACCGGCGGAGCTCCATCTGAATCTCCGCCCCCTGTACACCAGTTTAAGACTCTAGCCTTACTCCACCTCTTCCGTCTCTCCTTTCTCCTCTGGGTCCTGCTACCCCCCGGGGTTCCTTCCTTCCTGGATTCTTCCGATGCAGACGTAGACCCCCCTGACTCCTCCCGCTCTCTTCGGCGGGCTTTGGGACCTGGCTCCCTATCCGGGCTGTCAACTGTGCCGCCCTCCTGTACATTTGAACTTGGCGCGCGCGCCCAGCCTTCAACCTTCCTCTCGACCGTTTCCTCGCTCCCCGATGGCAGCGCGCCGCCTGATCCCGATGCCTGGGACTCCTCCCCCCTACTGCACTCTGGTGTGGACGCTGGTCCGGATTTCCAACTGCTGCTCTCTGAGTCTCCTCTGGTCCCTTCTTCCTGGGGTGTCCCCCTAGGCACCCCCTTTGCCCTGACCATGGGAGCCCCTTTCTGTGAATCTTCCGATTCGCTGGAAAGACTCAGAGACCTCGGACCGCTGTCATCGCTGACATTTCCTTCGGACTCCTCCTCCTCGCTCTCCATTTCCTCCCTTTCCTGTGCCTCTGCTCCTGAACCCCTGACATCGTCCGTGTGCCTTCTTTTCACGGAAGCTCAACAAATCAGAGCAGAACTACACCATCTACGATAAGGAATTGCTTTCGATCGTGGCTGCTTTTAAACAATGGAGGCATTTCCTGGTTGGGGCAAAGCACCAAATTTTGGTGTGCACTGACCACAAAAACTTGGAGTATTGGCGTACAGCACGAGTGTTGTGCCAGAGACAGATAAGATGGGCAGAGTTCTTTGCCAACTTCAACTTCAAGATCCAATACGTGCCGGGAGAGCAGAATGTAAGGGCGTATGCGCTCTCCCGGAAACCTGAGTATATGATGGGGGAAGGGCCACCTGTAGCAAGACTGATGTTTCCAGAGAGCAAATGGTTGTGTGGGGGAATGTTGATCAAGGATGACGAACTGATGCAAATGCTCAGAGACGATGCCTTTGCCAGACAAAAGATGGGGGAGTTAAGAGGGAGAGGGGGTGCCGAGGGTGGTTTTGAGGTGAAAGGGGGGTTACTGTACCACAAAGGCGCCTTGTATGTTCCAGGAGAAGACCTTCGGGGCCGGATCCTCAAGCAACTCCATGACAGTTGTACGGTGGGGCATTTTGGACAGCATAAGACCATGCTACTAGTCACGAGGGAATTTTGGTGGCCGAGGGTGAGAGAGGATGTAAAGGAATATGTGCGAGGATGTGACACGTGTCAGAGGGCCAAAGGGGAAAGGGCGGCACCAGCGGGGTTGCTGGAACCATTGCCCACACCTGGGAAGCCGTGGGAGGTGGTGGGTGTAGATTTTATCACGGATCTGCCCAGATGTAAGGGGAAGACAGCGGTCATGGTGGTGGTTGATCACTTGACCAAAATGTGCCATTTCGTGCCCTGTTTGCACGCTGTAACGGCGGAGGAAACAGCTAGGCTGTTTGTAGAGCACGTGTTTAGGTTACATGGGGTACCTGCAAGGGTGGTGTCGGATCGGGGGGCTCAATTTACCTCGTGATTTTGGCGCAAGCTCATGGGGCTGCTCCAGGTGGAAGTGAGCTTTACCACGGTGAGACACCCCGAGACCAATGGGCAAGCGGAGAGGGCGAATGCGGTTTTACAACAGTATTTGAGGTGTTATGTAAGTCAGAAGCAGAACGATTGGGTGGACAAACTAGCCCTGGCAGAGTTTGCTTACAACAACGTGGAGAATGTATCCACAGGGATGACACCATTCTTTGCCAATCATGGGCTTCATCCAAGGGCCTTCCCCGGGAGGGGGGAGGAGTCGTGGAGTGTTCCAGCGGCTGAACAATTTGTGGAGGAAATGGAAGCGATCCACAGACAGCTGCAGGTAAATTTGGACAGGGCTAAGGAGATATACAAGAAGGAAGCCAACAAACATCGGCGATCAGGGGAGGTCATCAGGGTTGGGGACAAGGTGTGGTTGTCCACGCAAGGATTGCCTTGGAAAGGGGGCTGTAAGAAACTCAAGCCCAGGAAGGTGGGGCCCTTTGAGGTTATCCAGCAAATAAACCCGGTGGCGTTTAAGCTCAGGTTGCCAGAAAGCATGAGAATCCATCCGGTGTTCCATAGGTCACTGCTGTTCCCCTACAGGGAGGAAGGAAGGAGAGCGGGTAGTGGGGGAGTGGAAGGCTCACCGCCCGAAATGGAGGAAAGGGAGCAGGGCAACGAGGTCATGGAAATACTGGACTCTCATTGGAGAGGGGGGAATGTGGAATATTTGGTGGCTTGGGAAGGGGCCCCGGCATCGGAGAATACCTGGGTCCCGGAAGATAGTATGTCTAACAATGAACTGGTAGAGGACTTCCACTATTTCTTCCCGGACAAACCAAGAAGCAAGGTGAGGTCCTTACAAGAGGTGTTTGAAACAACAGACGACAAAGAGGAATTCGAAGGTTTCCCAGCATCGGATGAGGAGGAGGAAGAAGACGAAGGCGTAGACTGGGGAACACCAGGACTTGGGGGTTGGAGGAGTGTGTTTGAAGAGACAGATGAGGAAGAGGGTAGTTTTGCGGGGTTCTCTCCAACCACCTCTGAGGAAAGAGAAGGGGACATAGTCGGGTCTCCCGAGCGGGAGGGGGCCTTTGAGGAGGGGGTGGATGTCAGGGAGAGGCAAACGGGAAAAGATGAAAGGACAGAAACCAGCAGTTATAGAGAGCCGAAAGAGATTATAAGCAGCCTGTCATCAGATAGTCAGTCTGACGTAGAGGGGGAGGAGGACGAGCCTGGCACAAGTCAAGCTGTACACAGAGTAAACAAAAGGAGGAGCTTTAGCAGATTGGGATGCTGGGTAAGAAGAAAGAGGAAGTAAGATTAGAGGGAACAACTGCGCACAAGGGAAGGACGCTAATCGTAACGCTGGAGATGTACTGTCAGGGGTTCAGGAGCAGAGGCACAGGGAAGAGAGGAAATGGAGAGCGAGGGGGAGGAGTCTGAAGGAAATGTCAGCGATGACAACGGTCCGAGGTCTCTGAGTCTTTCCAGTGAATCGGATGATTCACAGAAAGGGGCTCCCATGGTCAGGGCAAGGGGGGTGCCTAGGGGGACACCCCAGGAAGAAGGGGCCAGAGGGGACTCAGAGAACAGCAGTTGGAAATCCGGACCAGCGTCCACACCAGAGCGCAGTAGGGGGGAGGAGTCCCAGGCATCGGGATCAGGCAGCGCGCTGCCAGAGGGAGAACATGAGGGAGGATTGACCACGCCTCCGTCGGGGAGCGAGGAAACGGTCAAGAGGAAGGTTGAAGGCTGCGTGCGCGCGCGCGCCAAGTTCAAATGTACAGGAGGGCGGCACTGTTGGCAGCCCGGATAGGGAGCCAGGTCCTAAAGCCCGCCGAAGAGAGAGGGAGGACTCAGGGGGGTCAACGTCTGCGTCGGAAGAGTCCAGGAAGGAAGGAACCCCGGGGGGTAGCAGGACCCAGAGGAGAAAGGAGAGACGGAAGAGGTGGAGTAAGGCTAGAGTCTTAAACTGGTGTACAGGGGGCGGAGATTCAGACGGAGCTTCGCCGGTCTAGACCCTAGACGTAGAGCTGGGGCGCTGAGGCTTGGAAATGGAAACTATACTTCAATAAAGACTTTTTTACATTACTACCGGCTAGCGTTGGTCCTCTGTGAGCTGGGACCAGGAGCCAGCTCTGACAGTAAGCTCCGTCTCTTGACTGAAAGTTTTGGCACCAAGAACCTCACAACGTGAGTCGACGCAGCGAGGGCAGAGGAGTGTGCTTCGAGAGCTCACACAAATCAGACAAGATGAGTGCAGAACAGCAACTGACAGAACTGCGAAATGCAGTGACTCAACTCAACGCGGAGGTACGGGCCTCCAAAAAAAGGGAAGAGGAAATGGATGCCGCTTGCAGAGATCTCCGAGCCAGGTTGGAAATGCTTTCTACACTGGGGCAACAGGGACCCAAATCAGAGGGCATTGGACTGGGGAGAAGGGGAGGCAGTCTGGTATCTCATTTCGACGGGAGTTTACAGCAGTACCCTAACTTCAGAGCCGACCTGCTGTTTGCGCTGGATCTGCTAGAAAAAGACTTTAGAGATGAGAGAGAGAAAGTGGGGTTTATCTTGTCCCATTTGCATGGGGAGGCCAAGATGTGGCTGAGGAATTTATGGAGAGATAAGGATCCGGCGCTCCAAAATGCGAAGGCTTTCATTAAAGCGATGGATTCGTGTTTTTTATCAAAGATAGACATCGATATTGCCAGAAGAGACATACACGGGCTTAAACAGGGCAGAGCCAGTGTGAGGCAGTACCATGCAAGCTTTTTTGGATTAGTCCATGCGCTTGGATGGGAGAAAGATTCTGCTCCAGTGAGAGACCTCTTTTGGGAAGGCTTGAATGCAGAGGTAAAAGCTGAGATTGCAAGGGGGGAGAGGCCAAAGAACACTCAGCAAGTGGTCCAGAGGGCGCTGGAGATTGGGGTGCGTCTGGAGGAACGTCCTTGGAACAGAGAAGAAGGACGTTGGGGAAGGGCGCCAGCCAGAGCACCTCCCTTCTCTCCCAAAGATGCAGCGCGTGCGCAATCCACACCCTCGCAGGGAGGGGGAGAAGAACCGATGGAGATTGGAGGTGCTAGGGCTCAGTCAGCTACCAGAGCCCTAACACCGGGAGCAGTCAAAACGAAGCCTCCTAGAGTGAACAGGAAGTGCTACATCTGCGAGAGTGCTCAGCACATGGCGAAAGAGTGTCCCCAGAGGCTCCACAAGCACACTGCAGCCTCGGCAACAGTCACAGACGCAACTCAGCAGAGAACAACACAACAGGGAAACGACGGAGTCTGGCTGGAGGAAGAGGCACTGGGGTCCAGCCAGACAAGTCAATGAAGCAATCCCCAGCAATTTTGCAGCCCACAGACCCCCTCCCACCCAAACCAGTGGTGCAGCTTACAGCGTCACTCCAACTGCCCAATGGACGCACTCTGGAAGTGCCAATCACCATTGACTCTGGCAGCAACGCAGACTTTATAGGACTGGATTTCATTCAGCAGCACAATATAGCACTACTGCCAGCCACGCTGCCTCTGAAGGTTGTCACGGTGGATGGCAGAGACTTGTTGGGGGGGCAGGTGGTGCAACAAACGCCTCCAATGGTGATGCGAATTGGAAATCACCGAGAAGTCATCAGCTTCAATGTCACCCACCTGTCGGACACGCCTGTAGTCTTGGGGATGAGTTGGCTGCACAGGCACAGCCCAGCATTGGCGTGGTACCAGCGCCAACTGACCTTCGGCTCCTCCTATTGCGCGGAACATTGCATCCTACCTAGCCCGGAAGAGGGAGAGGATGACCCGCAGCTACAATTAGGCACGCTGCAAGCAGTGCCACGCAAGTACGCAGCGTTTTTGGAGGTTTTCTGCGAGAAAGAAGCAGACAAGCTGCCTCCCCACAGGCCCTATGACTGCAAGATTGACCTCCTGCCAGGGGCGACGCTGCCAGCCGGGAAACTGTATTCCATGTCTGAAGACGAGCTGCAGGAGCTCAGGGAGTTCATAGACCTCAACTTGAAGCGCGGTTTCATCCGGGAGTCGAAGGCAGTGGGGGGCAGTCCTGTATTCTTTGTGAAGAAAAAGGACACACCCCAAAAGAGGCTTGTAGTGGATTTCAGGCTCTTAAATTCCAAGACCAAGCCCACGGCCTTTCCCATGCCCAAAATAGATGACCTGCTCGCAACGAAGGTACCCCGGCCAGCGACAACCGTTGGGTGCCGGACTATGCCTTGGACGAACCTCTTCTCAAGGAAGAGTTTCATGCCTTGTTCCCACACAGGCCCATGCCAGCCGCGTATTTTGACGACTGGCTTTTCACACCCACACTTTCAGCCAGCACGTTCCAGGGGTTCACCTCAGACGAAGAACCGGCACTAGAAACACGTTCCACGGAGGGATCGCCCTCGGGGTCTGCCTCAGACCGCTCTTATTGGTGGGACGATCGACCAGAGGAGCAGTGGAGCAGGAAGTTGCTGGGGGGTCCTTGGCAGGCAACGGCCCCAGAGGTGACCGGGGGAGAGACGGACATGGACGTGTTGGGGGAGGACCTTGGGTTCGAGCACGGCGGCACAGAGATGGAAGCAGAGGAAATCGAGGTCGGCAAGAGCACGGAGGACGAGCCGGACTTATCCGGCTGGATGCACGCTGTCAGAGCTGGCTCCAGGTCCCAGCTCACAGAGGACCAACGCTAGCCGGTAGTAATGTACAAAAGTCTTTATTGAAGTACAGTTTCCATTTTCAAGCCGGAGCGCCCCAGCTCTACGTCTAAGGTTTAGACCGGCGAAGCTCCATCTAAATCTCCGCCCCCTGTACACCAGTTTAAGATTCTAGCCTTACTCCACCTCTTCCGTCTCTCCTTTCTCCTCTGGGTCCTGCTACCCCCCGGGGTCCCTTCCTTCCTGGATTCTTCCGACGCAGACGTTGACCCCCCTGACTCCTCCCTCTCTCTTCGGCGGGCTTTGGGACCTGGCTCCCTATCCGGGCTGTCAACTGCGCCGCCCTCCTGTACATTTGAACTTGGCGCGCGCGCCCAGCCTTCAACCACGCCTCCATCGGGGAGCGAGGAAACGGTCGAGAGGGGGGTAGCAGGACCCAGAGGAGAAAGGAGAGACGGAAGAGGTGGAGTAAGGCTAGAATCTTAAACTGGTGTACAGGGGGCGGAGATTCAGATGGAGCTTCGCCGGTCTAAACCCTAGACGTAGAGCTGGGGCGCTCCAGCTTGAAAATGGAAACAGTACTTCAATAAAGACTTTTGTACATTACTACCGGCTAGCGTTGGTCCTCTGTGAGCTGGGACCTGGAGCCAGCTCTGACAGCACCGAAAGCGTGGGCGTGCGCTTCAGCAACCGTGGACCTGGATGCTGTCCGTCGAGCGCTGCAGGAAGACCCCTTCGCACAAGCCAAGATGGAGGAGGTGCACAAGGGCACGGCGAAGAACGACGAGTTCCAGATACGCGACGGATTGCTCATCCGCAGAGGGGCCCTCTACGTACCGGGGGACGACCTCCGCGCGAAAGTACTGCAGCAGTTGCATGACGCACCCACCGCCGGGCACTTTGGCAAAGAGAAGACGGTAGAATTAGTAGCCAGAGATTTTTGGTGGCCCAAGATGCGGGGAGACGTCGCGGATTACGTCTCGAGGTGCGACACCTGCCAAAGGGCCAAGTCGGTGCACAAACCACCGGCGGGGCTCCTCGAACCGCTGCAGACACCGCTCGAACCGTGGGAGAGGGTGGCCCTGGACTTTGTCACGGATTTACCCAGCTCGAGGGGCAAGACGGCAGTGCTAGTGGTGGTGGACATGTTCACCAAAATGGCCCACTTCATTCCGTGCGCGAAGGTGGCCACGGCGGAACAGACCGCCAAACTGTTCATAGACCACGTGTTCAGGGTTCACGGTCTGCCACGGTCTATCCTGTCCGACCGGGGGCGACAGTTCATCTCGAACTTCTGGCAGAAGCTGATGGGTTTCCTGAACGTCAAGATCAACCTAGCGTCGGCAAGACACCCGCAGACCAACGGACAAGCGGAACGGGTCAACGCCATCATGCAGCAGTACCTGAGATGCTACGCAAATCAGCAGCCGGCAACATGGGTGGACTACCTGCCGCTCGCTGAGTTCGCCTACAACAACACGAAGCACGTGTCCACGGGGGTGACACCGTTCTTCGCCACCAACGGGAGGCATCCCAGAACCTTCCCGGGATTAGAGAGACTGGGGGAGGGGGAGCCACAGGCAGCGGAAGCCTTAGCGTCAGAGTTGCAGGAGGTTCACGAACAGCTTCGGAGGCAGTTAGAACTAGCAAAGCACGCATACAAACTGCAGGCTGACAAGCACAGAAGGGTTGGGGAAGACATACAGGTGGGAGACTGGGTTTGGTTAGCAGCCCAGGCAGTGCCGACCAGATCGTTAGCGAAGAAGAAGCTCGGACATAAGCAGCTAGGACCTTACCAAGTCGAGGCACAGGTCAATCCAGTGGCCTTCCGGTTGACACTTCCGGAGGGATCCGGAATGCACCCAGTGTTCCATAGATCAGTGCTCACGCCCTACAAAGCACCTCACAGATTTCAGGAGCCGGGCACGGCACCAGACCCGCTCAGGGAGACGCCCACAAGGAGGGGGTCGCCAAGAGGGGAACCCATCAACGAGGTCACAGAGATTTTAGACTCGAGATGGGGGGAAGAGGGAGTAGAATATTTTCTCGCCAGCGAAGGTACCTCGGCCAGCGCCAACCATTGGGTGCCGGACTATGCCCTGGACGAACCTCTTCTCAAGGAAGAGTTTCATGCCTTGTTCCCACACAGGCCCATGCCAGCCGCGTATTTCGACGACTGGCTTTTCACACCCACACTTTCAGCCAGCACGTTCCAGGGGTTCACCTCAGACGAAGAACCGGCACTAGAAACACGTTCCCCGGAGGGATCGCCCTCGGGGTCTGCCTCAGACCGCTCTTATTGGTGGGACGATCGACCAGAGGAGCAGTGGAGCAGGAAGTTGCTGGGGGGTCCTTGGCAGGCAACGTCCCCAGAGGAGACCGGGGGAGAGACGGACATGGACGTGTTGGGGGAGGACCTTGGGTTCGAGCACGGCGGCACAGAGATGGAAGCAGAGGAAATCGAGGTCGGCGAGAGCACGGAGGACGAGCCGGACTTATCCGGCTGGATGCACGCTGTCAGAGCTGGCTCCAGGTCCCAGCTCACAGAGGACCAACGCTAGCCGGTAGTAATGTACAAAAGTCTTTATTGAAGTACAGTTTCCATTTTCAAGCCGGAGCGCCCCAGCTCTACGTCTAGGGTTTAGACCGGCAAAGCTCCATCTGAATCTCCGCCCCCTGTACACCAGTTTAAGATTCTAGCCTTACTCCACCTCTTCCGTCTCTCCTTTCTCCTCTGGGTCCTGCTACCCCCCGGGGTCCCTTCCTTCCTGGATTCTTCCGACGCAGACGTTGACCCCCCTGACTCCTCCCTCTCTCTTCGGCGGGCTTTGGGACCTGGCTCCCTATCCGGGCTGCCAACTGCGCCGCCCTCCTGTACATTTGAACTTGGCACGCGCGCCCAGCCTTCAACCACGCCTCCATCGGGGAGCGAGGAAACGGTCGAGAGGGGGGTAGCAGGACCCAGAGGAGAAAGGAGAGACGGAAGAGGTGGAGTAAGGCTAGAATCTTAAACTGGTGTACAGGGGGCGGAGATTCAGATGGAGCTTCGCCGGTCTAAACCCTAGACGTAGAGCTGGGGCGCTCCGGCTTGAAAATGGAAACAGTACTTCAATAAAGACTTTTGTACATTACTACCGGCTAGCGTTGGTCCTCTGTGAGCTGGGACCTGGAGCCAGCTCTGACAGCTTCCTTCCTCTGACGACTCCGATGGGTCTGTTACTTTTAAGGTTCCTTTCTGTAGGTCCTCCTCGTACGCTTCTAAAAAAGTGTCCTTGTCTTCCACTGATCTTATTTTTATCTTTCTTCCCTTGATGCTGAAAGAGAGCCCTTCCGGAAATTCCCACCTAAAGATGATATTATTTTTCCTCAATTGGGTAACCAGGTCTTTGTAATTAGACCTGAGATCCAAAAGGTACTTTGGAATGTCCTTGAAAATTTCAACTTTAGATTGGTTGATTACCAGTGGTTTTTGGAAGTGTAGTCCCAGGATCTTATCTCTTTCTTCTTTGGTTCTAAACGAAACCAGACAGTCTCTAATTTTAATTCTTTTACTTGTTTTTCCCAATCGGAACGCACTTAAAATCTTGACTTCCTCTTTTTCCGACTCCAGTTTCCAAAATTTCTCAAATTCTTGTGTAAGGAGGTCCCGCAGGCTCCCTTCCTCGATTTCTGGCACGTTTCTGATTCTTAAATTAGTTTGTTTATCTTTCAGTTCAATCATGGAAAATCTTGCTCTGTAGTCCTCAAGTTGTTTACTCATAGGTGGTAATTTCTCCTGCGTAGCTGCTGCAGTTTCCCTTGCTTCCTCAGCAATTTTTCTTGTTTTTGCCGATTCCTCCAATAATTCCTTAATTGAATCTGTATTTTGCTTTATACTTGCAGTATTTTGATCTATTTTTAAAGATACCTCTGCTATCCCTTTATTCGTTTCTGCAACTTGTCTTTTTGTTTCTGCCACTTCTTCTGTCAATTTATCTATTGATCCTTGTACTTTTGCAAATCCTGCTTTTATAAGATCTTCTGTTGAAGACATTCCTTTTGATTTTGGTAAAACAGAGGCACCTCCTGTTGATTCCGGAAAGGATCCCCTCCTTCCCGTGTGAAAAGATTTACCAGATCTTGTTTTCTCTTGAAATTGCTGTGTTTTCCCTTTTTCCTCTGCCATAAGCCAACAGTTTCAAGGTTACACTGCAGCTGCAACTTGTTTAACAGCTCAAAGAAAGGCAATGGAATTTTCCTCAGTTACTTTGTTACCCTGCAACAGTCTCAATGCCCACCAGGGGGACCTGACAGACGTTAATGGTGAAAGGATAGTAAGTCTCCCGATCTCCTCTTAAAGTAACTTTGTATAATAAAGTCCCTTCACAATATCCACAGCTCTCAATTGCACATACAGCTCTTTTATGTTAATAAAAAGTTCCTTTAAGCACTTCCACAGTCCGCAAATCTTCACTTTCAATTTTGACAGGTCAGGACTGGGAGTCCAGGCAGTGAACTTTGGTGTTACTCAGTTCCTTTTAGCGCAGGCAATAAAAATTTCAAACTCTCTCCCCTCTTTCCCTGCCTCCTGAGGGGGGGAACTTCTCTCAGAAGACATCAAATTTCAACCCTTTTAATCCTTAATTTTACAGGGTTTTAGTCCTCAAGTCTTTGCTTTCCACTATTTACAGGCGGAAGGCTGAATTCCTGTTTAAGCCTTCCCGCTTCGGTCTCAAATTGCATTACTTTTCTGAGTCCAATTAAGTCCCGATTTTTACCAAATTTCAAAAGATTTAAATTCGGTTGAAAGATTTGTACTTTTCCTACTCACGGATCCTTCTTTTTAATCCAAATTGTCCAAGAAGAAGTTGAGCGCTGCTCTGATCACGGCATGCGCGACGTCTCTCCAAAAAAGAAGCGTTTAACTCTCAGCACCGCGCCAACCCCCGCCGCACTCCGGAGCTCTTACCGAGCCCCAGAAACGTTTTGGGGGAGCGCTAAAGGTGCCCGCCGAGTCCCACGGACGTAGGCTTCCTCCGCCTACGTTTCCAGGGGTTCACCATGTCGCCGTAGTGGTAGAACCCTATTTTTTCGGAGCTCTCCCCTCCGCTGCTCAGAGGGAAGCCGCCATGATCGATGGCGCTCAACCCGGAAGTCTCGAGCTGGCTGTAATTCCTTTCCGTCTGAGATAGCGTCCTGGAAAAGTAGGCGAGTGGTGCTTCTCTTCCGTCTGGAAAATGGTGACTAAGGACAGCGCCGATGCCAAAAGGTGAGGCATCGCAGGCAAGGAACAGCGGCCTGGATTCACTGTACTGTACCAGCACACTGTCCGATGAAAGGAGAGCCTTGACCGCGTTGAAGGCTGCCATCTCCTGATGACCCCAGGACCAAGGCGTCTTTGTGCTGAGGAGTTGGTGAAGAGGCTCAGCCACCGTGGCTTTGTGGGGCAGGAACATGTTATAAAAGTTCAGCAGCCCCAGGAACGCCTGCAACTCCGTCTTGTTCTTTGGGATGGGGGCCTGCTGGATAGCGCGGATCTTGGATGTGGTCGGGTGAAGTCCGGAGGCGTCAATAAGATAGCCCAGGAACTCTACCTGTGGAACGGCGATCTGGCACTTCTGCTTCTGGCCGCTTTGGCTTTGGTGTGTTCTTCAGAAGACATTGGTGTGCCCAGCCGTGGCCATCTTCTTGGCACGCAGCAGGCATTACTCGGGATTTAACCTTTCTGGAGTTCTTTCCTATTGTAGTCGCCATTTGCATCTGGGGAACCCTCTTCTCGAATTCCAGGGTCTCTTTCTGGTCCAACAATCAAGTGGTGGTAAGAGTTAGATCTAGGCAGTCAGCAAAGTCCCAGAGGGTCATAAGGGTCCTGCGCCTGTTTGTGCACTCCAGCCTGCGGCACAATATTTCTTTCACTGCCTGCTTCATACCTGGCCTTATCGATAACATTGCTGATGCACTGTGGCGACAAGTTATTCCCCCATGTCAGGATGGCAGGAAGCCTATCACCATAGACATACTTTATCTAATTTGGAAAAAACTACCAGAGATCTGCTGGACAAATTTCGAAACGCGTCTCGGGCAGCATTCTCCCTAGCCTTTTTTGGTGCCATGTGCATTGGGGAGTGTTTGGCTGGGCCCCTGCAATCAGGGTTGGCAGACAACAACATTAAGTTCTCTGGGCATACATTGAATGTTAAGATTTGGTCCTCAAAAACTGACCAATTGTGGAAAGGGATCATGCACGCGCTGTCCCTGACGGAACAGGTGGGCCCCTGCCCATATCATGACACACGCCGCTTCTTCAGGGTCCGGCCCCAGTGCAAGGGCCCTTTCTTCATTCACTCAAACACGTGCCCATTGACGCGATCACAATTCACAGCAGTTTTACGCAAAGCTTTATCGGCTTGTGGTGTTAGTCCCCAGGAATATTCTGGGCACTCCTTCCATATCAGGGCTGCCACTTCAGTGGCAATACAGGGTTGGGACCCCGCACACATCAAGACACTGGGGCACTGGCGTTCAGCAGCCTACAAAAGCTACATTTGTCCCGGCCTCCTTATCACTTGCAATTTAATTGTCTTACAGGTTTGTCTACCATGAAGATCTGGGTTATAGGCCACAGCCTTGGGCAGCAGATTATGCACGGTCTCAAAATCATGGCCATAACCTTAACATCCACCCCAAGGAACGCAGTTATTGGATGGCTCAGCGGGGCATGCGTTGGCGGAGCTTGATGCCCATGCTGCGTAGTGCCACAGTGGCCCATGTCCCTCCAAGGGGGGAGGGAGAACGATCTAGTGGAGCAAAAGGGCATTGCCCTTGCCCTTGCTGCAAGGGCAGATTTTAAAAGCCTGCATGCCTTGTACCCGTCAATGACCATCGGCTGGTCCAATCTCCTACCTGGAGGGGGGCTTCCAATCCCTCTCGCCTCAATTATGTGGTGAGTAAAATTAACAGGGCCACGCGCAGCACCATGCGCCAAATTGGTGGGTTCTGTATCCCACATCCCACCATCACAGCAGATAGAGTTGACCTATTCTGGGGGGATGGGGTGCACCTGATCCCACTGGGTAATGACTTCTGGCTCCACGACTTGCGACGAGCCCTTGGGGCTGGATATATTGCAGGGTTTGATTGGTCCTCGGTTGTGGGACTTGGTGGCGAGGCCCTTTAGGGCCTTGAGTGGCGGCTTTAGGCCTTGGCAAGGTAGCCTTTAGTCTAACATCAAGTTGAGGGGGGGGATGCAGTCATTCTCCCTCCCCATACGGCGGTGCTTGCAGGACCCGTTAAAGGGCAAAAACCGGGGGTCCCTGGCCCTAGAGCGGCGGCATGTAGGTCAAACTCCCGGGACAAGGTCGGTGGAAGGGCATGCTGTGTAAGTTTCTGCTTTGCAGTCCCCTCTCACTGGGCCTCAACTGCCTGCATATCTTCAGCCAGGCAGGCTGAGAGGGTTACCTGCCAAGGCCTGTGCCAAGTTTCCCACTTCTGAAGTTCAATAAAGTTGTGGCCATTTGAACCCATACTCTGGTCTCTTGTCTCACCATTTGGGAAAAGGGGTAGGCACCACAGACAGGGTTTAGCGCGTGTGCCCGCAAATCACTCACCAACAACTAAGCTGCTAACAGACAAATGCAGCACTACAGCAGACAACAAAGAAACACCCACTTAACGCAACGCAGGGAAAGATCAAGGGGGGCAGAGACAGGATTCTAAACAATGCAAGCGATAAGGCTCCTGCGAACGACTGCGATCGACCCAACCTGGTTACAAGGCTCAGGGCTTAAGAACAGGAGTAGAAACAGGGACGTTAAATCTTAGAATTAGGGAGTTGGGGGGCACCTTTGTGTATGCCCCACGGAGGATTTTACGGTCTTCAAACAATAACATCTTGGAGGTCCTGGGTCTTAAGGCTGGCCTTGACCAGAGCCAGGGCCTTTTCAGCCCTGGCCCCAGTCTGATGAAACGCTCTTTCGCAAGTGAGAGTCCCTGCAGGACTTGACATCTTTCTACAGGGCCTGCAAGATGGAGCTATTCCACTAGGCCTTTGGTTGGGGCTCAGTCTGACTCCTCTCCTTTTACAAGACCCTGCATATAAATGGCCTCTCTAACTCTGCTTACCAGCTCATACAAATAGCTGAGCCTGGTGAGTACTTAAGGTTCCCAACCCCTATAGTTACAATTTGCAGGTAGCCATCTGATCTTATTTTGATTTTAAACCAATTTTAAGCTGTATTTCAGCCGATTGCTGAATTTTATGTCTTAATGTATTTTGATGTTAGCCGCTCTGAGCCCAGTTCTGGCCGTGGAGGGTGGGATATAAATAAAATCATCATCATCATCATCATCATCTCACTGCTTATGAAGAGCCCTGCTGGGTTCCCTTTCAACCCAACTTCCTGTTCTCACAGTGGCCAAAAGTTTATGGGAAGCTGCAAAGCAGGATGTGAGCACAGCAACACATCTCCCTACTTGTTATTCCCAGTAACTGGTATACAGTGGTACCTGTATACATACGCTTCAGGTTACATATGCTTCAGGTTACAGACTCTGCTAACCCAGAAATAGTACCTTGGGTTAAGAACTTTGCTTCAGGATGAGAACAGAAATCGTGCGGCGGCAGCAGGAGGCCCCATTAGCTAGAGTGGTGCTTCAGGTTAAGAACAGTTTCAGGTTAAGTACGGACCTCCAGAATGAATTAAGTACTTAACCTGAAGTACCACTGTAATTGGTAGATAGAGGCATGTTGCCTCTGACCCTGGACTCCTTTCCTGGCTTCTGTTCTTTTTCTTTTAAGTAGTTTCTTGAATGCCTCAATAAAAATATGTAACTATTAACTTCTCTTTTCCCTTACTTTCGCCTCTAGCCTCTATGAGTCACAAAGAGCCAGTGCCAAGCATTACAGCTGTGCAGCTACCAAAATAAATACTAGACATGTCAACCTTGACATTCAATTACCCAGCACTCAACTGGCTCTCTAGTCTCTCCATCCTTTCTCACTCCTATATCATAATATCCTACGAGCTGTGCATGTCAGCTGTCTGCACCAGCGGGAAAGGCATCTATTAACAGGCCAGCCATAATTAAAATGGAGGGATGCTTCTCTTTCTCTTCTCTTCTCTGTCTTGCCCACAGAGGCAAGTTGCGTGGGGCACCAGGGCGCCAAGTTCTGGAGGGTGCCAGGAAGGCTGGACGTGGCACCTTCTGGCATCAGCTCACCGCCCTTGCCTGCCTCACTGAAGCAGCACCATGCCCAGAGCCTCCACCTCTTCCCCGTCGGAGAAGCCGCCCTCCAGCCGCTGCCCACCTCCTCCAGCCCTGCAAAGCTGCCAGCAGCACCATAAAAAGGTTGACAACTCTGGTAAATGGGGGGGAGGTGCCGCCGGAGGGATCTTTGCTCCATGGCAATGGATATACTTAAGACGGCCCTGCTGCTGACCTAGCCTAAGTTGAGAGTGTTGGTGGTTTTTAAGCAAGTTGACAGATAGAAGTAAAGAATGGGTGGGGGACTACTTCAGATGATTTACAGAAGGAAAGAGTCATAGAATTGTAGAGTTGGGAGGGACCCTGAGGGTCATATTCTTTTCTAATTTTTATTTTTTTGGGGGGAGATATTCTATTTAATTGCATTAAATAATGGATTCTGGATGCCCCACACTACCATTCACCAACGGATGCCTCACTGGAAAAGAACTTGAGGGTAGCTTATCCACACTTTGTACTTTGGGACAAGATGAGGAAATTCTCACTAGACCAGAATAGACTGTCCTGGAACAGAGATTTATTATTATTTATTGGAATTATATACTGCCCTTTGCCATAAGATCTCAAGGTGGTTCACAGAGTAAAATATAGGATAAAAACAAGTAAATGAATAAGACAAAACAGCAAAACAATAACCCCCCCTTCCAACAGACACATTTAAAAGATTGTAGCACAGTGGTTCTCAATTAGCAAATAACTGAGGATCCCCTGTTTTTCAAAAGCCAAGCCACAGACCCCCTACTTTTGAAAATTTTGGTAACTCTATGGCAAAGCAATTTTTTGAAGCTCCCAATAAGCAATGGGTTTTATGTATGTATTTGTGATATTTGCAGGCAAAAATAACAAATATTTAGTTGGGGGGAGACAAATTTAATTGTATTAACATATAGTACATGAACAAATTATGACATTTCTAGCAACTACTAAACCTTAATAATAATAAATTTATTTACCACATTGGCCTGAATACTCCCCCCCCCCCAAATTTCGATCGTGAAAAGTTAAAATATGGCTTATATTCACAACCTTACGCCACCAGCAAAGGGGCGCAGCTACCCACCCCCCCAGGGAGCAGCCCGGGAGAGCGGGGCAGCCCAGCCCACCTGCAACTCCGAAGCCTCCCCCGAGCCATCAGAATGAAGGGAGGGAAGGGGGGGAGGCTGCCAGCAAAGTGGCGCAGCCCCCCCCCCCCCGAGAGCAGCCCAGGAGTGCGGGGCAATGGCACACAGCCTGCCCACTGCTCCTAAGCCTCCCCTATGCCAGCTGAGAGAAGGGGGAAGGCTGTCACCAAAGCAGAGTAGCTCCGCCCCCCCCGGAAGCAGTCCGGGAGCGCAGGGGAATGGTACCCATAGGATTTTCTTCTACATTTGCCATTTTTGGGTGTGAGTGCCTGCAGTGGCGGAGCTTCATGCATTGGGGGGCGGAGAGCAGGCAGGGGCGGGGCTGGCGTGAGTCCTGGGGGCGTGGCGCCCAGCGCGGGTGGGGGGTCTACGATGGTACTCCACTGGGACCGCTCTGCCGGGGGCGGTGCACTCCCGCCGCACTTCTCTCCCGCCGCCAGTGAGTGCCTGAAGAATTTTAAGGGAACGACTTATATTCGGGTATTGACTTTTTTTCTTTTTTCTCCTTGAATTTTAAAAGTTCGGCTTATTTGCAGGTGCAGCATATATTCGGGCCCATACGGTATATGCTACCCATCTGGCTGGGTTGCCCCAGCCACTTTGGGCAGCTCCCAACAAAATGTTAAAAACATACTAAACCTGTTAAGTTGTGGGTTGACATAGCAGACAACACAGCGATTTCTCCAAAGCAGCTCTTTATTTTGTAAGCTGGAACAGAACTCAACTGAGGGGCTCAGTCAGCCTGCTTATATAGAGCTCCAGAACAATGTAACTGTTGCCATTTTCTAAAACTATCCAATCACTGAACGTCACTTTTCGATCCTTCATTTGCATACAAAACTATCCAATCACTGAACATCACTTTTCGATCCTTCATTTGCATAACTATCTACAGTATCCCCCTGCTGGCCCAGGGTGAGAACTTCAGTACATAACACCCCTCCCCACCGAGATAAGGCATTAGTTACAATCGTAATGGTTTCCGTATATACAGCACTACACGTAATGGTTCAATTAGGCACAAAAGCATATCGGTTACATTTCCCATACTTAGACCAACAGTGATACATGTCCAACAACATAGTCCTTTAAATAAGTTGGGCACTTGGAAACTCTGCCAGACCGCCGGGGACTGGTAGAAAAGTCTGGGGGGCCACACAATTCTTGCTGAGGCTGTGGTGTGACCCTAGGTGGCGTTGAAACCAAGTCCCTGGATCCGCTGCTGTGGGTGGAGCCTCTGCAAGTAGAGTGGTCTGAGCCTGTAGTAAGTCTGGCAGAAGCGGCTTGGTTCGGCTCCCCGCTGGCAGTTTGCGAGGGAGGTGTAGGTGGAGCCTCGCCATCTGTAAGTGTCTCTTCTGGAGCCACGAGTGCAGTAGTGTCCAAGTCCCCAACCCTGCGCCTAAGCTGGTCTATGTGCCGGTGCCACAAGCGTCTGTCTTCGAGTGCCACCTGGTACGAGCGAGGTCCAGTGACTCCCACTACTGTGGCTGGCACCCAAGGAATGTCCCCCACATAGTTCCGGGCAAAGACCTGGTTTCATGGAACAAATGACCGTGGCGCGTTGGCCCATAAGCAGTTCAGCAGGACTCCGCCCTGTGGCCGCATGAGGGGTGATGTGTTGCACAAACAAGTATTCGGCGACCCGCTCGTGCCAGTCTCCCCGGTCCAGGCGCGCCAGTGTCTCTTTTGCCGAGCGCACCTGTCAGGGGTTCAGGAGCAGAGGCACAGGAAAGGGAGGAAATAGAGAGCGAGGGGGAGGAGTCCGAAGGAAATGTTAGCGACGACAGCGGTCCGAGGTCTCTGAGTCTTTCCAGCGAATCGGAAGATTCACAGAAAGGGGCTCCCATGGTCAGAGTAAGGGGGGTGCCTAGGGGGGCACCCCAGGAAGAAAGGGCCAGAGGGGACTCAGAGAGCAGCCGTCGGGAATCAGTGCCAGCGTCCACACCAGAGTGCAGTAGGGGGGAGGAGTCCCAGGCATCGGGATCAGGCGGCGCACTGCCAGCGGGAGGACATGAGTCAGGATTGGCCACGCCTCCATTGGAGAGCGAGGAAACGGTCGAGATGAAGGTTGAAGGCTGGGCGCGCGCGCCAAGTTCAAATGTACAGGAGGGCGGCGCAGTTGGCAGCCCGGATAGGGAGCCAGGTCCCAAAGCCCGCCGAAAAGAGAGGGAGGAGTCAGGGGGGTCAGCATCAGCGTCAGAGGAATCCAGGAAGGAAGGGACCCCGGGGGGTAGCAGGACCCAGAGGAGAAAGGAGAGACGGAAGAGGTGGAGTAAGGCTAGAATCTTAAACTGGTGTACAGGGGGCGGAGATTCAGATGGAGCTTCGCCGATCTAAACCCTAGACGTAGAGCTGGGGCGCTCCGGCTTGAAAATGGAAACTGTACTTCAACAAAGACTTTTGTATATTACTACCGGCTAGCGTTGGTCCTCTGTGAGCTGGGACCTGGAGCCAGCTCTGACAGTAAGCTCCATCTCCAAAAAAGTTTTGCACCAAGAACCTCGTAACGTGAGTGGACGCAGCGAGGGAAGAGGATTGGTGCTTCGCGAGCTCACAAAAGTCAGGCAAGATGACTACAGAACAGCAACTAGCAGACCTGCAAAATGCAGTGACACAACTCAACGCGGACGTACTTGCATCCAGGAAAAGGGAGGAGGAAACAGCTGCCGCCTGCAGGGATCTCCAAGCCAGGTTGGAAGTGCTTGCTAAGCAGGGGCAACCGGTACCCAAATCAGAGGGGATTGGGCTGGGGAGAAGAGGAAACAGCCTTGTATCTCATTTCGACGGGAATTTACAGCAGTACCCTAACTTCCGAGCAGACCTGCTGTTTGCGCTGGAACTGCTGGAGAAAGACTTTAGAGATGAGCAAGAGAAAGTGGGGTTTATCTTGTCCCATTTGCATGGGGAAGCTAAAGCGTGGCTGCGCAATCTGTGGAGAGATAAGGATCCGGCGCTCCAAAATGCGAATGCTTTCCTTAAAGCGATGGATTCGTGTTTTTTTATCAAAGATAGACATCGATATCGCCAGAAAAGACATACATGGGCTCAAACAAGGTAGAGCCAGTGTGAGGCAGTACCATTCTCGCTTTTTTGGATTAGTCCATGCGCTGGGATGGGAGAAGGGTTCTGCTCCTGTGAGAGACCTTTTTTGGGAAGGCTTGAATGCAAATGTGAAAGATGAGATTGCAAGGGGGGAGAGGCCAAAGAGCACTCAGCAGGTGGTCCAGCGGGCGCTGGAGATTGGGGTGCGTCTGGAAGAACGTCCATGGAACAGAGAAGAAGGACGTTGGGGACGTACGCCAGCGAGAGCACCTCCCCTCTTTCCCAAGGATGCAGCGCGTGCGCAATCCACACCTCCGCAGGGAGGGGGAGAGGAACCGATGGAGATTGGAGGCGCCAGGGCTCAGTCAGCTACCAGAGCCCTAACACCGGGAGCAGTCAAAGCGAAGCCTCCTAGAGGGAACAGGAAGTGCTAAATCTGCGACAGTGCTCAGCACATGGCGAAAGAGTGTCCCCGGAGGCTCCACAAGCACACTGCAGCCTCAGCAACAGTAACAGACGCAACTCAGCAGAGAGAACCACAGCAGGGAAACGACAGAGTCTGGCTGGAGGAAGAGGCACTGGGGTCCAGCCAGACAAGTCAGTGAAGCAATCCCCAGAAATTTTGCAGCCCACAGACCCCCTCCCGCCCAAACCAGTGGTGCAGCTCACAGCATCGCTCCAACTACCCAATGGACTCACTATGGAAGTGCCGATTACCATTGACTCTGGCAGCAACGCAGACTTCATAGGACTGGATTTCATTCAACAGCACAACATAGCACTACTGCCAGCCACGCTGCCTCTGAAGGTTGTCACGGTGGATGGCAGGGAATTGCTGGGGGGGCAGGTGGTGCAGCAAACGCCTCCGATGGTAATGCAAATTGGGAATCACCGGGAAGTCATCAGCTTCAATGTCACCCAACTGTCGGACACGCCTGTAGTATTGGGCATGAGTTGGCTGCACAGGCACAGCCCAGCATTGGCGTGCTACCAGCGCCAACTGACCTTCGGCTCATCCTATTGTGCGGAACATTGCATTCTGCCTAGCCCGGAAGGGGAAGAGGATGACCCGCAGCTACAATTAGGCACGCTGCAAGCAGTGCCACTCAAGTACGCAGCGTTTTTGGAGGTTTTCTGCGAGAAAGAAGCGGACAAGCTGCCTCCCCACAGGCCCTATGACTGCAAGATTGACCTCCTGCCAGGGGCGACGCTGCCAACCGGGAAACTGTATTCCATGTCTGAAGACGAGCTGCAGGAACTCAGGGAGTTCATAGACCTCAACTTGAAGCGCGGTTTCATCCAGGAGTCGAAGGCAGTGGGGGGCAGTCCTGTTTTCTTTGTGAAGAAGAAGGACACGCCCCAAAAAAGACTTGTGGTAGACTATAGAATTTTAAATTCCAAAACCAAGCCCACGGCCTTTCCCATGCCCAAAATAGATGACCTGCTCGCAACGGTGCGGAAAGGACGCGTTTTCACAAAGTTGGATCTGCGAGGGGCGTACAACCTGATTCGCATACGGGAGGGCGACGAGTGGAAGACTGCCATGTTCACGCCCCTGGGCACCTATGAATACAGAGTTATGCCCTTTGGATTACAAAATGGCTCCCACTGTTTTCAAGCCTTCATGCATCACGTACTGGCGGGTCTCCTCTACAAGAAATGCGTCTGCTTCCTGGACGACATCCTGATATTCTCAGAATCAGAGGAGACCCACGAGGGAGACGTCAAGGAAGTTCTGCAGAGACTGCAGGAGCATAGGCTGTACGCCAAGCTGGAGAAGTGCCAGTTCGACATGAAGGAGGTAGATTTCCTGGGCTACAAGTTGTCGGACAAGGGGCTCGCCATGGACAGCGCCAAGGTTCGCGCAGTGTTGGACTGGAAGAGCCCGCGCAATCGGAAGGAGGTCCAGCGGTTTGTCGGTTTCGCCAACTTTTACCGCAAGTTCATCAAGGGGTTCGCGATGCAGACAGCGGCCATTACCGACACGCTCAGCTCCAAGAAGAAGAAGTTCATCTGGATGGAGCAAGCGGAGCAGTCCTTTCAGAAACTCAAGCGTCTCTTCTCGTCCGAAGAGCAGCTACTGCACGTGAACCCCAGCAGACCGATGAGAGTTGAAACGGACGCCTCAGACAGAGCCGTGGGAGCAGTACTGTTGCAGCAAGACCCGCATGGGCACTGGAGACCGTGTGCCTTCTACTCCAGGAAGCTCAGCAAGTCAGAGCAGAACTACACCATCTGGGACAGGGAATTGCTGGCCATTCATGCAGCATTCAAGGCGTGGCGGCACTTCCTCATCGGAGCCAAACACACAGTGCAGGTCCGCACGGACCATAAGAACCTGGAGTACTGGCGCACGGCAAGGTTCCTGAACCAGAGGCACATACGATGGGCGGAGTTCTTTGCGGATTTCGACTTCAGGATAGAGTACATCCCAGGCGACAACAACATCATGGCGGATGCACTGTCCAGGAAGCCGCAATACCTCGAAGAGGCAGCACCAGCAGCGGCCAAGCACATTTTCGCACCGAAAGCGTGGGCGTGCGCTTCAGCAACCGTGGACCTGGATGCCGTCCGTCGAGCGCTGCAGGAGGACCCCTTCGCACAAGCCAAGATGGAGGAGGTGCGCAGAGACTGGGGGAGGGGGAGCCACAGGCAGCGGAAGCCTTAGCGTCAGAGTTGCAGGAGGTTCACGAACAGCTTCGGAGGCACTTAGAACTAGCAAAGCACGCATACAAACTGCAGGCTGACAAGCACAGAAGGGTTGGGGAAGACATACAGGTGGGAGACTGGGTTTGGCTAGCAGCCCAGGCAGTGCCGACCAGATTGTTAGCGAAGAAGAAGCTCGGACATAAGCAGCTAGGACCTTACCAAGTCGAGGCACAGATCAATCCAGTGGCCTTCCGGTTGACACTTCCGGAGGGATCCAGAATGCACCCAGTGTTCCATAGATCAGTGCTCACGCCCTACAAAGCACCTCACAGATTTCAGGAGCCGGGCACGGCACCAGACCCGCTCAGGGAGACGCCCACAAGGAGGGGGTCGCCAAGAGGGGAACCCATCAACGAGGTCACAGAGATTTTAGACTCGAGATGGGGGGAAGAGGGAGTAGAATATTTTGTCGCCAGAGAAGGTACCCCGGCCAGCGCCAACCGTTGGGTGCCGGACTATGCCTTGAACGAGCCTCTTCTCAAGGAAGAGTTTCATGCCATTTTCCCACACAGGCCCATGCCAGCCACGTATTTTGACGACTGGCTTTTCACACCCACATTTTCAGCCAGCACGTTCCAGGGGTTCACCTCGGACGAAGAACCGGCACTAGAAACACGTTCCCCGGAGGGATCGCCCTCGGGGTCTGCCTCAGACCGTTCTTATTGGTGGGACGATCGACCAGAGGAGCAGTGGCGCAGGAAGTGGCTGGGGGGTCCTTGGCAGGCAACGTCCCCAGAGGAGACCGGGGGAGAGACGGACATGGACGTGTTGGGGGAGGACCTTGGGTTCGAGCACGGCGGCAAAGAGATGGAAGCAGAGGCGATCGAGGTCGGCAAGAGCGCGGAGGACGAGCCGGACTTATCCGGCTGGATGCACGCCACGGGGGACGAACTGTATCCGGCATTCACCCCCACAACGACGGAGCACCCAGCACCCACACCTGAAGGAGGGGAGGGGGGAAGGGGGGGCTTCGAGGGGGGGATGGATGTCAGGGGTTCGGGAGCAGAGGCACAGGAAAGGGAGGAAATAGAGAGCGAGGGGGAGGAGTCCGAAGGAAATGTTAGCGATGACAGCGGTCCGAGGTCTCTGAGTCTTTCCAGCGAATCGGAAGATTCACAGAAAGGGGCTCCCATGGTCAGGTAAAGGGGGGTGCCTAGGGGGACACCCCAGGAAGAAGGGGCCAGAGGGGACTCAGAGAGCAGCAGTTGGAAATCAGGACCAGCGTCCACACCAGAGTGCAGTAGGGGGGAGGAGTCCCAGGCATCGGGATCAGGCGGCGCACTGCCAGCGGGAGGACATGAGTCAGGATTGGCCACGCCTCCATCGGGGAGCGAGGAAACGGTCGAGAGGAAGGTTGAAGGCTGGGCGCGCGCGCCAAGTTCAAATGTACAGGAGGGCGGCACAGTTGGCAGCCCGGATAGGGAGCCAGGTCCCAAAGCCCGCCAAAAAGAGCGGGAGGAGTCAGGGGGGTCAACGTCAGCGTCAGAAGAATCCAGGAAGGAAGGGACCCCGGGGGGTAGCAGGACCCAGAGGAGAAAGGAGAGACGGAAGAGGTGGAATAAGGCTAGAATCTTAAACTGGTGTACAGGGGGCGGAGATTCAGATGGAGCTTCGCCGATCTAAACCCTAGACGTAGAGCTGGGGCGCTCCGGCTTGAAAATGGAAACTGTACTTCAATAAAGACCTTTGTACATTACTACCGGCTAGCGTTGGTCCTCTGTGAGCTGGGACCTGGAGCCAGCTCTGACAGCAACTATCCTACTTTTAAAAGACATCTGAAGGCAGCCCTATTTAGGGATGTTTTTAATGTTTAATGCTGTATTATGTTTTTAATATTTGATTTGGAGCTGCCCAGAGTGACTGGGGAAACCCACAGGGCAGCTGCTCCATCCCCTTAATCCTTCTGGCTGCACTTTTCTGCACCTTTTCCAGCTCTAGTACAGCCTTTTTGGGTGTGGTAAGTGGAACGATAAACAGCATTCCGGATGTGACAGGGGAGGCCGAGCATAGCCTCCAGGCTTAGTAGCCATTGATGGCAAGTCCACTACCAGCCCAGCATTCAGGATGTTACAAGCCACTGCGCTGGAGTAGAAGACAAAGAAAACATCTATGCACAAACACACAGAGTGGAATGTGAATTTAGGGATGCCAAAATTATCAATCTCTTTAAAAAATGTGACAGAACTGATTGTGGAAACTATCAAAGCATCTCTCTATTAGTTGCGGCCGGCAAATTTCTTGCAAGGATCTTAGCAAACCGTCTCTTAACAATATCCGAGGTGACCCTTCCTGAATCCCAAAATGGTTTCCGGCCTTCTAGGGGGACAGTGGACTTGATTTTCACCACTCGACAGCTTCAAGAAAAATGCAGAGAGCAAAACCAACCCCTGGTTACTGACCTGACTAAGGTCTCGTAATGCCCTGTGGACTGTCCTTCTGAAAATTGGCTGCCCAAATAAATTTGTGAACATCATTTGGCTCCTCCATGATAATATGACAGCAATAATTGCAGATAACAATGGCTCGCAAAGTGAACCATTCACAGTGGGATCAAGTGTTAAACAGAGTTGTGTTATCTCCCCAACTCTATTCATTCTTTTTCATTGCAATGATCCTTCACTTTGTCGAAGGGAAACTCCGCACCAGAGTAGAAATCATATATCAAACAGATGGAAAGCTCTTTAATCTGAGCAGGCTGAAAGCAAAGAGCAAGGTTACCGTAACTTCCGTCGTAGAGCTTCAGTATGCTAATGACAACTTAGTGTGTGCACACTCAGAGGATGACCTCCAAAGCATCCTAAATATCTTCTCATAAGATTATGAAAAGCTTAAGGACTTTCGGGTTGGTGCCTCCGGTAATGGCGGAATTCCTCTGATCGGGAGGAATTTGCCTCGTGGAAATCTGGGTCTGGCCGCCACGGCAAAGGTGGAGACCCACAAAAAATCACAGGCGGGAAAAGCCTGTGAACGTGGGACTTGGCAGGCACCTTTTGCGCCTCCCCTACTCGCGGGGAAACCCAGTTTCAGGGATCCGGAGCAACGTGGGGTGAGTGACGCAGTGCTTCGAATCGTCTGCTTCTTCCACGGAGTGAAGCCGCACAACTGTTGCCGGAGAGCACTGACTTTTTCTTGTGGACAATTTGACTTCAAAGTAATTACCCGTGAGTAGAGCTCAATCGGGAAAATTGGATTTCTAAAGTTTAACATAATTTGGCATCGAAATGGGGAGGTTTAACACAGGAAGTCCGCCTCCCCCTTTTGTAAATAGACTGAAGCAACGAGGCTGCAAGCTGAAGTCTTGGAAAGCCCTTTGTAAAAGAATAAATTTCCACCAGTAAAGAATATTAAACCCCCCTTGGAGGAAGGAGAAGGGGGGGAAGCTGCGAACCGAGTATGCCTGTAGGAGAGAGTGAGGAGAGTTAAAATACCGCCGCTCCGATCCTGGAAACGGGCTGCTA
Source organism: Podarcis tiliguerta (assembly GCF_965153285.1). Lineage (NCBI taxonomy): Eukaryota > Metazoa > Chordata > Lepidosauria > Squamata > Lacertidae > Podarcis > Podarcis tiliguerta. The sequence goes on along the minus strand of NC_139542.1, from coordinate 76,498,580 downwards.
GCAGGACTGATGTCTTTTGGAATGCATATTGACAGGGCTTAGAACGTTCTTTGACAGTTAATTAAATAAGAGAGATACATTGCTTCTACATTGTTTCTACTGTCTTTGGCTGCTTCTAAAAAGAAGTAAAAGTAACTGAAAAAGGAGTAAAAGTAACTGAAAACTGAAACTAATTTTGGATTGTTTGAACTTTGTTTAAAAGAAGACATTATTGACTAATACAAAAAGAAAATGATTCCCTCTAGTGGAAGTCTTTGAAACTGGTTGTTTTGCAAGAGCTGGGCTAAGGGAATTTCTAGTTGCAAGATAAAAAATTGTGAGACTCTGGGACTGACCTTGAATCCTTTAAGTGTTATGGCAAATGGAAAGGGAAAAACAGATCAGTCAACTGCTGAAAAAACATTAAGGCACAGGAGAGGCTTGACATCAGGCCTTTCCGCTTCTCCTGTTTTTGCCTCTCCATTAGTACAATCAAAACCAAGAGGAATGTCGACAGAAGAAGTCTTAGTGGATGTATTAAATAAGATAAATGACTCATTGGTACAGCTAAACAGAAACACAGATGTGATAAATGCGAAAGTTGATGCTACAACTATTAAAATTGACTTAAATACAGAACGTATAAACAGTCTGGGACAAAAGGTCAACACTAATACAGAAATTATTCAGAAATTGATACAGGAATCTACTCTGACATGGCAAACTGCGGAGGAAGTCAAGGAGGAAGCTGTTGTGGATGAATTCGAAGTAGTACAATTGGAGAGAAAGAGAGTCCCAGCCCTGCAGTGGCATTTTGAGGAACAAAGAGCGACGCTTGCTAAGAGTGAACTTAAAGAAAAACAGATGAATTTGAGGATTGGAGCCCTACTTGAATTGGAGGGGGAAAGCTTGATAGATTTTCCCATGCAGGAATTTGCTGAATCTTTGGACTTGGACTTGGCTCAAAGAGACTGTTTGACCACCCTTCATGCTAAAGAAGAGAGAGATAGAATTTTGGGTTGGCATTACCAGAAGAACCTGGAAGTACAACAGTCAACAGTGGAAACTTCTAAAGATGCCTCGAAATATCTTTTGGATCCTCGGCCTAATTATGGAGATATTGTTGCCCTGCTGAGAAGGAATAAAATCATCTTCAGGTGGAAGTTCCTCTAAGGACTATCTTTCAGTTTTAAAAGAAGGAAAATAAAAATAAGATCAGTAGAGGACAAAGTAAAGTTCTTCTTTAAATACGAAGAAGGTTGATGGACTATATGGAATGAGCGGAAAGGACTGGCAGAATCCGGGACCAGGGAGAAGAGTCGGTGGAAGAAGATTGGAAAAAGTTTAAAGACTATTTATAGAAATATTGTAAAACTATGAATGTTAGAAAAATGTTGGAATGAAGTAACATGGCTTTAGTAGAAATGTTATAAGGAATTAAGTGTAAATAGATTAATAGAGTATTAAAGGGAAAAATAATGTTAGAATGTATTAAGCTGATTACAGGATAGAAAACAGAGGAAGATGGAAAGGAATTGCTGAAATAATTAATGGAAGTGGAATACAAAAAGGGAGGCGTGAGGAGGTCGTGGAAATAAGTGAATGAAAGATAAGATATTGAAATTATTGGATGTGTTTGATGTATTTTAAATTGTTTTTGTATTGTACTGTACTGTACTGTATTGTATTGTTCTTTTTTCCTCTTCTTTTTTCTTTTTCTTTTACTTCTTTGTAATTGTTGAAAAAGCAATAAACATTACTTTAAAAAAAGAAAAAAGATTACGAAAAGCTTAGCCTATCGCTCAGTGTAATGGTTCTAGGGGTTGCTCGTGCGTAAATCGGCGCCACACCTGGGTGGGTTGCCTGAGTGAACCCTTTCTGTCTGTCAGCCACTCGCCCGTGGCTGTCTCTATCGCTGGCAGAATCCGTCAGTGGGCGTTTCTTGAACTTCTTCCAGCATAAAAGTTCTTTGACGCCTAGTCGCTGCCTACTCTCCCTGCGCGGAAGCCTTCTGCGCAGGGAGGGTGTGGGCATCGGAGGACCCGTGCTCTCCCCGCTGGTCCCCGGTGAGGAGTCTTAGAGCCACCTCACCGATTCCCCCAACTGTCCCCCTCCTCCACTGGTGCTATGCTGATTTCCTTCCCCAGAAGATGTGCTGCTTCTCTCCCTCCCTGGACGCTCTCCGGAATCCCTCTGGAGCCATCCCTCTCCTTCTGGCTCCGATGGCAGTTCCCTGACATCCACCTCCTCCCCAGGGCCCCCTCCACCCCCGGCGCGATTTTCCGATACAACCTCGTCTCCTTCCTTGGCCGATGATGCGGGGAATCCCCTGAAGGAGCTGTCACCATCCTCTGAGGATTCAAAACCAGCCTCCCACCCGCTCCGATCTCTCCCTGCAGGGTGGACCTCCCAGTCTGATTTTTTCTCCCTCTGACACCTCTCCTCCCTCCTCTTCGGAGGCCGGAAAACCCACAAAGTCCCCTTCGTCGTCTGTGGTTCCAAATTCTTCCTCCCAGAATCTCACTAGTGGTTTTGGCTTATCCGGGAACAAACTGTGGAATTCTTCCACCAGATACCCATCATTGATTGACTCAGCAGGGACCCACGTGTTTTCTGACCTGGGTTCTCCCTCCCAAGCTACCAAGTACTCCACCTGGCGACCTCGCCACCTTGAATCGAGGATTTCTGTGGCTTGGTTGCGGTGTTCCCTCTCCTCTACCTGCGGGTGGGTGGTGACTTCTCCCTCCCACCCCGAAAATTCCCGCCCCACCATGTACGGTGTAATTAGGGACCTATGGAACACCGGATGTATCTTCATGCTGTCCGGCAACCTGAGTTTGAACGCCACTGGGTTCACCTGCTGTGTTACCTCAAAAGGCCCCAGCCTCCTTGGCTGCAACTTCTTGCACCCTCCCTTTAGGGGTAACCCTTGGTTTGACAACCACACCCGGTCTCCTACCCGTATGGCCTCCCCCTTCCGACGGTGCTTGTCCGCCTGCCCACTCCAAGTTCATCTTGAGTTGTTGGTGCAAGGCCTCCATTTCTTCTACAAACTGCTCGGCCACGGGTACACTCCATGCTTCCTCCCCCCTCCCCGGGAAGGCCCCTGGGGTGACACCCATAATTGGCCATGAACGGGCTCATTCCCGTGGACACATGTTCAGCGTTATTGTACACAAATTCAGCCAAAGCTAGTTTCTCTTCCCAATCGTTCTGTCTCTCGCTGATGTAGCAGCGCAGGTATTGCTGGAGTATACTGTTCACTCTCTCTGCTTGTCCGTTGGTTTCTGGGTGTCTCGCCGTCGAGAAGCTCACCTCGACCTGTAGCAAGCTCATGACCTTCCTCCAGAACCTGGAAGTAAATTGTTTCCCGCGATCCGAAATTACCCCCAAGGGAGTCCCATGCAGTCTGAAAATGTGATCCACAAACAACCTGGCTGTCTCCTCTGCCGTCACCGCGTGTGAGCAAGCTATGAAATGGCACATTTTTGTCAGTAGACCGACTACTACCATGACTTGACTTGGGCAAATCTGTCATAAAATCAATGGACACCACCTCCCAGGGCCTTCCCAGTGTAGGTAAGGGTTCTAGTAACCCTGCGGGGGCAGCCCTCTCTCCCTTTGCCCCCTGGCATCGGTCGCACCCCTGTACATATTCCCGTACGTCTTCCCTCACCATTGGCCACCAGAACTGCCTGGAGACGAACAGCATGGTCTTGTGCTGTCCAAAGTGCCCCGCTGTTGGGTTGTCATGGAGCTGTTTAAGTACCTTCCCCCTCAAGGTCTCCCCCAGTACATACAGTGCCCCCTTATCTGACAACCTGTACCCCAGGAACTCGACCTCCCGGGCATGAAATTGGCATTTTTCCAGCTTAACCCAAAACTGATGCTTCTGCAGTCTCTGCAGCACTTCCATGACGTCTCTGACGTGTTGCTTCTCATTGTCCGAATAGATTAAGACGTCATCCAAAAAGGCTACGCAATTCTTGTACAGCAGGGGCCCCAACACGTGGTGCATGAAAGATTGAAAGCAGGCGGAGCCCGATTGTAATCCAAATGGCATGACTAAGTACTCGAAGGCCCCCAGGGGGTGAACATGGTAGTTTTCCATTCGTCCCCCTCCCTTATCCTGGCCCCTGAGGTCCAGCTTGGTAAAAATCTTCCCCTGCCTCACCCGGGTTAAAATGTCGTCAATCCTTGGCATTGGGAAGGTCACGGGTTCTGACACCATGTTCAAGGCCCTATAATCTACGACCAACCTGGGCTGATTAGTCTCCTTTTTGTCCACAAAGAACACCGGACTGCCCCCCACCGCCTTTGATTCCCTTATGAACCCCCTCTTCAGGTTCTTGTCAATAAACTGCCGCAACTCCTGCATCTCCCGGTCGGACATGGCATACAGCTTGCCCACCGGCAACTGAGCCCCTGGGAGCAGGTTGATTTGTCAGTCAAAGGGCCTGTGGGGAGGTAGTCTATCTGCCTCCCTCTTGCTGAAGACCTCCTTCAGGTCAGCATATTGTGGTGGCACCTCCCCTTTTTGTTCCACGGCCAGCCCAGCCACCCTTGCCACCGTCATTCTTGGGTTCTCCCCTCCCAGACAGTGTCCTAAGCAGTAAGCTGACCCAAAGGTGACTGACTGCTGATGCCATGACACTACTGGATCATGCAGTGCCAGCCAGCTCATTCCCAGTATTATTGGGGGTCCTGCCAGTGTGGCCACATGAAAGGCAATGGTCCCTGTGTGCCTGGAAACCCTCATTCGCATTGGCGGGGTCTGGTGTGTCACTTCCCCTCCCAGAGGTTCCCTGCCATCGATGGTTGTCACCTGCAAGGGAAAATCCACAGGTGGAGTAGGTGCTCCAGAGCGAAGTCCCTGCTGAAGAAATTACACGAGCTGCCCGAATCCAGCAGTCCTTTAACTTTGAAAGGGTGCCCATTTGGGAGATCTAGCACCACTTCTATGGCTATAACTGCCTTGGGGGGTCAGGCTGGGGCACTTCTATTGGTTGCTGGCCTGGCTGCAGCCCCTGCTGGTTGGCAGCCAGGCGTTGTCGTTTCCCTGCCCCTCCCCTTCCTCCCCCTTCTCGTTGTGGCCTGCAGCCCCCACCATCCCTTGCCAGGCTTTTCGTTGAGGGCAGACCTTAGCAAAATGTCCCGGTTGCTGACAGAGGAAACACTTCTTGGTAGTTTTCCACTCCTTTCCCTTCCCTTTCTGACCTTCACCAGCGTTTGAAACTTCGCGCGCGCCCCCCCATCAATTTCCATCGGCTCCGCCGCGTGGGAAGGCTCCCTCGGCATCTCGGGAATGCGGTTGTCATGGAAACGTTCTGCCCTTATCTCCCGCTTCTCTTGAGCCTGTGCTTCTTGGCGTACGCCTATCGCGAGCACAGCCTTTGTGAGCTCATCCATCGACCGTGGCCGGGGAGCTCGGAACAACTCGTCTTTCACTTGGGGGGACAGACCCTCCTCAAACAACATTTGTATTGGTTCAGAGTCCAGATCCCACCCAAGCCGGTGTACTAACATCGCAAAACGTGACAGTAGCTTCTGACAGACTGGCTCCCCACTTGCACCCCATCAGTTCTCGCCGAGTCACGCTTTGCTCCACCTCGCTGGAGAACATCGCGTCCATTCCCTGAAGGAATTTCTTAAGGTCCTTAAAGGCATCATTTTGCATCGCCATTAAGGGCCTGATCCATTCGCGCACCCCATCCTGCAGATGCCCCACAATGTAAGCCACCCTCTCCCCGTCATCAGCAAAGTACTTTTTCTGCAGCTCCAAAGCGTACTGCACTTCTGTTCAGAAAGCATCGTAGTCTTGGGGCTTTCCACCAAATTTGTGTACTAGCCCCGATACCTTCCTTGCGATGGGGGTGGCTCTGACCTGTGCATCCTGAGCCCGCCTTTCCTCCAGCCGTGGCGTCAGGATAGCTACATGCGTCTCCAAGTCTCGGTTCCTCTCGACCAGACTCTGCACCGCAGCTGGTTGCTCCGTCTCGCCGGCTGTTCCTGTTTGGCTCATCGTGCTGCCTCTCCGGGGCTGCGCACAAGCAACGTCAGTGACTGACGGATTGCTGTAATGGTTCTAGGGGTTGCTCGTGCGTAAATCGGCGCCACACCTGGGTGGGTTGCCTGAGTGAACCCTTTCTGTCTGGACAGCCACTTGCCCGTGGCTGTCTCTATCGCTGGCAGAATCCGTCAGTGGGCGTTTCTTGAACTTCTTCCAGCATAAAAGTTCTTTGACGCCTAGTCGCCGCCTACTCTCCCTGCGCGGAAGCCTTCTGCGCAGGGAGGGTGTGGGCATTGGAGGACCCGTGCTCTCCCCGCTGGTCCCCGGCGAGGAGTCTTAGAGCCACCTCGCCGATTCCGCCATCTGCCCCCCTCCTCCACTGGTGCTACGCTGATTTCCTTCCCCAGGACGCTCTCCGGAATCCCTCTTCTGGCTCCAATGGCAGCATCCAAAAAACCACAGTGCTGCACCAACAAGTACAAATTAACCCCTCTGCAGCACCACAACCCCAGTGGTGTAACGTTGGAAAATGTTGATCGCTTCTCCTACCTGGACAGTTATCTTTCCATAAGGGCCGACACTGATGCTGAAATCCAGCATCACCTGAGCTCTGTGAGTGAGGGTTTCTCCCGATTGAAGGGCAGAGTGTTTAAGGACCAGGACATTCGCCGGGAAACCAAAATGCTTGTTTGTAGTACCAACCTTACTATATGTTTGTGAAACATGGACCACTTATAAACGCCATCTCCAATTCCTCGAAAGATTCATCAGTGGTGTCTCCAAATTTTTTTACACATCACTTGGGAAGACAGGCGAACTAATATCAGTGTACTGGAAGAAGCAAAGATCACCAGTGTTGAAGCACTGGTTGGACTGGTCATGTTATGTGGACGTCTTCCAAGCAGCTACTCTATTCTGAACTTAAAAATGGAAAGTGTAATGCTGGTGGTCAACAAAAGAGGTTTAAGGACTGTCTCAAGGCAGATTTTAAAAAATGGAGAATAAACACCAACAATTGGGAAACACTTGCCTGCGAGCACTCCAATTGGAGAATAGCCTATACCAAAGGTGGCATGGGCTTTCAAGACACTCGAACTCAGGACACAAGGGAGAAATGTATTAAGAGGAAGGCACGCTTGGCAAATCCACACCGTGATGGAACCAATGTCTGGTGGAAGGACGTGTGGATCCAGAATTGGCCTCCAAAGTCACTTACAGACTCATTGTTAAACTCGTGTTTATGGAAGACAATCTTACTTAGCTACAAGTGATTGCCAAAGAAGAAGTTGCAGGTTCCTCTTGTTAGCCATGACAGCTGAGAATGAAGCTTCCATGTTCAGAGAATATGGGCCTCTGATCACCATTCCTGGTTTTGAGCATCCCAGAGGCATCTTGTTGGCCACCACTGGAGGCCAAATGCTGGGTAGATGGAACTTTGTTCTAGGCCAATTATATCCTGATGTTCTTTCTGGTGTCAGAGATGAGAAGCCAAGGACACCCTTTGAATATACATCCATACCTGGCTGCTATGGCCAGTGCTGGGCATTTGGGTGTAGCAATTTCCCACAATGCCCTATAACAAAATGAAGGGCACTGTAGGAAAGTGAAAAAGAATGGTACTTGCCCAAAAAAGAAAATGAAGAACTTGGGAATCCAAGCCCAAGGGTGGGCTCTTCTGAGGTGTTAGCCATGCCAAGAGTTCATTTGCCAAAAGTGCATTTTCAAGAGATGCCCCATAGTTTACTTGGATCAGCACATCAGGCCACTTCAATGTCTTTCCTGTGCCAATACCTTTCAAACATTGCAATTTTTCCTAAAAGCTTTTTGTTTTCATGATGATAGAAGCAGCCTTAACCATCACAACTGATAATTAAACCCTTTTATGGAGCATTGCTATATCTGAACTGCTGCTTGTCAGGTACACATTTATCTAAAGCTATTCCTTGATCTCAGAACAGACTGTGTGCCACTAATTATTACAACTACAATATCCTTCATTTTCTCTGTTAAATATTCCAAAAAGGCTTTTACACACACATTCAGAAGCAACAAATAATTTCACAGAACTAATAGCTTTTGGTATTTAATAGGTGCCTGTAATGCAGGTGCTAGTTTCTTCAAGGCATCTTTTTAATTTTCTTCTCCACTAATCCATTTGCCAGTCTCACTAATGAGATAACTTTAATTTCAGATAATTTCAGACTTTTTTTAACCCCCCCATTTCTTGTGTTTAAAACCTTTTTCTTTCCTGGTTTAATAATTGTTTGCCACCTGTAGGAATGCTGAGAGAATTTTGTCGGACACCAGAAATGGGAGTGCAAGTTGTCACAATCCCAATGTTAGTTTGAGATGAAGAACATAAATCATGCATTCACTATAGTAAATAATTTCATAATTTTTCTGCTTTATTTTTAATGTTACCCTTCTGTTGAAATGCACTGAAAACTGAATGTTACTTTCAGTCATAACAGATAGCAAGATGAATAACATAGGGTTTAGGGGTAGCTGAATTGCAGCGGAATGGAAACAGTACTGGTTGCAGTGCATAGGATGGAAATCTCTCCCTCCTCACATCCATAGTCAGCTGTGAGTGCAGCAGCATCCCTCTACATCCAGCAACCAGATGCAGCATCACCTGCGTCCAGGAGGGAGGTGTCAGAAGGAACCTTGTGCTGCACCAGTTTGTTCCATGTCCCCAACATATCTTTGCTTTCTGATCCCAGTGTCACCCCCAAGGAGGAGTCAGATTCATCCCACTTCAGGCTTGGAGGAGCTGTTCATGATCGCCTCTTCTGCACCATCTTGGCATGAGGACATGTCTCAAGCTCTGACTCCTGGGTAGCTCCTCCTGTTCCTCAGCAGGCAGGCAACTGCAGAATAAGCCACAAGGCCTTTAAGATTTGCAGACCTCCCTCCCAGGTGGGTGGAAGCAATGGAAAGAGAGGCTGAGGCCTTGCCAGCCTTCCTAAGGCTGCCAGTGACTCTTTTTTGCAGAGACAGCATCTTTCAGGATCAAGGCTAGGCAATGGTAATTGTTGCCTTTCCCTCAGCAGAACAGAGTAGCCTCATTTGTGTCTGAAGGCTGTAAATCCTGTTTAATCAGCACATAGTTAAACTCTGAAAATCCCTCCCACAGGAGGCTGATGACTGCCAACCTGGGTGGCTTTAAAAGAGGATTGGATATATTCATGGAGGAGAAGAGGCCTATTGATGGCTACTAGCCATGACGGCTCTCCTCTGCCCATAGCTGTCAACTTACAGATTTGAAAATAAGGGACCAGCAGCCAAAATAAGGGACCTGCAGCCTCACCTGTTCCAGGCACCCCAGTCTTCCTGTCCTCCTGCAGTCTGGTCAAACTCATGCTGGGTAGCTTCAAGAGCACTGTCCAACCAACTTTGTAACCAGAGGTTCAACTGAATAGAATCTGAATCACATGCACCACAAGGCCTATGCAGCCTCAACTTAAGATGGCTCCCTGGCCTGGCTTTGCACTGCAAAGTTTGCAGCAGCACATGCAATAAAATGGCGCCCAGAATTCGAAAACCCCCTCAGTTTGCATTAACTAGCCACACACAAGGCATGCAAGCTCCACCACCCCCAGTCGTTCTTAGACTTCTTATTGGGTGAGCAACACAGCCAAGCAACACAGTTGGAGCCTCCCTCCTTCCTGGCCGGCAGGGAGGGAAGGAGAGGAGCTGCTTCCTTTGAAATTTAAGGGACATCATTTAAGGGACATCCATCAATAAGGGACAGCAGCGGGACATGGCGCTGGAATAAGGGACTGTCCCTTCAAATAAGGGACACTTGACAGCTATGCCTCTGCCTCCACAGTTGAAGGCAGCAATGCTTCAGAATACCAGTTGCTGGAAACCACAGGAAGGGAGAGAGTTGCTCTTGTGCTCATGTACTGCTCATTGGAGTCACCTGGGTGGCCACTGTGAAAACAGGATGCGGGTCTAGATGTTCTGCTCTGGCCTGATCCTGGCACTTCTTACGTTCTCATCATCTCAGCAGATGATGTTTGGAGGAAAGAATGCTCCAAATTTTTACATTTTCATGGTCCTGTACAAAGTGCAGTGCCAAAAAGCAGGTAGGGAATGTAAGGAAAGGGAGGTTTAATGGGCTCAATTCAAGTCTTGCAAGGAGGGTCAAATATTAGAGCCCACAATGTGGTGCTTTTAAAATCTGGTGCTGAACCTGCCATCGTGCATCCAGTGCATACAGAAAGAAGAGTAGGTTTCTGTTGCTGTCAGTGGTCCCATCACCAGCCGACTGGTGTCCCTCATGGCTCATCAGGCACTAGCAGAGCTGAAATGGTGATGCTGCCTTCTCCACGAGGAAACGGAAAAGTGGGGAGAATAAGCATGACCTGCCACCTCTTGGACATGTAGGGGAAACAGCTGCCCTTCTGGGTGGCACTTTTAATATCATTCTCATTATTGGTGATACCGCAGTGGAATATCTGGCATCTGCTAGCTGGGCCAGTTCAATGCTGCATGTAGTAGATCTTTCTTATTGCTGGGGGTTTGGCCTTATTAGGATTATGTCCTTGTGCTGGAATTCAGGGGAGGGACAGTGTGCAGCAAGAGTGCTACATGCATTCAGAATGAGCAGGCATGGGTGGAGCTGGGGGAAGGGCACGAGGGGCAGCTGCACTTCCAATCAAGTAAGTCAATAAAAACACTTAACTAATTGAGGTTCTGCCCCCCCACAACATGAAGCCTGCCCCCCTAGCAAAACTCTTGGCTATGCCCATGTGAGAAGGTGTTTGGTTCTGGGATAGGGGCTGTAGAGGATCTGCTTGGTCCCAGAATCAATCCCCAGCACCGTCAGGTAAGGCTCCGTCCATAACCCTGGAGAGGTAGAGCAGCTGCTTTGCACTCAAGAAGTCTCCAATCCCCAGCATCTCCAATTGGGCTGGGGAAGACTCCTGCCTGAAACCTTACAGAGCTGCTGCCAGTCAGTGTGGACAATGCTGAGCTAGATGGTATCACTCACTATTAGGCAGCTTCATGTGTTTGTATGTTTATTTAATATTTAAGTGTTTTAATCGCACCAAAACTGGCCTTCAGGACAACTTCCAATTTCCTCACCCCCACCTTAGATACTGTCTTATTGAGAGTTTTGTAAATATAAACATATATTTGCATTTGCATAACTGCATGTTCAATAAACAATGACATAATATTTATCTATTATTTATGTATCACATTTCTAAACTGCCTATCAAGTGAAATTCCCAAGGAGGTATACAGTTAAACACACAATTAAATATCAACAATGGAATCTTAAAACA